>NC_026006.2:16170668-16251289 GCF_000442705.2 Elaeis guineensis | reverse complement strand
CTAGGGCATACGTCTAACAAACTCCCACTTGACCTAAAGCTAATTGTTCATAAACCTAAGCTCCATCTTCTCAAGGTGAGCTTTAGTCTTTTATTAGCTCAGCAGCTTGGTTAGTGGATCAGCCATATTCTATGTAGAGTCGACTCTTTGTACCATGACAAACTTCTTCTCGAGGATTCACGAATCAGATGAAATCGTCGCTCGATGTGCTTAGACTTTTGGTGAGATCTCGATTTCTTAGCGAATGCCATGGCATCATTATTATTGTAGAAGAGTAAAATGGCATCTGATAGTGTCATACCCATCTCCGTAATAAAGTTTTTGAATCAGAATCCTTCCTTAGCAGCCTCCAATGTGGCGATGTACTCTACCACCATGGTGGAATCTACAATAATCGATTGCTTGAAACTCTTTAGCTAACCGTACCACCATTATATAGGAACATAAAATCTGATGTCAACTTTATATCATCAATATCAAATATAAAGTTTGAGTTTATGTATCTCTGTACCCGCAAGTCTCCTCCTCCAAAGATCAAGAAGAGATCCTTTATCTTTCTCAGGTACTTAAGGATATTCTTCATAATAATCCAGTATTTCTTACTTGGATTTGAACTGATATCTACTTGTGACATTCACAGTAAGAGCAATATCAGATCGAGTACATAGCATAGCATACATGAGGCTCCTTATAGTCGAAGCATAAGGGTATCTTGCTCATACATTGAATCTTCTTAGATGTGCTAGGGTACATCTTCTTGAAGAGATGAACTCCATGCGTGAAGGGTAACAGGCCCCTCTTGGAGTTTTCCATACTGAATCACTTTAAGTACTTTTTCTATATACATTTGTGGTGAAAGACTAAGCATCTTCTTAGATCTATCTCCATAGATCTTTATTCTAGAATATAAGATGTTTCTCCAAGGTTTCTCATGAAAAATTCTTTGACAATAAAATTTCACAGAAGTCATCATGGGAATATCATTCTCAATTGGGAGAATTTCATCCACGTTATAATACAAGAATGTGATAGCCCTCCCACTGATCTTCTTGAACATGCAAAGTTTCTCCTCATTCTTGATGAATCAAATGATTTGACCACATTATTGAATCAAGTATTCTAACTTTGAGATGCTTGCTTTAGTCCATAAATAGATCTTTGCAACTTGCAGACCTTGTGATCTCCATCACTGGATGTGAAATCTGAAGACTGCTCCATATAGATATCTTCCTCAAGATATTCATTTAAGAAGATAGTTTTTACATCCATCTACCATATATTATAGTCATGAGCTATCGAATGAACTTCAGTATGGCAACTGAACGAAAAGATCTCCTGATAGTCAACACCTTCGTGCTGACTATAATCTTTAGCTCTAAGCCTTGCTTTAAAGGTCTCCATCTTTCTATCTGAACCAATCTTTCTCTCAAAAATCTATTTACACCCAATAAGAACTATTCCTTCTAATGGATTTACTAAGGTCTAAATCTGGTTGGTGAGCATTGAGTCAATATTTGACCTCATCGCTTCCAACCATTTCTCAAAGTCGATGTCTGACATCGCCTCATCATAGATTTTTGGATCATCAACATGATCCATATCATCTATGTGAATATTTCTCTACATCCTCTTTCAGTATACCTATGTATCTTTCTAGAGGACATAAGATCCTAATGATCTATAAGGTGGAATAGGTTCCACAAGCTCTATAACTCATTCTCTTCAGAGACACTCTTAGAGCTAAATTTTCTCTCACTAGTCCATCCTAGATACAATCTCTTTTAAGAATTTGGCATGCCAGCTCACAATCACATTGTGATCCTTTGAAAAGTAAAAATAGTATTATAAAGACTCTTTTGGATATCCTATAAAATGAGCTCTCATAGACTAGCCTCTAACTTATCTGTCTATTGTCGTTTGACATAGGTTGGATATCTTTAAATTCTGAGATAATCAAAATTTGACTTCTTACTATGCTATATCTCATATGGTGTAATAGGAACGGATTTAGAGGAAACCCTATTAATTAAGTAATTGGCTGTCATTAAGGTATATCTCTAAAGAAATAAAGGGAGGTTGGTGAAGCTCATCATAGATTAAACCATATCCAATAGGACCTGATTTCTCTATTCTGAAATCCCATTGAGCTGAGGCATTCTAGGTGGAGTCTATTGAGAGACTATATCATTTTTCTTGAGGTAACCGAGAAATTCTCCACTCAGATATTTTCCTCCTCGATCTAATTAAAGTACCTTAAGTGATTTTTCAGTTTGCTTCTCTACCTCAGACTTAAATTTTTTGAACCTTTCAAAGACTTCAGATTTATATCTCATAAAAAATACATATCTATACCATGAAAAATCATCGATAAAGGTGATGAAGTAGGGATAGTCTCCTCTGGTCAGCACATTAAATGGATCGTACACATCAATATGTATCAGAGTCAGTACTTTTATGACCTTTTTTTTGTGTCCTATAAAGGAAAGCTTGGTCATCTTTCTTTGAAGACAGAACACACAGACTGAAATTGACTCATTTGAGAACAAGTCTAAAAGACCATCTTTTATCAGTCTGTTGATCCTTTCTTCTCTAATATGACCTAGCCTATGGTGCCATATGTATTTTAGATTAATCTCATCTCTGGATATTTTAGATCCAATGGCATTCACTATTTGCTTAGATAGATTAATTGACTCATCACATCAACATGCAAATGATAGAGACTATTAATTAAGTGACCACGTGCAACCATTTTATTTCCAAAATAAATGGTATAATGATCCTTATTGAAACTAATTTCATAATCATCCTATGTTAAGCATAAAATAAGAATCAAATTTTTGCTCAGATTAGGTATACAGTAACAGTCTCTAGGTTTTAGATAAAAATCAAATGGTAGTCGAAGAGGATAGGTCCCTACGGCTACAGCAGCAACTCTTGCTCTGTTGCCTACACATAGGATCATCTCTCCTAGCCTCAACCTTCTACATTCCTTAAGATCTCACGTTGAAGTGCACAAATGTACATTAGAACCAGAATTTATTATCCAACTGGTAGTAGAAGAAATCGTTAGGTTAGTCTCAATCACAAGCAGATCCGACATACTTTCTAAAGGTGTGTCTCTTGAACTCTTTAAGGTCCCTATAGGCATTTTCTAATCTATGATACACTTAACCTTTTGAAACTCAAAACACCTTTCAAGTCCCTTAGCCAATTCTTATACTTGAAACTTGACAATTGGTTGATTTCTAACATGCGGACTAGACTATTAGTGGCAGACAATTTTCTACAGAGAGAATAAGTTTCTAGTTAGACTTTTATAAGTGACATTAGTTTGTTTTAGGAAATTTATTTTAAAAATAAACTTTGCTCCTATTTCTTTGAAGCTTTCACTAATTTTTTGGATCCTAACACTCCTCAGATTAAGAAGTAGAAACCCCTTCATGAGTTAAGATTTCTAGTGGGTACTGCGGTCCCACCAATTAGCACACCACCTCACCTGACAGATCTTGATGAATGTATCAATCAATGAGTGGATAACTCTTGCCCAATGCTTCTCAAATAAATTTCTATAGATTTGGTTTCTAAATCTTGAAACCTCACTTGATAGACCTTGATTTTATTCCTTAGTTAAGTCAAACCCACCATTGAGTGCAAGTAAAGCCATCATTAGACCTTTACCTGACAGATCTTGAGCCCAACCCCATCTTCATCCTATATTTAGAGTGGTTGCTTCTCCCTTGATGCAACTGACCCACTGTATCCAACTAAGAACAATCAACATCAGAGAGGGCACGACACTACAATGATGGAAGACCCCTTAACTTAATATTATTGAGAAAATTTTTAATTTAAAACTCTTTAATCCTTTAATTGCAAATTTATATCTCATGTAAATCCATAATTATAATGGATCTAATCATAATTAGTTATAACTGTTATGACTAACCCTAAAGGCATGGGCTAGCTCGAATCACCAAGCAACTACATCAAAACTAATCAATCAAATTGGCTAGATAAGTGCAAGATTGGTGGAGCTCTCCCTATTACTTTCCTAAGA
This sequence comes from Elaeis guineensis, assembly GCF_000442705.2. Taxonomy (NCBI): domain Eukaryota; kingdom Viridiplantae; phylum Streptophyta; class Magnoliopsida; order Arecales; family Arecaceae; genus Elaeis; species Elaeis guineensis. The sequence goes on along the minus strand of NC_026006.2, from coordinate 16,247,229 downwards.
TATAAATTAGCCAAGTCAGTGAATAGAATCAATTAAATAACTCTTTTTCTTTATGTTGAATTATAACACTCTTTAGACACCAATAGGTCAATTAATTTTGAATAGGTTAGCTTATGTAACTTAGACTCGAGCCACTGAGCCAACTTAGGTCTTTGAGTTAATCGATCTAATATGTGACTATTAATCGATGTGATCAATCTATAACTATTGGGTTGATCTTGAGCACTCTTTACCTAATCCTAATCAACTCTTGACTTGATTGGATCAACTACTCATCTCGATTGAGCTTAACCATGTACTAATTGATTATCCAAAAGTAATCAAATTACTAGACCTAATTGAACTATCCAAGCTCAAACCCTCATATTCTATGCTTAAGATTAATATTTTAAATTCTCAATTTCACATTTTAATCTTAATTTTCAAATCATTAATACTTAATTTTAGATCTTTAATTTATAATTTTAGATATTTAATTAAGTGTTATGAATATAAGGTAGTTTAGATATCGAAACTACTTTCAGATCTAAACTAATAATCTATATATCTCATACATAATTTTAGATCTAACAAAATATATCTTATGTAATTTTTAGATCCAGTAATCATGCATCTCATGCAAATATAAAATCATATTTAATGAACATGCATCTCATGCAAAATTAGATTTAATGAATATGAATCTCATGTAAAATCAGATTTCATCATACATCTAATGTATTTCAGATCTAACCTTACACATCTCATGCATAACAAATCTAAACATGATATCTCATATCAAACATAAATAGATCTAAAAAATCCCAATTAATATATTATCAAATAATATTCAACGATCATTCTAGGATAACCATTCAGCATAACTTGTGTTATGCCAAGGCAACATTATGTCAGAATGTCGTTGAACTTTAATAAAAAAATTTTAGATCTATGTGAAACTTAAAAATTTGAATTTCAGATCTTGACTATGCATGTGAAACAAAATCTGCTAGAAAATATGACCCAAAATCAATCGTCAGCCTGTTGACAATTGTGCTCATACTTATAATTATATATAAATTTTTATTAATAAAAATTATTTAATTTTTTTATTATAAATTGACTATTTTATTTTGAAATTTTGTGTTGTAATAAAATTCTTAGGACTATAATTAATCGATAAAAAAAAATTTATCATTTAGTCTTTAAAAGTGTTCACGATCAAAGATATGCTGTTAATAGGATGATAGTAATATTGAGTATAGATCGTTGTGTGTCATATAAGTTGGTTGTCCTCTTAACCAAAGAGTGTGGAGATACTAATATGGCATGCAGGTAGAATGTAGGAGTATATTTATATCAAATATGATCATTTATCAAGCACTCTGCTGTCAAGAGTAGCTCGTGAAAGATATAGATATAAATGTCCCTCCGATCTGAGATCACTATGGTGACTTGTAAGCAACTCATTATACTTTAATGCTGGACCATCTGAGTTTCTAACTCAGTGATGGAAGGATATTGGGTGCAGTCAAGTACTTATCAAGTCGGTGTATAAATCAAAAAGAAATTGACCCCTCTGAATTAGTAGGAGATATACATCAGTGTATTTTAAATTAATAAAACTTTGATCAGGATAATCTATGTGATGGATTTAAAAGGTTGAAATATAATATGATCGACTAAGTTAAGATTAACAATTAAACCCTAGGTCACTTTGAGCATTAGGATAAAAGAGATGAATTATACGATAACCATACGTCAGTAGGTTCTTGAATATTATTTTACAATCCTTCGACCTATCTAGACGTCAGGTCTCCATTGCTAGATGGTTACATCAATTAGTATAAAAAATTATTTTTATACTATCAACTTAGATTCGAACCTATAGAATCACACGCATGAGAAGATTCGATCAGATCTGATGGCTGAAGAGTCTAAATGGATTGTGATTCTGGTGAGGAGTCTCACTGGGACTGAAATTTTGGAGGAGAGTCTCACTGGACTGAGACTCTACTATTAATGGAGAATTAATTAGTAATTATATTATCAATTAAGTTAATTTAATTTAATAAAGAGCTTTGGATCAAATCTAATTGAATTAGATTCAGTTTGACTTAGATTGGATTTAATATGATTAAGCCTGATTGCAAAAAAAATTTGATCCTGATTCGATCAGGACTTGGACTCAGCTAATTCCTAATTAGGTTAGAAATTTATTGAGATGATTTAGCTACTAATTAGATTTGGTTCATTTTTATCATTGGATTCAAATCAAATTTGATTTAGTTCAGAATCAAATTAGAAATGAAGCATCCTAGTCGGCAGAGACTCTATTCTTATTTCTTGCGCCACACCTAGACCCATGCCCATATCTCAATGCCAAATTGGATTTGGCTTGAGCCTTTTAGTGTCATGAGAGTGGACCTAGTAAGTGTGGGTGACAAAAGATGGTGAGTCATAATCTTATCTCCTACCTAATTCGAATGCGATCCGAATAAGAGATAAGGTGATAAGATGGAAAAAAAATTTTCAAACACCTAAATAAATTTTTTCTTAATTTTTTTGAAGTGTTTTTAGGTGTGTGAGATACAAGATCTCCTCCTCACACCAACTAGAAATTTCTAAAAATTTTGGGGTGCACAAAATTTGGTTTTGGCATGGACTTTGTGGTGCCCTCCCCTTTGATGAAAATCCTAGCCCTAGTTTATAAAAAGGTGGCTCCTTTCTTTGGCATCATACCATTGTTCCCTTTGCTGGTTTTTATTTTTTTAGAGCTCCTTCTCCTCTTCCTCTCTTCCTCCTCTAGATATCCTCTTGCGTCAGAGCATCCAAGGTGTTTGAAGAAGAAGGAAGAAATCAACCTCTGAGTTTCTTGCAAGCTAGCGCTTTCAAGGACCTGGATCTGTGCTGGTCTTCGCATGAACTTTCTATAGAGGTCGGACAACTTCATATGGCATGAGCAACCTGAAGGAGAGTCTCTCCAAGCATTGGACCAAAATAGATCAAGAGACTTCAGTTTGGTAATGGTTTCTAAAAACTTTCTTGATCTTATATGTTGGATCCAAAGGTTAGATATTCATGGTAGCATCGATGAGATCGATGCAAGTTTTTGTTATTCAATCAAAAGTGCAAGTTATTTTATATTATAGGTCTTGGCATGGTTGTTAGAAAATCGAATAGGCAGCATATGTAGATTTTAAAACTTTAAAAAACTATAGCAGAAAACAAATGGGTTAAACCCTTTAATCCCTACATGCAACAGATCAAATCTAATCCTACCCAAACCCAGGAGAAAACACATATATATAATTTAAAATTTAGATATAAATATGAGATAATTTTTTCTTATGACAATGCTAAATATTTCAGAGTTAGAATATGTATTTTGATAAGTGATCAAAATGCATGGCTTCATTGAGAACGAAGAAAAATCCTATAAATACAAATGTGTTAATAATTCTATGAGTGTATTTCTTATTTTGTATATGAATAAATTTTTTTTAATCAAAAATGAGATTCCTTATATTATAGGGAATAAAGGTTTTACTATTATCATAGTTCTCCACAAAGGACTTTGAAAAAGCATCTCTCATCTTAGGGATGAAGACTATAGAGATAGATCTAAGAAGCTACTTGGGTTATCCCTGTCCAACATACATAGAGTGTTTATGAGTAGAATTTGTTCTATCATATACACCATATATGAGATCGGATATGGTATACTCACTCGGATAGTGAGTGGATATCTATAAAATCCGGATGAGAATCATTAGAAGGTCATCCTTAAGTATTTGAGAAATACTAAGGATTAGTGGTTCAGTTATAGAGAATCTGACTTAAAACTTGTAGAGTATGACTCTAATTTTTAGTTAGATATAATAATAGTAAGAATGTGTCAAAATATATTTTTATCCTAAATAATGGAGCAATCTACTAGAAATATTTCAAACAGAGTAATATAGCCAAATTCAAATTATGAAGCAGAATGCATTGCAGCATTCGATGCTTGTAAAAAAGCTATGTGATTGTACAGGTTCACTGGCAAGCTAGGAGTGGCACTCTTCAATGATGGTCCTGTTGTATTATACAGTAGCAGAGCCATAGCTCATGCCAAGGAGTCGAAGTCCCATTAGCTTACTAGGCATTTTGCATTCCTACCACCTTATTCGGGAAATCTGTTAAGGTAACATCAAACTTTAGAAGATCGATGGAAAGAAGAACGTGACCAACCCATTAACTAAAGCCTTGGTATCTAAGAGTTTTGAGATGATAAATCGAAGATGGGTATATGATACTATACTGATTTGCTTTAGTCCAAGTAGAAGTTGTTGAAAAATGTATCCTAAAGTCAATCATTTGACGATTATGCTAATTATAATTGTATGTAAATTGATAAATAATAAAGTTATTTGATCTTATTCATCACAAAGTTACATCTTTTAATGAACTCCTATGTTGTGATGAAATTCTTAGGATTACTTTGATTGATAAAAGAAGATTTATTGTGTAATTCTTAAATTGGTTCGTGACCAAACGATACGCTATTACTAGGACGATAGCGATATCAAGTGTAGGTCGTTGTGTGCCATATGCATTAGTTATCCTCATAACTAAATAGTATGGAGACACTAGTATGGCATGCGGGTGAGATGTAGGAGTACATCATCATGAAACATGACCAACTACGGAGCACTCTGCTGTCAAGGATAGCTCGTGAAGGGTATGGGTATAAGTGTCCCTCTGACCTAAAATCACCATGGTGACTTGCAAGCAACTCATTATACTTTTGTGCTAACTAACTAAGTTTCTAATTCAGTGACGAAAGATTTTTTGATGTAGTCAAGTACTTATCAAGTCGGTATGTGAGTCAAGATGGGATTGATCCATCCGAATTAGTAAGAATTAATGTATTTCAATTTAGCAAAATCTGAGCTCAGATAATCCATGAGATGGATTTAAAAAAGATTAAAATATAATATGAATGACTTATCTAAGATTGACAGTTAAATCCTAGGTCATCTTTGAGCATTAGGGTCAAAGGGATGAATTATACAGTAACCATATGTTAGCAGATTCTTGAATATTGCTTTGCCTTCATTTGACCTATCCGAATATCAGATCACCATTGCTAGATGATTACATTGATTGATTTAAAAAGTTATTCCTATGCTACCGACTTAGGTTCAAATCTATGGGGACACACTCAAAAGAAGTTTCTGACAGATCATGTGGCTGATCAACGATTGAGAATCGTTCAAGGACTTAATCGTCAAGTCGATTGATGATTAACCTTATGCAAAAGTTATAATAAATTAATTCATCAAGTGTTAGTAAATTAATAAAGAATTAATTAGCTATTAGATTGCTACATAGCTCAATTTGATTGATCAAAGATGATCAAATAAAATTTAATTAAATTAGATTCAATTAGTTTTGATTCGATAGGTTATAAGATGACCTAATCGCTAAGGGACAATTATCCCTGATTTGATCAAAATTTTAGTTCAATCAATTCTTAATTTAATTAAAATTTGATTAAAAATTTATAAATCTAATTAGATTAGATTTTATATATTTTATTTAAACTAAATCAGATGTGATTTGGTTTGGATTCAAATAAGAAAATTAAGAGTCCTTATTGGAATAGGACTCTTCTCCCATGCGCCTTCTACTTTGACACCATATATCATCATGCACAAATAGTTTTTGCATGAGATTTTTTTATACCAAAGAGTCCTTTCCCTTCTCTATCTCACATCTAAAGTTTGGTGAGATTAAGTTTTAAATAATATGTTCAAATCTGATTTGAAATAGGATACCATATAGATAATGTTTGACATTATCTCTAAGACCTTGCCACCAACTTATTTTTTTCTCCTTATATGTATGATATTTTAAGAAAATTTTTCATAAAAAATTAGTTGAAAACTATAAACAAATATGGAAAGAGACATCCCATATTTTTTTGACATGTTTTGGTATGAATTTTTGAGTAGGGGCGACAACACATCAATAGTCCATGATCTCTAAGACTCTTCACCCCATCTCCTTACATATTCAAATAAATTGAGTTTTATTTCATTCTTGTGCATGTAAGAGACCTGAGAGAGAGGCCTTCATATTGAGAGGGATCTTGGGTATGGTTTCATGGCATGAAATAAGAGGAAAGTCCTCTTCTCTTAGGGTGTGTGCAAAAATCAGGTTTCTAGGATTTTGGTCCTCAGGATTTGAAAAAAGAGAAAAAATAAGAAAAAAATATTTTTCTCTCTATCTTTCTTCCACCTCTTCATCTCCTCTAGAAGTCCATCTTTAATCTCTAGCAAGATTCTAAAGATTTGAAGAAAAGATTCAGATCAATCAAGAAGAAGGTCTTCACTCGAGCTAGCACTCTCGAGAAGATCGATCATATCGAAATTTCAAGTGGATTTTTCATAGAGGTCGGATGCGTGTGTGGCTATGAGCAACCAGCAAGGATATCCTTCATCATGTCTCTCAACAGCGATGATCATCGATCTATATAAAGATATCGAGTTCTGAACTCAGATTAAAAGTAGATGTACTCTACTGCTCATATGCATGCATGCTGATTTTATCTTTAGTATTTTTTAGATTTTATATGCAACATATCATGTCATGGATTCTAGAGTAGGTTGATTTGATAATTAAATCATATGTATGTTAGATTAATTTAATTAATCTAATCATCTTTTGCTATAATTTATTCAAAAAATTTTAAAATATATGCATGAAATCACCTACGTTTTCTTATAATTTGCATATGATATGAAACCGCCGCTCTATGTGCTTGGACTTCTAATGAGACCTTGGCTCCTTAGCGAGGACTATGGCATCGTTGTTATCGCAGTGTAGTGCAATGGCATCTGATGGCATTACACCTAGCTCCGCAATAATCTTCTTGAACAAAAAGGCTTTCATAGCAGCTTCAGATACGATGATGTACTTGGCTTCCATGATCGAATCTGCAATGATCGACTGCTTGGAGCTCTTCCAGCTAACCGCACTACCATTACATAAAAAAATACACCCCGATGTAGACTTTCTATCATCGACATCAGTCATAAAGTCTGAATCAGTGTATCCCTTAACTTTTAGCTTCGATCCTCCACGAAAGACCAACATCAAATTCTTAGCCCTTCTTAAGTACTTAAAGATATTTTTGATAGCAATCCAGTGTTCTTCATCTAGATTCGCCTGATATCTACTCGTGAAACTCACGGCAAGTGCTATATCAGGACATGTACATAACATGGCATACATGAGGCTCCCTATTATCGAAGCATAAGGGATCTTGCTCATGCACCAGATCTCCTAAGGTATGTTAGGACATATCTTCTTGGAGAGATGAATACCATGTCTAAGGGATAAAAGATCCCTCTTGGAGTTTTCCATGCTGAACTTCTTCAGCACCTCTTTTATGTACATATGCTGTGAGAGTCCTATCATTCTATTAGATCTATCTCTATGGATCTTTATACCAAGAATGTAGAAAGCTTCTCCTAGGTCTTTTATAGCAAACTCTTTTGACAACTATACTATGACCGACGTCAGTATGGGAATACTATTCCCAATCAGAAGAATGTCATCTACATATAATACGAAGAATGTGACAGCACTCTCACTGACCTTTTTGTACATACACGACTCTTCATTTTTGATGAAATCAAACATTTTGATTACATCATTGAAGCAAGTGTTCCAACTCTGAGATACTTGCTTAAGTCTATATATGGACCTTTGCAGCTTGCAGACCTTATGATCACTATCACTGGACGTAAAACCCAGAGGTTGCTCCATATAGATATTTTCTTCAAGATATCTAATTAGGAAGGTAGCTTTCACATCCATCTATCAAATTTTATAATCATAAAATACTGTTATGGCAAGCAGAGTATGGATGGATTTTAGTATGGCTACGGATGAAAAAGTTTCATGATAGTCGATGCCTTCACGTTGACTATAACTTTTCGTGACTAGCCTTGCTTTATAGGTCTCTACCTTACCATCCGACCCAATCTTTCTTTTGTAAATCCATTTACACCCAATATGTATAATATCTTCAGGTGGATCTACTAAGGATCAAACCTAATTGGAATGCATGGAGTCAATTTTTAACTTCATCGCTTCCATCCATTTCTCGAAGTCTACATCTAATATTGCCTCATAATAGGTTTTGGGATAATTTCTAATATCCCTATCTCCCGCAAGGAACGCTTCTTCTAAATCCTCTGTAAGAATACCTAAGTATCTTTCAGGAGTATGGGAGAGCCTACTTGATCTATGAGGTGGAGGAGGTATCACATCTACTAATTCATTACTGGGTTCAGATTCTTGGACTCGATGTTCTTCAGAGACTTTCTCTTCAAGCTCAATTTTTCTCCCACTGTCTCTATCTTGGATAAACTCTTTTTTCAAGAATACGGCATGATGACTTACAATCATATTGTGATCCTTAGGAAGATAGAAGTAGTATCCCATAGTTTTTTTAAGATATCTTATAAAACGAGCCCTAAAAGATTTAATCTCTAACTTGTCCGTCTGCTATCGCTTGACATGGACCAGACATCCCCAAATCTTGAGATACCCAAGAGTTGGCTTCTTACCATACCATAATTCATATTGGTATAGTAGGAATGGATTTAGAGAAAACTCGATTCAAATGATGAATCACAGTAAGCAAAGCATGTCCCCAGAGGAAGTCAGAAAGATCTATGAAGCTCATCATGGATCAGACCATATCTAATAGGGTCTGATTCTTCTTTTTGGATACCCCATTAAGCTGAGGTATCTCTGGAGGTGTCCACTATGAGACTATGCCATTATCTTTGAGATAGGTCCAAAATTTTCTACTAAGATATTCTCCTCTTCGATCTGATCGAAGAATCTTTATAGGTTTTTTGGTTTATTTTTCTACTTCATATCAGAACTTTATAAACTTTTCAAAGGCTTCAGATTTTTAATGCATCAAATACACAAACTTATATCATGAAAAATCATCGATAAAAGTTATGAAGTAGATATAGCCTCCCCTGGCTTATACATCGAATGGACCACACACATCAATGTGTACCAAGACTAATATCTCAGTGGCTCTTTTCTCTTGTCCCACAAAGGACAGCTTGACTATTTTTTCTTGAAGATACGATTCACAGACTGGATAAGACTTGAAAGTCAATGGTCTGAAAAGACCATCTTTCTCCAGTTTGTTAAGTCTGTCCTCTTCAATACGGCCTAGCCTAAGGTGTCATAGATACTTTTGGCTAATCCTATCTCTAGATCTCTTAGATCTTATGGCATTCACTATTTACTCATTAATATTTACACTTACATTGATATGCAAATGGTAAAGATCATCAATCAAGAAAGCACGTGCTACAAGTTTATTTCTAAAATAAATAGAACACATATTTTTATTGAAATAAAAATTATAGTTATCCTGTGCTAGCACAGAGATAGAAATCAAATTTTTACAGGCTATAGGTACATAATAATAGTTTTACAAAAGCAAACTAAGTCCTAACAATAGTCGTAGAGGGTAGGTTCCAATATCCATAGCAGCAACCCTTACTCCATTGCCAACCCAAAGAGTGATCTCGTCTTCCCTCAGCCCCCAAACTTCTTCAAGATTCTGCATTGATGTGCACAAATGAGTTCTTGAACCAGAATCAAGAACCCAACTAAAAGAAGAGAAAACTATTAAATTAGTTTCAATAATAAGTATTTTAGATGTACCTTCAAAAAGCCCATCCTTCTTCCTACTCTTGATAGTCACCAGGTAGGTGGAATAGTTTCTTCTCTAGTGGCCTTCGACATTACAATGGAAACACTTTCTCTTATCATCGGCCTTCTTTGGAACCTGTTTCTTGGGCTTGACCTCATTCTTCTGCTTCTTTACGGACTTTTTCTTCTTCTTAAAAGAAGACTTTCTTTTGGAAGAAGCCCACTACACAGCTAGAACTATGCCCTTGAACTCTTTAAGGTGCCCTCTGCAGTCACTAGCATATTCAATAACTCAGGCAAAGTGGTATCAATTTTATTCATATGGTAGTTCATGATGAACTATCCATATAAATCAGAAAGAGACTGGAGGATCGGATCCACCTGCAATTTCTTGTCCATGTTCATATCGTGCTTCTAAAGCTCCTCTATATCTTTGATTATTGTCAGACAATGATTGTTGATAGACTGTCCATCATGCATCTTCATTCTGAAAAATCTCTAGGAGACCTCAAAGTGAGCTATGCGACTCTGTTCACCATACACTCTTGCAGGTGAACCAGCATCTCCTTGGCAGTCCTCATGTCTTCATGCTGTTGCTGAAGATTATTAAACATGGATGGTAAGATGTAGCACTTTGCCTTGTTATCTTCATCCATCTATTTTTCAAGTGCAGCTTATTGATCAGCAGATGAATGAGTAGGTAACACAGGCACTTCTTGGTCTAGGATATGTGTAAGCTTTTCATAATTGAAAATAATTCTTAGATTTTGGAGCCAGTCTTTATAATTTGTGCTGGTCAACCTATTTGTATCAAGGATTTGGGCTAAGGGTTTTGAACTTGATATGGTTATCTACAGAGAAATTAGTTTCTAGTTAGATTTGTACTTACAAGATTGTTTGTTCTAAGAACTTTAAAAATAAACAAAGGCTCCCACTATTTTCTTAAATCTCCCATACTCCTCGGGTGGAGAAATGAAAATCTATATCCAATCGATTTTAAGTGGGTACTGCAGTCCTATTAATCTATACACACCTCATCTAATAGTTATTGATGAGTACAGACCAATGAGTGGACAACACTTTGTCCATTGCTTCACTAAGCAAGATGTAGTAGGCTTACTCTCTAAGTCCTGTGGCCTCACCTAACAGTTATTGACATATTTTTTAGTTAAGTCAGACCCATCATTCACAAGCAGATGCAAAGCCATCATTGGGACTCTCATCTAATAGTTATTGGGTCCAACCCCATCTCTATCCTAGGACATCAAATGTCAATAGAGTGGTTGTATCTTCGTAATGCAATCGAACCACTGTAACAAGCTGAGAACGATCAATGCTAGGAAGGCACCCGCATCTCTACAATGATGGAAGACCTCTAGACTTAATATTTAATGAGAAGATTTGGGTTTAAGTCTCTTCTAAAACAGTAGATTTGACATCCAACTGATTAAATTAGGTCAGCACACCAATATGTCTAACCAACCTAGTCGGCATGGGTGAACTCGAGTCAACAAGTAACCTAACATGAAACTGAATCTCTCAATATGGCCAGGTAAGTTAAAATACATGGGGGTTCCCCCATTGCTTTTCTTAGACACCAATCAAAATTGGCCAGGTTAGACAACGAAACCAATTAAATAACCACCATCTAAATACTTGCCTTAGACACCAAATTGGTCGATTAGATTAACCTATTGAAATAGATCCAAACCACTGAGCCAAATTCAATCTTGAGTCAATCAATTCACATCAAAATGTGAATCGAATGCGACCAACTACAACTAAGCTTGACTTTGAGCCCCTTTGATCTAATCCTAATCATCCATCGATTAGGTTTAATCAACTACTCAAAATCAAAAATGGGTTCTAGCTTGATCTAATCAATTAGATCTAATTGTAGTTTGATCACTTAGACCTAATTTGTCCATCCCATATCCACATGCAACAACATAATTTTAGATCTAAAAATAATTTTTTAGATTATATTTTATTGCATGCAATTGAAGAAACCAGATCTAGGGTTTCAGGGTTAGATCTTGAAACTTTTTCAAGATCAGACAGTGGAAGACTAAAATAAATCAAAATTTATCTTATAAAACTAGAGAATCCCTAGATCTAAGATCCTATTACATGATTATTACATGGAATTAAATCAAAAATTAAAATATAAAGAGCAAAAACTACATGTTGATCACACCATTATGCTGTGGTGTTTCTGGAGGAATCCATTGAGAGAGAATCCCATTCTCTCCTAGATATATGAGAAACTCACCAGAAAGGTATTCTCCTCCTCGGTCAGATCGAAGAGTTTTAATACTCTTCCTAGTTTATTTTTCTACTTCACTTCTGAATCATTTGAATATTTCAAATGAATTCGACTTATGTTTCATCTGATAGACATATCCATATCTGGATAGATCATCCGTGAAAGTGATGAAGTAAAAATATTCACCTCTAGCACTTGTGCTCATGGACCCGCATACATCAGTATGTACTAGGCCCAAGAGCTCAGTAGCTCTCTCACCTTTTCTAGTAAAAGGTGATTTGGTCATTTTATCAAGAAGACAGGACTCACAGATTGGAAGTGATTCACAATCACTGACTTCGAGGATTCTCTCTTGAGTCAACCTGTTTATCCTGTTCTTATTTATATGACCTAGCCTATAGTGCCATAAGTAGATATCTGATACACTATCTAATCTAGGGTGCTTGCCAGTAGAATAGACTATGTTAACAGGTTGTGATAACATATACACATCATTGTTCAAATATCCACAAAAAATAGTAACATCATTCATAATGATATTACAAACTTATTTTTTTATTGAAATTTCATAATTATTTTTGGCCAGAAGGACTACAGAAATAATATTTAAAAAGAAACTAGGATAGAAATGATAATCATTAAGAACAATGGTATGGGACTCAAATACAAGTTTCAAGATTTCTAATGCTAGAACTGGAACTGATCTTCCATCTCCAACGTTCAGGAACCTCTTGCCTTGCTCGAATCTCCTACTGACCTGCAACCCCTGCAATGAATTACAAATATGGTTAGGGCTATCGGTATCTAATACCCAGTCAATTATATCACAAATAGAGAAATTACAAAGAGTTATCATATAAATACCTTACCCAGCAACAGCTTACTTTTTTCTCTGCCTGTTCGGGTCCAGAGAGGCAATGTACTAAGGACAGTTCCTCTTCCAGTGCTTTTGCTTCTTGCAAAAGAAGCATTCAGCTTGACTCTTATCGGACTTGATCTTTCTGGTCTGACCCTGCACAGATGTCCCAGCTTGAACTTGCACCTTCTTCACTTTTTTCTTCTTGTTTTTCTTTCCTTTCTTAAAGGGTCAAGAACTAGAAGATGAACCTCCCACTAAGTTCACTGACTCCTTGTGAAGTTGGTGATCCTTCTCAAAGTTCTGAAGCAACCCCAGTAACTCATGGTAGTTTACTTCAGGCTTTATCATTCTATAATGAGTGAGGAATGGGAGATAAGACTTGGGTAGCAAGTTCAGTATTGTATCTTCCTAAGCTGCTCATGCAAGGAAAAGCCGAGGTTGCTCAAACACTCCATCAATTCGATCATATACAATACATAATCAGTGATAGAGGCACCATCCCATATTTTGGTGTTGAAGATGGCACAACTAGTCTTGTGCCTCTCCACATCATCGGGTGTGCCAAAGGTATCCTCCAACACTTGAAGCATGTCCTTTGGCTGAGCCACTTCAAATTTGTGACTAAACTTATCGCTCATGGCAGCCAGCATGATGCAGCGCACCATGGTCCGATCACTGAGCCACTTCTAGTAAGTGTCTCTAACTGTTCCACGTGCATTGGCAGCTGGATACTCAGGTGCAGGATCCGTTATCACATATAGGATCCGTTCATTCTCCAAAACTATCTTCAACTTTCGGTACCAGCTACCAAAGCTGGGTCCCACCAACTTATCATTGTCCAACAATGATCGGAGCGATAGAAAAGTGGTCATATCTGCATAAAGAAAAACCATAACCTAATTAGTAATTGATTTATTAAACCTAAAGATTTAGACTTTAATCAAAAGGTTTCTCTCACTATTTTATTCGAATTGGTAGCCTCTATCTTTGATTCGAGGAATTACCCTAATTCCTTAGTGGGTACTAGAATCCACTTAGACTGCACATAAGCCCAACTTTGGTTGGCCAACCCATGTACATCTAAGGGTAGGTTCATAACTAATTATTTCTCTAAATAATTTTTAGTAATTTTAATTTTGCCCTAATCCCTAATCAGTAGGCTTTGGCCTCTACTGAAAAGGTCTGATTAGGTCCAACTATTAACATGACCACACTTGGCCCATCTAGCTAAAGAATGATGAGGCCCAACTTTGGTTGGCTAACCTAACCATCATTTAGAAAGATGCAGTCAAGAAATCATATTATGAATGACAATTCCATCAGCTGATAAGCACCAGGCCTTTGGGCCTCCAATGATTATCCAACTGATGGACCCATTATCATCCACTTAATGGGAGGCTATGATCTAGTTATCACCATAACTATTTTATTTTAAGGACTTAATAATTTTAGAAGATTTAATTGATTTAGAGAAAGAGGTCAGATGAACCAGCTTATCATGATCCTCCCACTGGCTTCACCAAGTCAGCTTAAGGGAGACCATTAAAAGGGTTGGTCTAGGAGCACCTAAATCAGTCACACTGATTTATCTAGCGAACATGGGTCAGCTTGAATAGTCAAGTGATCTGATCAAAATATAATTTTATCAAGAGGCCAGGTAAGTTTGATCAGTGAGAGGATCTGCCAAAGCTTGCCTTAGACACCATCAGAAATAGTTAGGTAAGCGGGCTGCCAATTAAAAACCACCAGTCTAATTTATCTTAGTCACCAACTGGTTTAATTAGTTTCGATTAGATCAACTTAATAGTTCGTGCTAGACCGCTTAGCCAAGAATCAAGTCCATTTGGTTCTCGTTAAAGATATGGACTTGACCACCTACAACTATTGTAATTGATCTAGAGAATCCTTGACCTAATCTAAGACAATAATTGATTAGATTTAGTCAATTCTCTTATTAAGTCCATCTTTAATCTAACCTTAGGTCTAACCCAATTAATGGACCTAATTCTCACTAACCCATTAACCCAATGCGTTATGGTTTGTGTCTTAGGTTCTTCAATTCACAATCCTAGAACCTAATCAAACAACTTCTTAATTCTCAATTAAGTTTTGGACTGAGGGTTAGGGTTCGATTTTTCGAAAATAATTTTCATATTTGTAAAATATTTTTACAACATGGTTCTACTAAGTAAGTTGCATGTTTGATTCATAATCAAAATACAAGTGAAATAAGCATGAAACTACTTTAGATCTAATCTAAATAGGTTCATGTAATTAAAATAATTTCAACTTTAAACTGTGCAAATTTCTCAGACAAAAAATATGATAGAACTGTTAATGGTTCTTTGCATGAGAATTATTAATAAAAAGATTTTATTTTATATTTAAATATATTTTAAATCTAATAAATCATAAATTTAATCTAGATCACATCTAACAAATTTATGATTAAAGATAGATCTACACGAACTAGGATAACCTTTATCCTTTAAGGGGTAAACCTTACAGCAGGACAACCTACATTTCGTGATTGATCTAAAAATTTTAATTTTAGATTTAACAATCAGATTATAAATTAGATTTAATTTAAAAAATAATCTAAGCATGTATAAATAATCATGTAATAAATAATCTAGGCTCTGATACCAATTGAAGGAATCAAATCTAGGGTTTTAGGGTTAGATCTTGAAATTTTTTCAAGATCAGATAGCGGAAGACTAAAATAAATCAAAATTTATCTTATAAATTTAGAGAATCTCTAGATTTAAGATTTTATTACATAATTATTACATGACATTAAATCAAAAATTAAAATATAAAGAGCAAAAACTACATGTTGATCATATCAACATGTTTCTATACTACATCTAATGTATGTAAAATATAATAGATCAGATCTATTATCTTGCAAGTTAGACATTCTAACTTTACTGATCTGGGTTTGAGGATGATATTGTGAGCTACACATGCATCCGACCTCTAGGGTCATCCACACGAGCCCACGAATCACGATCAGAAGTCTTGATCCAGGAAATCAGCACAGTATGCTAGTACTGCGCTGATCCTCCTTCGATGGTCAATCAGATACCTCCTTCTTCTTGATTTAGACTCTTCTAAAGATGAGAAGTAGGAGAAAGAGTTTTAGATATGACACTCTCAGAAAACTCACATATGGAGGAAGGGAAGAGGTGAACTCAGCAACCCAAGAAGAAGACCTTCTTCTTCTTCTCTTTGCTCTAACCTAGACACCCAGTTTTGTGTCTATTATATCTCCATGCTCCAACGCCCTTTCTCTCTAATTTTTGGATGCCTCAAAGGTATCACAAAGCTATATCATCTAAGAAAATTTTATGAAGAAATTTATTTTAAATAGAGAGATATGAAGAGTCCTTGTCTAGGTCAAATACCTAGTCAAGGATTATCCAAACAAGGCAAGTCAAGAGGTGCCCAACTCTTGGGTGCCTCCTCCTTCTTTTTCTACCATGGACCACCAGCAAAGGACACAGATAATGTGCCATAAAAGTCACAAAAATCTTAGAAAAAATCTTTATAAAATCAGTGCCATAAGGAAAGAGATTTGATTTCCTAAAATTCTATCTCATAGAATTTGAAATCCAAACTAATTCCTTCTTTGACTTGATCCACAACTACATTCCATGTATGAGAGAGAGAGAGAGAGAAAAGCTTTGGGCATGTGAAGGCCTAGGGGAGGAGTTTTGTCACACAAAATAAGAGAGAGTGGGTGTGGATAAGAGAGAGTGGGCATGGGGGGGCTAAGGAGGCGCAAGGTGGAATCCTAGTCTAATTAGGATTCAATCTATGATTTGGTTCAAATTTGGTTTCTCAAACCAAATCAAACCAAAATCAAATCAACCCAATTAAAATAGATCTTAACCCAATTAAGAATCTAATTTAATCAGATTAAATTAGATTTAAATCTAATTTAATTTTTTAATCAAATTAGAAATTAGGTTGACCCAAGTCCTAATTGAACTAGGACTAGTTTTTCCTTGCAAGTGGCTTATCCAATAAACCAATTGAACTTGATCCAATCAAGCCCAAACTAAATCTAATTAAATTATATTTAATTAGACTTAATCTCAGCCCATTGGCTTAATCAAATTAAGCCAATTAGTAATTGAATTACTAATCGATCCTCCTGCAACACTTGCACTAGGTTAAATGTCAATCGTATTGATCGTTTAACCCTAGAATGATTCTTAATCGTTGATCAACCATCTGATCGGATTGTGAACTCTAATGTGTGTGACCTCATAGGTTCGAACCTAAGCCGATAGCATAGAAATAAATTTTTATACCAATCAAAGTGACCATCTAGCAATGGTACCCGACAGTCGGATAGGTCGAATGTGTAGAACAACATCCTTAGAACCCATACGGATATAGTTTCCATATAATTCATCCCCTTGACCAAAATAATCACAGGATACCTCAGAGTTCAACTGTCAAGTCTGATCAAGTTGTCCACATTGCATTTCAAAATATAAAATCCATCTGATGGATTACCCTGATCAAGGTTTTGCTAAATTGAAATATTGCGACTCATTCTTCTCCAACTCTTAGAGTGGTCAATCCCATCTCGATCACACTCTGACTTCATAAGTACTTGACTGTGCCCAGAAGCCTTCCATCACTGAATTAAAAATTCAGTTAGTCCAGTACCAAAGCACAGTGAGTTGCTTGCAAGTCACTGAGGCGATCTCAGGTCTAAGGGACACTTATACCTATATCCCATCAGAGACATTCTCGACAGCAGGATGCTCTGGAGTTGGTCACGTTCAATGATGATGTACCCTTACATCTCATCTGTATGCCATACCAGTGTCTCCACACTCCTTGATTAAGAGGACAACCAATCCATATGGCATACAGCGACCTATGCTCGATAGAAGCTGTCGTCCTTATTAACAGCCTATCATTTGATCATGAATAGTTTTAAGGACTAATCAATAAATTCTCTCTTTATCGAACCTAAATAGTTCTAAGGACTTCATCACAACAATAGAGTTCATTAGAAGATGAAAACTTGTGATGAAAATACCAAAAATATATTTTATTTATTAATAAATCAATTACAATACAAGATTGCTCAACTGTCAACAGACTGACAATTGGCTTTTGAGACATATTTTTCAACAGCAATTTGTGGTTTATGATCTTAAAACAGTTTCAGATCTAAAACTAGTTTCATATATCAAATATATGTACTTTCAGATCTAAATAAAAATATATCACATATACATCAAATTTTAGATCTAAAACTAAATTTATACATATTAAATATATATAAAATTAGATTTAAAATAATAATTAAAATATTTCTAAATTATCTTTTCAAAAATCGATTTACATCAAACTAGGACAACCATTACAATAGAGGGGTTAAATCCTATATCAGGACAACCTTATATCAGTTTGATGTAAATTTTTTAATCACTCTAATTTTAGATATAAACTCAAATTAAACATATCACATATGCTAATTTTTAGATCTAAAAGATTTGATTTAATTATTTTAAAAATAATTTTCAAAATCGATCAATCTTGTGCTAGGATAATTTTTGCAATATAGAGGATAAATTCTATACCAGGATAACCTTATATCAGCATAAAATTAATTTTAAATTATTAAAACTCTCAAATCTAATCTAAAAATCAGATCATATGTGTTTTTCAAAACTTATGGCTTTGAAACCACTATTAGAAAAATGGGTAGGCAGCATATATAGATTTCAAAACTTTAAAAAACTGTAGTGAAAAACTAACAGATTAAACCCTTTAAACCCCACAAGCAATAGATCAAATCTAATCCTACCCAAGCTCAAAAGAAAATACATATATACAATCTAAAATTTAGATATAAATATGAGATCAGATCTCTTTACCTTGGCACGGATAGATGTTCACCGCTTTTGATGATCACGGATTCGTTGATGCTCGAGCCGCATACGCCTTCAGCCTTTATGGATATCCATCAGACTCAATCTCAAACTGATTTCTCCTCGTAGAAGATTTTTCTTTCCAAGAAGAACCTTAGCCTTGAATATTTTGATCAACACCTTGATCTGGACTGTAGGATCAACTCTGTGATCAGCAGCCTTCTTCTTTTTCTCCTCGATCTTCACTCTTGAAGACAAAGCAGCACCTCTTGACGTGTGGAAAAAGGGGACGCCTAACTTTAGGTATGGAAGAGAAGAGAGGGAGGAGAGGAGGCATGGAGAAGGGAGAGAGAGAGAGAGATTTTTTAATAAAAATCAATTATATAGAAACCTTAGAGACATACCCTTTATATAGGCACTACCCTGACACATAATAAGAACCCAATTATCCTAAAAAGATAGATCATTATCTCATAAGAATCTTCTACTTTTTTAATCTAATTTATTCTAATTAATATCAAATATAAATGATATATGATCAGCCTTTTTAAGCATGTATAAGAGGTGCCCTAGGAATACATTGAAGGAAAAACCAGCTTTTTCCTTGTAGGATCTTCCAGATCTAATGAGATTTGGGATAGAATATTTCAAAAAAAATTATTTTATAATATTTCAGATCTAAGATTTATTATATCTAATTCTTATTATCTGATATTAAATCTAAAATTAAATCTAAAATCATGAGGAATAGAGAAATATCTCTAGGATAACCAGATTACCCTATAGATGATCGCAGCAATGCCCGAGGTTCTAAAATAGCCACGCAATTGTCTAACCTCTACCAATATCCACTCGAGTAAGATCTATATCATCTTCTCCTTATGAATTGTTGTTCCAAAACTCAGATCTGGATCTGATCTGAAAGATCTTTAAAAGATCTTCTGAAGCTGGAGCAGCAGCTTCTCGATAAATCTCTGCAGCCTTCTGATCAGGGAGCCACCACACCTTGGATAAGCACCAGATGGATGCCTAACCTCTTGGGCGTAAAGAGGGGAGAGAGAGAAGTAGACGGGGTATGGAGAAGTGGAGGGGTTTTAAGCTTTTGCTGGGTATTGAGCAGATTCTCTAAACACTAGGCGCAGACAGGGTTTAAATAGACCCTGCTGCGCCATGCGGTGCCACATCATTCGACCAATCAAAAAATTTTAATTAATTTTGGAAAAATTTTGATTGATGGAGTGATATCATCTGATCATATCAGATAAGAATCTCCACAATTCCTCCTACTGTTGGTGCCAACACTGGATAAACACAGTGAGATTGGCGCCCAACAGTTTGAGTCGATCAAGGAATCAGAGTCCTCATCTCATGGGACTCTATCCTTATCCACTTGGGATGCACATCATATCTGATTATGGCACCCACTTTGAGGGTAAAATTAGCAGGTGGACACTCCACTAAAACTCTCTAATGACCTCTTGCCAAGTGGCCTTCAGTCCAAGGTCTATGGGTCAATGTTTGATCGATGTCCTAAAATGAAAATGGTAGGTGACAAGAATTAGCAAGTGTTTGTCTTAAATTCATCTCATGAATTAAGACAAAACTTTTTTCAGTTAGACTGGCTCTAGTCAGACTGAGAGTAACCTTCTCAAGGTTCTCTGGATGAGTCAAATCACATTTGGCTCAGTCGAGATGAAAAAGATTACACGAGGAGAAAGTTAGGCTCAATCGTGTGTTAGCACGATTTTCTTGAACCTAATTGGATCTAATCCAAATCAATCAAACTGGGCTAGCTCAATTAATGACATTCAGATCCTAACTCTTATTTGTGTGACTCAGTTAAGGTTCATTTCTGTATGGTAATGAGACATGTTGTGATCTCATCATCGACATCATCGAAACTCCTTTTGATGGACCAGAACTCTTTTGATTCAGATAATTAGAATGATCGATCATCAAATTTATTCTAATTGCTCTCAAAATCCACCAGTGACACGTAGCAGTATATGGTGGCAACCCATCAGAAATGAAGATGAACCTCTCAGTGCAGCTACCTATATGATTGAGTTCTTCTATCATGAGTCCCAACTGAATTAGGGTTAAGGTGAACTCGTCAAACCCAACATCAGTCATATGAATCATTCGATCGATCCGAGTCCGATGTGAAATCCCAATGAAAAACTCTTTTTCATTATTTCACTTTGCCATGGCCATGGGCTTAAGGACTCGATCTTTTAATCATCATAAGACTACTCCTCTCATCTATCGAGGTTGATAGATCCCATCTTGGTGCAATCTAGTTCCTACAATGAATATGCTACAGCCAACATACACCTCAGGGTTTCGAATGACTCGAAGATCGAGTTATGGTGTAGTCAAACTATAACACACTCAGGATGAACTGTCGATGCACCTTAGGCCAAAGAACTAGTCACACAGCTGCAGCATCGAGCTAGTCATCGATGAGAAGGTAGACTATCTTATGACTGCTCGAGGTGGCCACGCTCAATACTCTCATTCTCAATGAATACCTGTACTCTTGCTTCGGTGTCTCCACACTGTAGACTCAAGATATATCTATCCTAAGGAAGTGATCGTACACCAACCTTTCGGATCAGTCACCATCTTCGTGATGATCCTATGGTTAGGAGCTATTTATGAGTTAGTTATGTAAATTCATGCCTTAAATTTTCAACTCTTAAAAATATGAATTAACATTCCTACTAACTCAAAAGATGTATCACAGATATAATGTACACAATGTGATAGTAGAATAACTCTTTTATTTATTTATAGTCAAAATTATAAATTTATCTTTAGATTTGTACAGGAATGTGTCAGCCAATCTAGCATCTAGGGCACACATCTAACAAACTCCCACTTGACCTAATGCCAATTGGCTACATATCTAGGTCCCATCTTCTCAAGGTGGGCTTCAATTTTCTGCTGGCCTAATGGCTTTGTCAGCGGGTCTGCCACATTGTCTATGGAGTCGACTCTTTTAACCTTGATATAACTTTTTTCGAGATAATCACGGATCAGATGGAATAGCCACTCGATATGCTTGGACTTCTGGTGAGACCTTGGCTCCTTAGCTAGGGCTATGGCACCATTATTATCGCAGTAAAGAGGGATGGCATCCGATGATATCACTCCAAGCTCTGTGGTAAATTTTTTGTACCAGAATGCCTCCTTCACAGCTTCCGATACAGCAATATACTCTGTCTCCATGGTGGAATCAGCAATTACCATCTGCTTGGAACTCTTCCAACTAACTGCACCACCATTGCAAATGAACAAACTTTCAGATATTGACTTTCGATCATCTATATCAGACATAAAGTCTGAGTCTGTAAATCTCTGAACCTAGAATTCTCCATTCTCAAAGACTAGAAACATATCCTTAGTCCTTCTCAAGTACTTAAGGATACATTTCACAGAAGTCCAGTGCTCTTCATCTGGATTCGACTGATACCTTCTTGTGACACTCACAGCATGGGCTATATCAGGTTGTGTACATAGCATGGCATACATGAGGCTCCCTATTGTTGAAGCATAAGGGATCTTACTCATGCGTTCAATCTCCTCAGATATGCTATGGCACATCTTCTTAGAGAGATGAATGTCATGTCTAAAAGGTACTAAACCTCTTTTGGAGTTTTTCATGCTAAACTTTTTTAGCACCTCCTCTATATACATCTTCTGTGAAAGTCCCAGCATCCTATTTGGTTTATCTCTATAGACGTTAATACCCAGTATAAAGGATGCCTCTCTTAGATCTTTCATAGAGAACTCCTTAGACAACCATATTTTGACTGAGGTCAACATGAAAATATCATTTCCAATTAAGAGGATGTCATCTACGTATAGTACGAAGATGACAATTGCGCCCCCACTGACCTTCTTGAACACACATGATTCCTCCTCATTCTTGATAAAATCAAACATTTTGATCACATCATTGAAACGAGTATTCCAGCTCTGAGATGCTTGCTTAAGTCTATAAGTGGACCTTTGCTGCTTGCAGATCTTGTGATCATCATCACTGGATGTAAAACCAAGTGGCTATTCCATATAAATATCTTCCTCAAGATATCCATTTAAGAATGCCATTTTCACGTCCATCTACCATATTTCATAATCGAAATAGGCTGCAATAGCAAGTAATGTGTGGATGGATTTTAGCATGGCTACGGGCGAGAAGGTATCCTGATAGTTAATACTTTCACGCTGACTATAACCTTTCACTACGAGCCTAGCCTTGAATGTCTCCACATTCCCATCTGCACCTATCTTTCTCTTGAAGATCCATTTACACCTAATAGGTATAATACCTTCAAATGGATCTACCAAGGTCCAAACTTGGTTTGAGTGCATCGAGTCAATTTCTGATCTCATTACCTCTAACTATTTCTCAAAGTCGATATCTGATATCGCCTCATCACAGGTCTTGGGGTCATCACCATGAGCCCCATTTCTCGTGAGAAATATTTTCTCTATGTCCTCTTGTATAGTACCTAAGTACCTTTCAGGAGGATGAGAAACCCTAGTCGATCTACGAGGTGGAAGAGGTTGCATTAGGACTGATTCTAATTGATTGGGTTCCTCAGATTCTTTAGCTCGTTGCTCTTGGGAGACATACTTCTTGAGCTTAATTATTCTTTCGATGACACCATCTTGAATAAACTATTTTTCAAGAAAAATAGCATGTCGATTCACCATCACATTGTGGTCTTCTGGAATATAGAAATAGTATCCTAATGACTCTTTAGGATATCCTATGAACCGAGCTCTAAAAGATCTAAACTCTAACTTATCCGTCTACTATCTTTTGACATGAGCCGGACATCCCCAAATTCTGAGATGACTCAGACTTGGCTTCTTACCATGCCATATCTCATACAGTGTTGTAGGAACGATTTTAAAGAGAACTCTATTCAATACATATATTGCTATCATAAGACAATGTCTCCAAAGAAACTCAGGGAGGTCCGTGAAGCTCATCATGGAACGGACCATACCTAATAGGGTCTAGTTTCTCCGTTCTGAAACCTCATTGAGTTGTGGCATTTTAGGTGGAGTCTATTGAGAGACTATGCCATTGTCCTTAAGATAGTCTAGAAACTTTCGACTAAGGTATTCACATCCTTGATCTGATCGAAGAACCTTAATCGGCTTTCCTGTTTGTTTTTCTATCTCATGTCTGAATTCTTTGAACTTTTTAAAGACTTTAGACTTGTGTTTCATTAGAAACACATACCCGTACCTAGACATATCATCGATAAAGGTAATAAAATAGACATAGTTGCCTCTAGCCGGCACATCAAATGGGCCACACACATCTGTATGTATTAGGGCAAGTAGGTCTGTGGCCCTTTCCCCATGTCTTGTAAAAGGGAGCTTGATCATTTTGCCTTGAAGGCATGATTCACAAACTGGATATGACTCGAAAGTCAACGGACTCAATAGCTCGAATTTCTCCAATTTGTTAACCCTGTCTTCCGCTATATGACCTAGCCTTAAGTGCCAAAGGTACCTATCATTTAGACTATCTCTAGGCCTTTTAATTCCTATGGCATTCACATTTTGCTCAATATTAAATACAGATACATCAATATGTAGCTGATAGAGACCATTAATAAGAAAACCATTTGCAACTTTATTATTTTCATAAAATATGTTACAATGGTTCTTATGAAAGCTAATCACATAGCCTTCTTGTGCTAAACATGAAACAAAAATCAAATTCCTGCTTGCTGCAGGCACATAATAACAATCTCTAAGAACTAAATCTAATCCTAATGGTAATCACAGAGGGTAGGTTTCTACGGCCACAGTAGCAACTCTTGCTCTATTTTCGATGCGTATGATCATATCCCCATCCCTCAGCCTCCTGCTCTCCTCAAGACCCTGCATAGAAGTGCACAAATGAGTACTAGAACTAGAGTCAAGTATCCAACTAGATGCAGAGGAAACCGTAAGATTAGATTCTATAACGAGCATACCTCCAGAAGGACCATCCTTTTTGTTCTTCAGGATGGTCAGGTACTGAGGACAGTTTCACTTCTAATGGCCGTCTGAATTGTAGTGAAAATATTTTTCCTTTTCAGCAGCTTTCTTCTTCGGTTCCATCTTCTTCTTCTTCCCATCTACCTTCTGCTTCTTCGCAGACTTCTTCTTCTTTCCAAAAGGCTTTCTCTTGGAAGAAGTTTGCTCCATAGTAAGGATTGAGCCTTTTGAACCCTTCAAAGAAAGCTCAACTGTAACCAACATGTTCATTAACTCAGCTAAGGTACACTGCATCTTATGCATATGGAAGTTCATGATGAACTAACCATATGCATCAGACAAGGATTGAAGGATCACATCAATCTAAAAATCTCTGTCTAAGATGACACCGAGCTTTTCAAGCTCCTCAAGATCCTTGATCATTGTCAAACAATGATCTTGGACTGACTGCCCATCATGCATTTTAGCCTTAAAAAGTCTTTGACAGACTTGATACTTGGCTACGTGACTTTGTTCACCAAACAATTCTTGTAGGAGAGCCAACATTTGGCAGATAGTCATAATGTTCTCATGCTGGCACTGCAAGTCATCAGACATGGCACCCAACATGTAGTACCTGACTTTGTTATCGTCATTCATCCCCCTTTCCAAAGATGCTCTCTGTTCAGCTGTCGGACGTGCTGGTATGGCAGGTGGGTCCTGATCCAAGACATGAGTCAGTTTCTCAGAATCCAGAATAATTCTATAGTTTCTCAACCAGTCCTTGAAATTGGGTCCAGTCAATCTGTGGGTGTCTAGTATTTTGGTCAGGAGGTTGGACGCAGACATGTTTCCTGTAGAGAGTCAAAAGTTTCTAGTTAGATTTTGTAATCAAACTTAACCAATTTGTTTAAGAATTTCATTTTTAAACAAATTAGGCTCCTACTATTTTCTCAGATTTCTACACTCCCTAGATAGAGATGTGAAAATCTCTGTGATTAATGATTTCTAGTGAATGGTATGGTCCACCGACTGGCTCACCACCTCACCTAACAGTTATTGGTGATGGGTCAATCGATGAGTGGATAACTCTTGTCCAATGATTCTCTAAACTTGGTGCACCCAAAACTTAGTCTCTAATTCATGAAGCTCACCGTGCCTGGAATATCGCTCCAATCCTTAGTTAAGTCAGACCCACCATTTGCACAAATTAGATTTTTGATTGGGTCCCTCACCGTATCTGAAATATTGAGCACAATCCATCCTCTAATCCATAGCATCCAATGCCTAATGGACATGGTCACATCTTTTCGATGCAACTGAGCCACTGTAACCAGTCGAGAACAATCAACGTCGGGAAGGGCCCGCACATCCACAATGGTGGAAGACCTTAGACTTAATATTTTCTTAGAGAGATTTGATTTAGGTCTAATTAAACTTGACTTAACATAGTCATAACAATTATGACTAACCTAGTGGCATGGATTAGCTTGAATTGTTAGCCACCTCAAATCAGAATTGGGTCGACACATATGGCCAGGTAAGTGAGACCGGTGGAAGGGATATGCCATTAACTCGACAAGAATGCATTCTTGTCGAGTAGCTCCCAATTAAAAATCGAACGGTCGAATCTGCCCAACTTACCCTAGACACCAAATTATCGAACCAGAACTAATTGGGTTAGCCTACAATCCAGGCTCTAACCACTGAGTCAAATTAGGTCTTAACTTGATCGAGTCACATATGAATGTGATTCGACCTTGACCTAGACTTAATCCTATTAGGCTGATCAATTATTAGCTTTTATGATCCCACCTAACCAATTTTTGATTCGGTTTGATCAACTGCTAGACCTAATTGAGCTATCCAAGCCCGAACCTAATTTTATGAAAATGACTTAGATCTGAAATTCTCAATTTTAGACCTAATTTGATTTCATAATCTTAATTCATTAATTAAGTCTTGAGTTCATAAATAAAACATGTAAAATAAATCTTAGGATTTCAGGATCTAGGGTTTTGCAGAAAAGTAAATTTGATTTCTGATAAGGATGAACACGCAGCACCCCTATATGCCATAAGAACATCCCATTGAATGGGAGGAGAGAATCTTAATTCCTACTTTGTTCTTATGACCAGATGGATATGAGGAACACCTTAATCAGAAATATTAATTTAACTACAAAACTAATTAGATCTAAGTTACATATCACATATATAATTTTAGATCTAACTTATATATGCTTTGCATATATCTCATGTATTAAAATTTGATCTAATTAGCATATTTTCAGATCTGATACATCACATGCAATATCTAAAAAATAAGATTTAAATTAAATTATTCAATATAAAATCTATTATAGACAGTTACTAGAACAATTCTACAACTAGTCTAGGCATGCAACAGATCAATCTAATGAATTAATTAAATTTTATTTTTTATTTTTTGATCTGAATATAATATTTATAATATCAAAAAATTAGAGAATAAATTAAATCTAATTTATATTTTAATCACATTAAAGCATAAAACTATAAGACTATTCATAGATTAAACTACTCCTAGTCTAGTCATGCATCTTATACATGTTAGATCTACTTAGATTTAATTTTAAATTTTTTGATTTTAGATCTAATCACATCTGATATGATATCTAAAATCCATTAATATCAGATAAATAAAAATAAAAATTAGATCTAAATTAGATCTGAAATAGAGCCATAAACCTGGCTCTGATACCAGTTGAAGGAAAAATTGGCTTTTTTCTGGTAGGATCTTTCAGATCTAATGAGATCTGGGATGGAATATTTCAAAAAAAATTATTTTACAATATTTAAAATTTAAGATCTATTAGATCTAATTCTTATTATCTAATATTAAATTTAAAATTAAATCTAAAATCATAAAAAATAGAGAAATACCTCTAGGGTAACTAGATTACCCTGTAGATGATCGCAGCAATGCTCGAAGTTCTAAAATAGCCACACAGTCGTCTGGCCTCTATCGATATCTACTTGAGTAGGATCTGGATTGTCTTCTCCTCATGAATCTTTTCTCCAAAAATCAGATCTGGATTTGATCTGGAAGATCTTCAAAAGATCTTGTGAAGCTGGAGTAGCAGCTTCTCGACAAATCTCTGCAGCTTTTTGATCAGGGAGCCACCATGCCTTGGATAAGCACCAGATGGATGCCCAACCTCTTAGGTGTGAAGAGGAGAGAGATAGGAGCAGAAGGGGTATGGATAAGTGGAGGGGTTTCATGCTTTTACTAGGTATTGAGCAGATTCTCTAAACCCTAGGCGCAGACAGGGTTTAAATAGACCCTGCTGTGCCATGCAGTGCCACATCATTCGATCAATCAAAAAATTCCAATTAGTTCTAGAAAAATTTTGATTAGTGGAGTGATGTCATCTGATCATATCAGATAAGAATTCCCATAATCCCTCCTACTGTTGGTGCCAACACTGGATAAACACAGTGAGATTGGCGCCCAACAGTTTGAGTCGATCAAGGCATCAGAGTCCTCATCTCATGAAACTCTATCCTTATCCACTTGGGGTGCACGCCAAATCTGATTATGGCACCCACTTTGAGGGTAAAAATAGAAGGTGGACACTCCACTAAAACTCTCCAATGATCTCTTTCCAAGTGGCCTTCAGTCCAAGGTCCATGTGTCAACATTTGACCGATGTCCTAAAATGGAAATGGCAGGTGACAGAAATTGGCAGGTGTTTGTTTTAAATTCATCTCATGAATTAAGATAAGACTTTTTTGAGCTGGACTACCTCCAGTCAGACTGAGAGAAACCATCTCAAGGTTCTTTGGGTGAGTCAAATCACATTTGGCTCAGTCGAGATGAAAAAGATTACATGAGGAGAAAGTTAGGCTCAATCGTGTGCTAGCACGATTTTCTTGAACCTAATTGAATCTAATCCAAATCAATCGAACTGGACTAGCTCAATTGATGACATTCAGACCCTAACTCTTATTTGTGTGATCCAGTTAGATTCATTTCCATATGGTAATGAGACATGTCGTGATCTCATCATCGACATCATCGAAACTCCTTTCGATAGACCAGAACTCTTCTGATTCAGATAATTAGAATGATCGACCATCAAAATCATTCTAATTGCTCTCAAAATCCATCAGTAACACCTAGCAGTATATGGTGGAAACCTATTAGAAATGAAGACAAACTTCTTGGTGCAGCTACCTGTGTGATTGAGTTCTTCTATCATGAGTCCCGATTGAATTAGGGTTAAGGTGAACTCGT
Organism: Elaeis guineensis; assembly: GCF_000442705.2. Classification (NCBI taxonomy): domain Eukaryota; kingdom Viridiplantae; phylum Streptophyta; class Magnoliopsida; order Arecales; family Arecaceae; genus Elaeis; species Elaeis guineensis. The sequence continues at coordinate 16,218,218 of NC_026006.2, read as the reverse complement.
CAAACCCAACATCAGTCATATGAATCAATCGATCGGTCCGAGTTTGATCTGAAACCCCAATGAAAAACTTTTTTTCATTATTTTACTCTACCATGGCCATGGGCTTAAGGACTCGATCTTTCGATCATCATAGGACTACTCCTCTCATCTACCGAGGTTGATAGATCCCATCTTGGTGCAATATGGTTCCTACAATGAATATGTTACAGCTAACATACACCTCAGAGTTTTGAATAGCTAGGAGATTGAGTTATGGTGTAGTCAAACTATAACACACTCAGGGTGAACTATCGATGCACCTCAGGTCAAAGAACTAGACACACAGCTGCAGCATCGAGCTAGTCATCGACGAGAAGGTAGACTTCCTTATGACTGCTCGAGGTGGTCACACTCAGTACTCTCGTTCTCAATAAATACCTGTACTCTCACTCTAGTGTCTCCATACCGTAGACTCAAGACACATCTACCCTAAGAAAGCGATCATACACCAACCTTCCAGATCAATCACCATCCTCGTAATGATCCTATGGTCAGGAGCTGTTTATGAGTTAGTTATGTAAATTCATGCCTTAAATTTTTAACTCTTAAAAATATGAATTAACATTCTTACTAACTCAAAAGATGTATCACAGACATAATGTACACAATGTGATAGTAGAATAACCTTTTTATTTATTTATAGTCAAAATTATAAATTTGTCCCTTAAATTTATACAGTAATGTGTCAGCCAATCTGGCATCTAGAGCACACATCTAACATACATGTCAGGTAGTTGGGGCGCCAAGAGTTGGCACCCCATAATAGGATTTCTATCCAAATAAGAAAGGGCATAGCCCCACCTCTCTCGAGTTTGCACCCACAATAGGGTTTCTATGCAAATATGAAGGGGCATGGCTCCACCTCTCTCTCGTCCACCTGGCGCCCTACAATACGGTTCTATCCAAATGAGAAGGGGCATGGCCCCACCTCTCTCACCTCCACACCACGCCACATAAGAGGGGGTGGGCCCCTCTAGGATTTGGCACCCAATTCTTGCCAAAAGAGAAGGAAGGCCCCACCTAATCTTTCATCTATTTCACATGCACACTTAGAGATAATTAAGAGATAAAGAAGAGATAATGTTAGGATAATTATGCAAACTAATTGACTTAATCAAATATTCTTGAGCTCATAATTAAGAGCTTAATTAAACCCAAATGGATTTAGGTTAGATTCAAGGCTATGGATTTGATCAAATCAAAATTTCAAGAAGAATTAGGTTTAACCATGTGCTGGCATGGTTCTTATAAACCTAATAGGATTTCAATAAATCTTAACCTAATTAGAACTTTATAAGCCCAATTGATAAATTCGAGATTAAATTTCTTAATATGTGACCCCATAGGTTCTATTCTATCCGGTAGTGAGACATATTGTGATCTCCTTCACAATATCATCGAAACTCTTTTCGATGGATTGGAATATTTTTAATTCTACCCATTGAGGGCCATCGATCATCAAGATAACATCCGATGAGTCTCACAATCCACTAGTGACATCTAGCAGTATGTAGTGGCAACTCAATAGAATGAAAGTATGAACTTTTAGGTACAGTTATCGTATAATTCAGTTCTTCTATCATGAGTCCCGACTTAATGGAGGTCACGGAGAACTCATCAAACCCCATCATCAGTCATATTCTAGATTGACTCGACTCGAGTTCATTTATGAATCTCATGAAAACTCTTTTTTAGTATTCACACTTGTTTAGACTAAAGATTTTCTGAACTCAATCTCATAAATCGCATAGAACTTCTCTTTTTCTATCAAGGTTGATAGATTCTATCTAGATGCATCTTACTCCAAACAGTGAACTTGAACCTACTGAAGCCAATATACACAATAAGGACTCGAATGATTAGGGACCAAAAAAATATGCAGTCAAACCCAATAGTCTCGCTGTGAATAGCTCATAGCACCATAGGTCAAAGGACCACTCACATCACTCAGCATCAAGAAGACCACTAATGAGTGAGTAAACATCTATATGGTTCTCGTGTTGGTCATACTCAGTATAAGTTATTCTCTAACAACCATCTATACCTTCATTCCAGTATCTTTACACTATAGACCTGAGACTCATCTGCCTATAAGAAAGATGAATTATGCACCGATCTTAAATGAATTGATCACTATCCTTTGTGACGATTCTTTGATCGAAAGTATTTAAAAATTAATCACTAATTAATGTATGTCTCAAATTTTTAACTTTTTAAGAATATATAAAAATTATTTTTATTAATTTTTAGAATAAATCATGGATACATAAACATGATTGAAAAGAAAAAATTCTTTATTGATAATAAAAAGATTACAAGTACAAGTTTAGGCTCTAAAATTATATAATGTATCAGCCAACAATTAGCTTCTAGGACACAAATCCAATAATGGTAGTTTAGATTAGATCTTATGCATATAATTTAGATTAATTATTTAATCTTTTTGTTTCACTGTATAAAATTTTAAAATTATATGCATAGTACTACCGCATATTTTCTTCAATTGATATTAGAGTCAGATTATTATAATATAATTTATTATGCCTTTAAATTTAATTTTATGATATTAAATCTAATTATTTATGATTTAGATTATATCTAAATATATTTATTTTTAAATCTAATTTTATCATGTTAGATTAGATGATTTGAGTAGCAAAGTACTCAGATTGGATAATTATCAGGCCATCCTTTCATAGGAGCAAGTAGGGTTACATGACCCTCTCCTCCTATTCAATAGGATGCTCTTGTGGCATGTAGAGGTGCCATTGTGAGGTCTCATGAAGAAGAAAGTGAAAAAAAAAATTTACTTTCTTGCAAAATTTTAAATCTTGAAACCCTAAGATTTGTTGTGTGTGATGCAAGTTGCATAGTAAAATAATTACATCTAATCATCATAATCAAAATTATTTTGATTTAAAATCATAAAATATAGATTTGATCTAAAAGAAATTATGATTTAATATAAAAAGTTTACATAAAAATTATTTCAAAAATTTAAACCATGTTGATGCAAAAACTTAATTAAGAATTAAGTGTTGAATTGATTAGATCTAGAATTATGATTTAAGATCTAATGATATTACATAAAATATGAGGTATGGATTAGCTCAAATCAGGTCCTTTTAATTGGATTAGACCTAAGATTAGAATCAAAAAATTAATTGATCATATAGAGAAATTGATTAAGTCTAACCAAATATTGAATTAGATTAATCAAAATTTTTCTAATACAATAGTTATAGATAGTCAAGTCAATATCTTTGATTAGACCAAATAGACCTTGATTGTGGCTCAGTGGTTGAACCTGAATGATTAGGTTGGTCAAAATTGAAACTAATTAACCAATTGATGTCTAAGATAAGTTTGGCATTTCGATCGATGGTTTTTAATTGAGAGCAGCTTATCTGGCTATTTCGATGGTGTCTAAGGTAAGCTTAGCAGATTCTCCCATCAATCTTACTTACCTGACTAATTTGATGAATTATATTTTAATTTGATCACTAAGTGATTCGAGTTAACCTATGCCATTAAGGTTGATCAGTGTGTTTGATCTAGGTGCTACTTTAATCAGCGTGATCCTAATCCGATTCAGTGATTTGATGAAGTCAGTGAGAGAATTGTGATCTACTGATTGATCTTTTTTTCTATTTTTTTTAAATTAATTAAATTTTTTTAATTATTAGGTCTCTAAAATGAGCTGGTTATGATGATAACTAGATCATAGCCTCTCATTAAGATGAATGGTAATGAGTTTATTATTTTTGATTGACATTACAAGAGCCATCCATCTGGTATTTTCCAAAATGATAAAATATCATTCATCATTTGATGATTCTATTATACTATCTGATAAATGGTTGGGTTGATTGAGCCATCCTTAGATCTGATCATTCATAGACTAAAATCACTGAGTTGGTTCATGTTAATGGTTTGACCTAATCGAGACTTTCAATAGAGGCCCATCACCTATTGAAATGAAATCTGGGGCTAAATTAACTACTAAAAATTATTTGGAGAAATAATTGATTGAGAACCTACCCATAGATGCATATGGGTTAATCAAGCCATCCTCGAGCCTATATGCAGTCTGTGTGGATTTTGATGTCCACTAAAAAATTAAAGTAATTTTTCGAATTGGAGGTAGAGGTTATCAATTTGTATAAAATAGTAGAAGGATCTTTAAACTAAAGTCCATATCTTTAGGATTAATAAATTCATATACTGATTAGATTTTGATTTTTTCTTGTGTGTGCAGATATGGCCTCAAACTTGTCACTTCGATCACTGTTAGATAGTGAGAAGTTAATTGGACCAAATTTTGATAACTGGTATCAAAAACTTAAGATCATCCTGGAGTACGAGTGGATCCTGTATGTGATTACAGATCCGACACCTGAGGAGCCTACTCCTAACACTCATGGTGTGGTTAAAGATACTTGAAGTGGCTCAACGATTGCACCATGATTCATTGCATAATGTGAGCCTCTATGAACGACGAGTTCAGCCAAAAATTCAAAGAGGCTCAGCCAGAGAAAATCCTTCAAGTGTTGAGAGTCCTTTGATACTCCTGACGATGTTGAGTGACATAAAATTAGTTGCACCATTTTTAATGCTTGGATGAGGGAGAAAGTATTTGTCACCAATCATGTATTATACATGATTAAATAGATTGAGAAACTGAGCAAGCTCGACTTCTCCTTGCACGAACAGTTGGAGAAGGATGCAATACTGGGCTCCCTGTCCAAATCCTACCTATTATTTCTCAGTCATTTTAGAATGATGAAGCTTATAGTCAACTGCTACGATCTATTGGGGTTGCTACAGACTTTTGAGAAGTATCACCAGCTCCATAAGGAGATGGTGAATGTAGTAAAAAGATCTTCTTCGAGTGGGCATCATCCCTTTAAGAAAGAAAAAAATAAAAAAATAAAAAAATGCAAGGTGCTGGGAGTCAGAATCAGAAACCCAAGTTCAAGGCTGATCAAGTCAGGTAGAGTGCTTCTTTTGTAAGAAGCAGGATCATTGGAAGAGGAACTGTTCTCAATATATAGCTTTTCTTGACCTGAACAGGCCAAAGAAGAATAAGCAATCAATTGCTGGACAAGATACTTATGTGATAACACCTTGTAATTTTGCTTTTCTTGATACAATGATCTAGATATTGGATACCGATAGTTCTATTAATATTTATAATTCGTTGCAGGATTTTTAGGTCAATAGGAGATTTGGAGATGGTGAGAGATTTCTGAACGTTGGAGATAGAAGATTAGTTCTAGTTCTAGCTTTAAAAATTATCAAGCTTGTATTCGAGTCTCAATATATTGTTCTTAATAAATGTCATTACTGTCCCAGCTTTCTTTGGAACGTTATTTCTGTAAGCCTTTTAGCTAAGCCAAATTATGAAATATCAATAAAGAAAAATTTTTGTGATATCATTTTGAAAGGTGTTACAATATTGCGTGGACAGTTGAATAATGGTATCTATGTTGTATCTAAGCCTAATGTAATGTACATTTCTAATAAAGGTTTTAGAATAGATGATATCACGGATGCATACCTTTGACATTGTAGGCTAAGTCATATCAATAAGAATAGGATGAATAGGTTAGCTCAAGAAGAGATTCTTGATAAAAATGATTATGAATCATTATCTACCTATGAGTCTTACCTATTTGAAAAAATGGTCAAATCACCTTTTATTGGAAAAGGTGAATGAACCAATGATGTTCTAAGTCTGGTATATACTGATGTATATGGACCCATGAGCACATGCATCAGAGGAGGGTATACCATAGCATAATGGCATCTCAAAAAGAAAAAATTGAATCTTATTGGACATGGTTCGGTCCATGATGGGGTTTGCAACTCTACCGATCTTCTTTTGGGGATATGCACTTGAGATAGCTTGTCTAATGCTCAATAATATTTTAAGCAAGTTAGTTAGTAAAACACTATATGAGATATGGTTAAAGCATAGGCCGAAGCTCACTTACTTTAAGATTTGGGGGTATCTGGATTATGTTAAATGATTACAAACCAACAAGCTCAGACCTAGGTCCAATAAGTGTAATTTTATAGGATACTCCAAGAAAATAAGGGGATATTACTTTTACCTATCTACTGAATAAAAGGTATTTATCAATAACAAGGCATACCTTTTAGAAAAAAAAATCTATAGTAAAGGAATGAGTGCCTCTAAAATTGAGCTTGATGAAGTTTGATAGGTAGAAAAACTGACACCAATGATTGAATCTGAACTGGATTTGATAAGATCAAATCTGAAGATCAATATACAAACATCCTTAAGGTGATTCGGTAGAGTATCACGTCAATCAGACAAATACTTAGGTTTCTTGATCCGAGATGGGGATTCTGTTGAACTCGATGAGAACAATGAGGACCCGATCACCTATATGGATGTAATGCAGAGGTCCGACTCTGATAAATGGCTTGAAGCCATGAAATCTAAAATAGAGTCCATGAAAGTCAATGATGTATAGACATTAGTTGATCCACCTGAAGGGGTTAAACCCATAGGGTGTAAGTGGGTCTTTAAAAGGAAGAGAGGTGCAGACGAGAAGGTGGAGACTTATAAAATTTGTTTGGTTGTCAAGGGTTATCGTCAGCGTTATGGTATTGACTATGACAAGATATTTTCTTCTGTTGCAATGCTCAAGTCCATTCGGATCATGCTTGCGATAGCAACATACCTAGACTATGAAGTCTGGCAAATAGATGTGAAGACAGCTTTTCTAAATAAAAAGCTGAACGAAGAGGTGTAAATGATACAACCTGAAGGGTTTACATCCATAAACGAGTCTAAGATATGCAAGCTTCAGAGATCCATTTATGGATTTAACCAAGCATCTCAGAGTTGTAACATATATTTTGATAAGGTAATCAGAACGTATGGCTTCATCAGGAACAAAGACGAACCCTACATATATAAGTGGGTTTAATAATTATATTTCTTATTTTATATGTAGATGATATTCTCTTAATCAAAAATGATGTCCCTACATTATAGGGATTAAAAGTGTGGCTGTCGTCATAATTCTCCATGAAGGATCTGAGAGAAGCAGCTTACATCCTAGGGATGAAGATCTACAGGGATAGAACTTAGAGGTTGCTTGGACTTTTTCAATCTACGTACATAGATACCATGCTGAAATGGTTCAGCATGAAAAATTTCAAAAAAGGCTATCTTTTGATAGGCCATAGAATTTCTCTCTCGAGAAAAGATTGTTTGACAATCTCTCAAGAGAGAGAGCACATAAGTAGAGTTCCATATACTTCGACAGTGGATTCTATAATATATGGCATGACATGTATAAGATCAGGCGTAGCATAGTCATTAGGGATAGTGAGTAGATACCAGTCTGATCCATAAAACAACCACTGGAAGGTCGTAAAGACCATTCTTAAGTATTAGAGAAATACTAAGGACCAGTGGCTTGTATATCGTGAAACTGACTTGAAACTAGTGGGATTCATCGACTCTAATTTTTAGTCAGAACATGACGATAGCAAGAGTATGTCAGATTATATTTTTATCCTAAATGGTGGAATAATCTACTAAAAAAGTTTCAAGCAGCACACTGTGGTTGACTTTGTTTGCGAAGCGGAGTATATCGCAGCATCCGATGCTGTGAAAGAAGCTGTATGGTTATGAAAGTTTATCAACAAGCTCGAAATGGCATCCTCCGTTGATGGTCTCATTTTGTTATACTACGACAACACTAGAGCCATTGCTCAAGCCAAGGAGCCGAAGTCCCATCAGCACACTAAGCATATTCTATGCCGTTACTACCTTATCCAGGAGATCATGCATCGAGGTGACATCGACCTTCAGAAGATCGATGGAAAGTAGAACCTAGTCGACCCCTTTACTAAAACTCTCAAAATCAAGGAGTTCGATAACTACAAGTCAAAGATGGATATTCGATACTATACCGATTGGCTTTAGTTCAAGTGGGAGTTGTTGAAAAATATGTTTCAAAGCCAATCGTCAGTCTGTTGATGATTATGCCATACTTGTAATTATATATAAATTTTTATTAATAAAAATTATTTAATTTTTTCATTATAAATTGATCATTTTATTTTGAACTCCTGTGTTATAATGAAGTCCTTAGGACGATAATTAATCGACAAAAGAAGATTTGTCATTTAATCCTTAAAAGTGTTTGCGATCAAATGATATGCTGTTAATAGGATGATAGGAATATCAAGTATAGGTCATTGTATACCATATAAATTGGTTGTCCATTTAACCAAAGAGTGTGGAGATACTGGTATGACATGCAGGTGGAATGTAGGAGTACATTCATATCGAACATGACCATTTATCGAGCACTCTGCTATCAAGAGTAGCTCGTGAAGGATATAGGTATAAGTGTCCCTCCGATATGAGATCACCACGGTGACTTGTAAGTAACTTACTATACTTTAGTATCAGACCATCTGAGTTTCTAACTCAGTGATGGAAGGACATGGGGTGCAGTCAAATACTTATCAAGTCAGTGTGTGATTCAAAAAGAAATTGACCCCTTTGAATTAGTAGGAGATATGCATCAGTGTATTTTAATTTAGTAAAATATTGGTCAGGATAATCCATGTGATGAATTTGAAAGATTAAAATATAATGTGATCGACTAAATTAGGATTGATAGTTAAACTCTAGGTCACTTTGAGCATTAGGGTCAAAGAGAAGAATTATACGATAACCATACGCCAGTGGGTTCTAAAATGTTGCTTTACGATCCCATGACCTATCCGGATGTCGGGTCACCATTGCTAGATGGTTACATCAATTAGTATAGAAAGTTATTTCTATACTACCAACTTAAGTTCGAACCTATGGGGTTACACGCATTAGAAGATTCGGTCAGATCTGATGGCTGAAGAGTCCAATTAGATTGTGATTCTAGTGAGGAGTCCCATTAGAACTGGAACTTTGGAAGAGAGTCCCATTGGACTGAGACTTTACTATTAATAAAAAATTAATTGGTAATTAAATTATTAATTAACTCAATTTGATTGAGTAAAGAGCTTTGGATCAAGTCTAATTGAATTAGATTCAATTTGACTTAGATTGGATTTGATATGATCAAGCTTGATTGCAAAAAAAAATTTGATCCTGATTCGATCAGGACATAGACTCAGCTAATTCCTAATTGAGTTAAGAATTTATTGAGATAATTGGGCTTCTAATTAGATTAGGTTCATTTCTATTATTGGGTTCAAACCAAATTTGATTTGATTCAGAATCGAATTAGAAATGAAGAGTCCCAGTCGGCAGAGACTCTATCCTTATCTCTTGCACCACACCTGGACCCATGTCCATATCTCAATGCCAAATTAGATTTGGCTTGAGCCTTTTAGCTCCATGAGAGTGGATCCAGTAAGGGTGGGTGGCAAAGGATGGTGAGTTATAATCTTATCTCCTGCCTAATTCGAATATGATCTGAATTAGAAATAAGGTGATGAGATGGAAAGGGATTTTTCAAACAAGAAAAGTTGTTGGTGCCTAATTAAATTTTTTCTTAATTTTCTTATAGTATTTTTGGGCATGTGAGATATTAGATCTCCTCCTCACACTAACCAACAATTTTTAAAAATTTTGGGATGCCCAAAATTTGGTTTTGGCATGGACTTTGTGGCGCCCTCCCCTTGGATGAAAATCCTAGCCCAAGTCTATAAAAGGGTGGCTCCTTTCTTTGGTGTCATACCACTGTTCTCTTTGCTGGATTTTATTTTTTTAGAGCTCCTTCTCCTCTTCCTCTCTTCCTCCTCCAGATATCCTCTTACTTTGGAGCATCCAAGGTGTTTGAAGAAGAAGGAAGAAATCAGCCTTCGAGTTCCTTGCAAGCTAGCACTTCCAAGGACCTTGAACTGCATCGATCTTCGTGTGGATTTTTTATAGAGGCCGGACGACTTTGTGTGCCTACGAGCAATTTGAAGAAGAGTCTCTCCAAGTGTTGGACTAGAAGAGATTAAGAGACTTCAGTTTGGTAATGGTTTTTAAACTTTTTTGATCTTGTATGTTAGATCTAACGGTTAGTTCTTCATGGCAGCATCAATTAGATTGATGCAAATTTTTATTTTCAGATCTGAAGTGCATATTATTTCATATCATAGATCTTTGCATGGCAATCTAGATTAGATCATGTGCATGTAATTTAGATTAAATTATTTAATCTTATTATTCCACTACATAAAATTTTAAAATTGCATGCATAGTACTACCGTATGTTGTTGGAGAATGCAGGCAATTTCATCATGTATTTTGAAATTTTTTTGAAAAAATTATAGCGGAAGACCATTAGGTTAATTAAATTAATCTAACATGCATATGATCTAATCATCAAATCAACTTACTCTAGGATCTATTGAAGGGGGGAAACCACTTTTCCTCGTAGGATCTTTCAGATTTCATCAAATCTGGGATGAAATAATTTTTTAAAAAATTTATCCTACATATTTTAGATCTAATTCTCTAGATTTAATTTTATTATCTGATATTTAAAATCTAAAATTAAATCTAAATCTATGATGAAAGAAGAAGTACCTCAAGGATAATCTGATTACCCTGTAGATGATCTCTGCACAGCCCGAGGTTCTGATGTAGCCACGCAAGCGCCTAGCTTCTACCAATATCCACTCAGGTAGGATCTGAAATATCTTCTCCTCATGAATCTATGCTCCAAAAATTAGATCTTTATCTGATTTGAAAGTGCTTCAGAACTCCTTCGGAAGTTGGAGCAGTAGCCTGTCGAAGATATCCTGCAGCCTTCTGTTCCAGGCGTCACCATGCCTTGGATCTTTGCCAAATGGATGTCTAACTCTTTGGACATGAAGAGGAGAGGAAGGATAGCAGGAAAGATATAGAGAAGAGGAGAGGAGGTGGCAGCTATTAGGTTTTATGCATAAAACAATTTTTTCCATGAAACCCTAGGCGCAGCAGGGTTTATATAGACCCTGTATGCTGCGCAATGCCACATCGTTCAACCAATCAAAAAATTTCAACAAATTTTAAAAAAAATTTGATTGATAGAGTGATGTCATCTGATCACATCAGATAAGAACTCCACCCTCTCTCCTAAGTTGGCGCCAACATTGGATAAGCTCAATCAAGGTGGCGCGAAAGAGTCCATGTTTATCAGGACTCTTTGGTTCTTATCCATTTGGGGCACCCACTTTAATCCAATTGGGCTCATACCATAATCTGATTATGGCACCCAATTCAATTGGGTTTTGGCATGTGGTCACTCCACAAAAATCCTCCAATGAGTCCTCTTCAGTTTAAGACCCATATGTCAACTTTTGACAGATGTCCTAAAATGAATTTGGCAGGTGATAGAAATTAGCAGGTGTTGTCTTAAATTCATCTCATGAATTAAAACAAGCCTTTTCTGAGTAGGACAAACTTTATTTAGACTGAGAGAAACTTTTTCAAGGTTCTCTGGATGAGTCAAATCATATTTGACTTAGTAGAGACAGAAAAGATTACACGAGGAGAAAGTTAGGCTCAATCATGTGCTAGCATGATTTTCTTGAACCTAATTGGATCTAATCCAAATCAATTGGGTTAGCCCAATTGATGACATCCAGATCTTAACCCTTGTTTATGTGACCCAGTTAGGTTCAATTCTATATAGTAATGAGATATGTAATGATCTCATCATCGACATCATCAAACTCCTTTCGATGGACCAGAACTCTTCTGATTCAGACAATTAGAATGATCGATCATCAATATCATTCTAATTGCTCTCAAAATCCACCAGTGATACCTAGCAGTATGTGGTGGCAACCCATCAGAACTGAAGATGAACCTCTTGGTGTAGTTACCTGTGTGATTGAGTTTTTCTATCATAAGTTCCGACTGAATTAGGGTTAAGGTGAACTCGTCAAATCCAACATCAGTCATATGAGTTAATCGATCGATCCGAGTCCGATGTGAAACCTTAATGAAAAATTCTTTTTCATTATTTTACTCTACCATGGCCATGGGCTTAAGGACTCGATCTTTCAATTATCATAGGACTACTCTTCTCATCTACCGAGGTTGATAGATCCCATCTTGGTGCGACCTAGTTCCTACAATGAATATGCTACAGCCAACATACACCTCAAGATTTCGAATGACTAGGAGATCGAGTTATGGTGTAGTCAAACTATAACACACTCAAGATGAACTGTCGATGCACCTCAGATCAAAGAACTAGACACACAACTGTAGCATCGAGCTAGTCATCGACGAGAAGGTAGACTTCCTTATGACTGCTTGATACGGTCACGCTCAGTACTCTCGTTCTTAATGAATACCTGTACTCTCACTCTGATGTCTCCACACCGTAGACTCAAGACAGATCTATCCTAAGGAAGTGACCATACGCCAATCTTCCAGATCGATCACCATCCTCATGATGATCCTATGGTCAGGAGCTGTTTATGAGTTAGTTATGTAAATTCATGCCTTAAATTTTTAACTCTTAAAAAATATGAATTTACATTTCCACTAACTCAAAAAATGTATCACAGACATAATGTACACAATGTGATAGAAGAATAACCTTTTTCATTCATTTATACTCGAAATTATAAATTTATCCTTAGATCTGTACAGGAATGTGTCAGTCGATCTGGCATCTAGGGCACACATCTAACAAACTCCCACTTGACCTAATGCCAATTGGCTACATATCTAAGTCCCATCTTCTCAAGGTGGGCTTCGATCTTCTATTGGCCCAATGGCTTAGTCAGTGGGTCTGCCACATTATGTATAGAGTTGACTCTCTTGACCTCGACATAACCCTTTTTAAGGTAATCATGAATCAAATGGAATCGTCGCTCGATGTGCTTGGACTTTTGGTGAGACTTTGGCTCCTTAGCTAGGGCTATGGTGCCATTATTGTCGCAGTAAAGAGGTATGGCATCTGATGACATCACTCCAAGCTCTACGGAAAACTTTTTGTACCAGAATACCTTTTTCGCAGCTTCTGATGCAGCAATATACTCTGCCTCCATGGTGGAATCAGCAATCACCGTCTACTTGGAACTCTTCCAGCTAACTGCACCACCATTGCAAATGAACAGACTCCCAGATGTTGACTTTCGATCATCTATATTAGACATAAAGTCTGAGTCTGTATATCCCTGAATCTGGAGTTCTCCATTCCCAAAGACTAGAAATATATCCTTAGTCCTTCTCAAGTACTTAAGGATACATTTCACAGAAGTCCAGTACTCTTCGTCTAGATTCAATTGATATCTGCTTGTAACACTCACAGCATGGGCTATATCAGGTCGTGTATATAGCATGGCATACATGAGGCTCCCTATTATCGAAGTATAAGGGATCTTGCTCATGCGTTTAATCTCCTCAGGTGTGCTAGGGCACATCTTCTTGGAGAGATGAATGCCATGTCTAAAAGGTAATAAACCTCTTTTAGAGTTTTCCATGCTAAACCTTTTTAGCACCTCCTCTATGTACATCTTCTGTGAAAGTCCCAGCATCCTATTTAGTCTATCTCTATAGATCTTAATACCTAGTATAAAGGATGCCTCTCCTAGATCTTTCATAGAGAACTCCTTAGACAACCATACTTTGACTGAGGTCAAATGAAAATATCATTCTCAATTAGGAGGATGTCATCTACGTACAGTATGAGGAAGATAACTACGCTCCCACTTACCTTTTTGAATGCACATGGTTCCTCCTCATTCTTGATGAAACCAAATATTTTGATCACATCATTGAAACGAGTATTCCAACTCCGAGATGCTTACTTAAGTCCATAAATGGACCTTTGCAGCTTGCAGATCTTGTGATCATCATCACTGGATGTAAAACCAAACGGCTGTTCCATATAGATATCTTCCTCAAGATGTCTATTTAAGAACGCCATTTTCACGTCCATCTGCCATATTTCATAATCAAAATAGACTGCAACAGCAAGCAATGTGCGGATGGATTTTAGCATGTCTATGGGCGAGAAGATATCCTGATAGTCAATGCCTTCGCGCTGACTATAACCTTTTGCTACGAGCCTAGCCTTGAATGTCCCACATTCCCATCTGCACCTATCTTTCTCTTGAAGATCCATTTACACCCAATAGGTACAATACCTTCAGGTGGATCTACCAAGGTTTAGACTTGTTTTGAGTGCATCGAGTCAATTTCTGATCTCATTGCCTCTAACCATTTCTCGGAGTCGATATCTAATATCACCTAATCATAAGTCTTGGGGTCATCACCATGAGCCCCATTTCCCGTGAGGAACATTTCCTCTACTTTCTCTTGTATGGTACCTAAATACCTTTCAGGAGGACAGAAAACCCAAGTCGATCTATAAGGTGGAAGAGGTTGTGTTAGGACTGGTTCTGATTGATTAGGTTCCCCAGGTTCTTGAGCTCGTTGCTCTTGGGAGACATTCTCCTTGAGCTTAACTATTCTTCCGATGCCACCATCTTGAATAAACTATTTTTCAAAAAAAATAGTATTTCGACTCACATTCACATTGTGGCCTTCCGAAATATAGAAATAGTATCCTAATGACTATTTAAGATATCCTATGAATCGAGCTCTAAAAGACCTGAACTCTAACTTGTCCGCCTGCTGTCTCTTGACATGAGCTGGACAACCCAAAATTTTGAGATGATTCAGACTTGGCTTCTTACCATACCATATCTTATACGATGTGGTAGGAACGGTTTTAGAAAGAATCCTATTCAATACATAAATTGCTGTCATGAGACAATGTCCCTAAAGAAATTCAGGGAGGTCCATGAAGCTCAACATGGAACAGACCATATCTAATAGGGTCCAATTTCTCCATTTTGAAACCCCATTGAGGCGTTCCAGGTGGAGTCCATTGAGAGACTATGCTATTGTCCTTAAGATAGTCTAGGAACTCCCGACTAAGGTATTCACCTCCTCGATCTGATCGAAGAACTTTAATGGGCTTTCCTGTTTATTTTTCTACCTCATGTTTGAATTCTTTGAACCTTTCAAAAGCTTCAGACTTATATTTTATTAGAAATACATATCCGTACCTAGATATATCATCGATAAAGGTAATGAAGTAGATGTAGTTGCCTCTAGCCGGCACATCAAATGGGCCGCACACATCCGTATGTACTAGGGCAAGTAGGTCAGTGGCCCTTTCCCCATGTCCCACAAAAGGAAGCTTGGTCATTTTGCCTTGAAGGCATGATTCACAAATTGGATATGACTCGAAAGTCAACAGACTCAATAGCTCAGATTTCTCCAATTTGTTAACCCTGTCTTCCGCTATATGACCTAGCCTTAGGTGCCACAGATACTTATCATTTAGACTATCTCTAGGCCTTTTAATTCCTATGGCATTCACATTTTGCTCAATATTAAATACAGATACATCAATATGTAGCTGATAGAGATCGTTAATAAGAAAACCATCTGCAACTTTATTAATTTTATAAAAAATATTACAATGGTCCTTATGAAAGCTAATCACATAGCCTTCTTGTGCTAAACATGAAACAGAAATCAAATTCTTGCTTGCTGCAGGCACATAATAACAGTCTCTTAAAACTAAATCTAATCCTAACGGTAATCGCAAAGGGTAGGTTCCCACGGCCACAGCAGCAACTCTTGCTCCGTTCTCGATGCGTAGGATCTTCTCCCCATCCCTCAGCTTCCTGCTCTCCTCAAGATCCTGCATAGAAGTGCACAAATGAGCACTAGAGCTAGAGTCAAGCACCCAACTGGATGCAGAAGAAATCGTAAGATTAGATTCTAAAATGAGCATACCTCCAGAAGGACCATCTTTCTTATTCTTCAGGGTGGCCAGGTACTGAGGACAGTTCCGCTTCCAATGGCCGTCTGATTGGCAGTAAAAATATTTTCTCTTATCAGC
Organism: Elaeis guineensis; assembly: GCF_000442705.2. NCBI lineage: Eukaryota > Viridiplantae > Streptophyta > Magnoliopsida > Arecales > Arecaceae > Elaeis > Elaeis guineensis. Next base: position 16,202,271 of record NC_026006.2, on the reverse strand, counting down.
AGCCTTCTTCTTCGGTTCTATCTTCTTCTTCCTGCCATCCACCTTCTGCTTCTTCGTAGATTTCTTTTTCTTTTCAAAAAATTTTCTCTTGGAAGAAGTCTGCTCCACAGTAAGAACTGAGCCTTTTGAATCCTTCATAGAAAGCTCAGCCGTAATCAGCATATTCATTAACTCGGCTAAGGTACACTGCATGTTATGCATATGAAAGTTCATAATGAATTGACCATATACATCGGATAAGGACTGAAGGATCACATCAATCTGAAAATCCTTATCTAAGATGATACCGAGCTTCTCAAGCTCCTCAAGATCCTTGATCATTGTCAAACAATGATCTTGGACTGACTGCCCATCATGCATCTTGACCTTAAAAAGTCTTTGACAGACTTGATATTTGGCCGCGCGACTTTGTTCACCAAACAACTCTTGTAGGTGAGCCAACATTTGGCGGATAGTCAAAATATTCTCATGTTGGTGCTGCAAGTCATCAGACATTGCACCCAACATGTAGTACCTTGCTTGTTATCATCATCCATCCACTTTTCTAGAGACGTTCTCTGTTCAGCAGTCGGATGTGCTGGCATGGCAGGTGGGTCCTGGTCTAAGATATGAGTCAATTTTTTGAAATTCATAATAATTCTGTAGTTCCTCAACCAATCCTTGAAATTGGATCCAGTCAGTCTATGGGTGTCTAGAATTTTGGTCAGGGGGTTTAAGACAGACATGTTTTCTATAGAGAGTCAAAAGTTTCTAGTTAGATTTTGTAATTAGACTCAACCAATTTGTTTAGGATTTTTATTTTTAAATAAATTAGGCTTCCATTATTTTCTCAGATCCCTACACTCTCTTGGTAGAGATGTGAAAATCTCCATGATCAGTGATTTTTAGTGGGTGGTGCAGTCTCACCGACTGGCTCACCACCTCACCTAACAGTTATTGGTGATGGGTCAACCAATGAGTGGACAACTCTATCCAATGATTCTCTAATCATAGTGCACCCAAAACTTTGTCTCTAATTCATGAGGCTCATCGTGTCCGGGATATTGCTCCAATCCTTAGTTAAGTCAAACCCACCATTTGCACGAACTAGATTCTTGATTGGGTCCCTCACCATATTCAGAATATTAAGCCCAACCCATCCTCTAATCCATAGCATCCAATGCCTAATGGACATGGTTGCATCTTCCCGGTGCAACTGAGCCACTGTAACCAGTCGAGAACAATCAACCCCGGGAAGGGCCCGTACATCCACAATGGTGGAAGACCTAGACTTAATATTTTCTTAGGATGATTTATTTAGGTCTCATTAAACTTGACTTGACATAGTCATAACAATTATGACTAACCTAGTGGCATGGGTTAGCTCGAATTATTAGCCACCTCTAATCAGAACTGAGTCGACACATATGGTCAGGTAAGTGAGATCGATGGGAGAGATATGCCATTAACTCGATAAGAACGTATTCGAGTCGAGTAGCTCCAAATTAAAAACCAGTCGGTCGCATCCCAACTTACCTTAGACACCAAATTATCGAACCAGAACTAATTGGATTAGCCTATAATCCAGTTTCTAACCACTGAGCCAAATTAGGTCTTAACTTGATCAAGTCACATCTAAATGTGATTCGACTTTGATCCAGACTTAATTTTATTAGGCTGGTCAATTATTAGCTTTCATGATCCCATCTAACCAACTCTTGATTCGATTTGATCAACCGCTAGACCTAATTAAGCTACCCAAATCCGAATCCAATTTTATGAAAATATCTTAGATCTGAAATTCTTAATTTTAGATCTAACTTAATTTCATAAGCTTAATTCATTAATTAAGTTTGGGTTCATAAACAAAGCATGTAAAATAAATCTTAAGATTTCAGGATCTAGGGTTTTGCAGAAAAGTAAGTTTTGATTTCTGATTAAGGATGAACGTGCGGCACCCCTACATATCATATGAACATCCCATTGAATGAGAAGAGAGGATCTTAAAATCCTACTTTGTTCTTATGATCAGACGGCCATGAGGAATACCTTAATCAGAAATATAAATTTAACTATAAAACTAGTTAGATCTAAATTAATATATCATATATACAATTTAAGATCTAACTAATACATGCTTTGCATACATCTCATATATCAAAAATTAATCTAATTAATATACTTTCAGATCTGATACATCACATGTAATATCTAAAAAATAGAATTTAAATTAAACTATTCAAAATAAAAACTATTCTAGATAAGTTACTAGAATAATTCTATAACTAGTCTAGGCATGCAACAGATCAATTTTATGAAATAATTAAAAATTTTATTTTTTATTTTTTGATTTGATTATAACAATTATAACATCAAAAAAACAAAGAATAAATTAAATTTAATTCATATTTTAATCTCATTAAAATGTAAAACTTAAGACCATTCATGGATTCAACTAATCCTAGTCTAGTCATGCATCTCATGCATGTTAGATCTTCTTAGATTTAATTTTAAATATTTTAATTTTAGATCTTATTATATCTGATATGATATCTAAAATCTTTAATATCAGATAAATAAAAATTAAAATCATATCTAAATTAGATCTGAAATAGAGCCAACAACCTGGCTCTGATACCATTTGAAGGGGGGAAACCGCTTTTCTTCGTAGGATCTTTCAGATTTCATCAAATCTAGGATGGAATAATTTTTTAAAAAATTTATCCTATATATTTTAGATCTAATTCTCTAGATCTAATTTTATTATCTGATATTTAAAATCTAAAATTAAATCTAAATCTATGATGAAAGAAGAAGTACCTCAAGGGTAATCTGATTATCCTGTAGATGATCTCTGCATAGCCCGAGGTTCTGATATAGCCACGTAAGTGCCTGATCTCTATCGATATCTACTCAGGTAGGATCTAGAATATCTTCTCCTCAAAAATCTATGCTCCAAAAATCAAATCTTTATCTGATTTGAAAGTGCTTCAGAACTCCTTTTGAAGTTGGAGCAGCAGCCTGTCGAAGATGTCCTGTAGCCTTTTGTTCCAGGCGTCACCATGCCTTGGATCTTTGCCAGATGGACGTCCAACTCTTTGGATGTGAAGAGGGGAGGAAGGAGAGCAGGGAGGATGTAGAGAAGAGGGGAGGGGGTAGCAGCTATTGGGTTTTAGGCATAAAATAATTTCTTCCATTAAACCCTAGGCACAGTAGGGTTTATATAGACCCTGTATGCTGCGCAGTGCCACATCATTCAACCAATCAAAAAATTCTAATAAATTCTGAAAAAATTTTGATTGGTGGAGTGATATCATTTGATCACATCAGATAAAAACCCCACCCTCTCTCCTAAGTTGGCACCAACATTGGATAAGCTCAATCAAGGTGGTGCCAAAGAGTCCATGTTTATCAGGACTCTTTGGTTCTTATCCATTTGGGGTGCCCACTTTAATCCAATTGGGCTCATGCCATAATCTGATTATGGCACCCAATTCAATTGGGTTTTGGCATGTGGTCACTCCACAAAAATCCTCCAATGAGCCCTCTTCAGTTTAAGACCCATATGTCAACTTTTGACAGAAGTCCTAAAATAAATTTGGCAGGTATTAGAAATTAGCAGGTGTTATCTTAAATTCATCTCATGAATTAAGACAAGCCTTTTCTGAGTAGGACAAGCTTTATTTAGACTAAGAGAAACCTTTCCAAGGTTCTCTGAATGAGTCAAATCATATTTGGCTCAATAGAGATAGAAAAGATTACATGAGGAGAAAGTTAGGCTCAATCGTGTGCTAGCACGATTTCCTTGAACCTAATTGGATCTAATCCAAATCAATTGGGTTAGCCCAATTGATGACATCCAGATCCTAATCCTTATTTGTATGACCTAGTTAGGTTCAATTCCATATAGTAATGAGACATGTCGTGATCTCATCATCAACATCATCGAAACTCCTTTCGATGGACCAGAACTCTTCTGATTCAGACAGTTAGAATGATCGATCATCAATATCATTCTAATTGCTCCCAAAATCCATCAGTGATACCTAGCAGTATGTGGTGGCAACCCATCAAAATTGAAGACGAACCTCTTGGTGTAGTTATCTGCGTGATTGAGTTCCTCTATCATGAGTCCCGACTAAATTAGGGTTAAGGTGAACCCGTCAAACCCAACATCAGTCATATGAGTTAATCGATCGATCTGAGTCTGATGTGAAATCTTAATAGAAAATTTTTTTTCATTATTTCACTCTACCATGGCCATGGGCTTAAGGACTCAATCTTTCAATTATCATAGGACTACTCTTCTCATCTACCGAGGTTGATAGATCCCATCTTGGTGCGACCTAGTTTCTACAATGAATATGCTACAGCCAACATACACCTCAGGGTTCTGAATGGCTAGGAGATCGAGTTATGGTGTAGTCAAACTATAACACACTTAAGGTGAACTGTCGATATACCTCAGGTCAAGGAACTAGACACACAACTGCAGCATCGAGCTAGTCATCGACGAGAAGGTAGACTTCCTTATGACTGCTTGATATGGTCACGCTCAGTACTCTCATTCTCAATGAATATCTGTACTCTCATTCTGATATCTCTACACCGTAGACTCAAGACATATTTACCCTAAGGAAGTGATCGTATACCAACCTTCCGGATCGATCACCATCCTCATGATGATCCTATGGTCAGGAGCTTTTTATGAGTTAGTTATGTAAATTCGTGCCTTAAATTTTCAACTCTTAAAAATATGAATTTACATTCTTACTAACTTAAAGGATGTATCACAGACACAATGTACATAATGTGATAGAAGAATAACCCTTTTATTCATTTATAGTCAAAATTATAAATTTGCCCTTAGATCTGTACAGGAATGTGTCAGCTGATCTGACATCTAGGACACACATCTAACATCCATGACATATAATTTTGCATATAAAATCTAAAAAATACCGAAGATAAAATCAGCATGCATGCATGTGAGCAGTAGATTACATCTACTTCTAACCTGAGTTCAACACTCCATATCTGATAATGGGTCGATGATCTCCACTACTGAGAGATATGGTAGAGAGGATCCTTGCTGATTGTTCATAACCACATATATGTTCGGCCTCTATGAAAAATTCACTCGAAGCTCCAATCTGATCGATCTTCTCGGAGGGCTATCTCGTGTGAAAATCTTCTTCTTGACTGATCTAGATCTTTTCTTCAAATCTCTAAAATTTTTTTAGAGATTGAAGATGAACCTTTAAAGGAGATGAAGGGGTAGAAGAAAGATAAAAAAATATATTTTTTTTCTAATTTATTCTCTCTTTCCAAACCCTTAGAACCAAAAACTTGAAATTCAGATTTTTATGTACACCCTAAGCGAGAGGACCCTTCTCTCTATTTTTTACATCATGAACCATGTGCAAACTTCTCTCACTTGAAGATCTCTCTTCTAGTATCTTACACAAATAAAAGAAACTATAAAAGTCCCTTTTATAGGCATGTAAGGAGGTAGGGTGAAGAGTCCTAGTGATCCTGGACTCTTACAGGATTCCACCTCCTTCATAATTCTACATCCTAAAATATATCAAAAAAATATGAGACACTACTTTCCATATTTTTTTATATTAAATCAGTTCTCCAACTAATCTTTCATAAAAAAATATTCTCAAAATATCATATATTTAAATAAAAAGAAATTTATTAGCATGGAGAGGTTGATCTGGATGAGAATAGATTTTTTCGATAAGGAATATTTTAAAATCTAATTTACAACCTTTCTTTTATAAAAACTAATTCAAATTTAGATATGAGATAGAAAAATGAAAGAACTCTTTGGTGTGAAAAAATATCACATAAAATAATTTTGTGCATGGAGATATATGGCATGCAAACTAGATTGGCGCAGGGAGAAGAGTCCTATTCCAATAAGGACTCTAAGTTTGCTTATTTGAATCCAAATCTTATCATATATGGTTTAGCCCAAATAAAATATATAAAATTTAATATAATTAAGTTTATAAATTTTTAATCAAATTTTAATCAAATTAAAAATTGATGAAACCAAAGTTCTGATCATATCAGGGATAATTCTTCCTTAGCGATTAGGTCATCTAATAACCTAATCGGGTCAAATCTAATTGAATCTAATTTAATTAGATTTTATTTAATCCTCTTTACTCAATTAAATTAATCTAATCAATAATTTAATTATTAATTAATTTACTATTAATTCACTAACACTTGATGAATTAATTTATTGTAACTTTTGCATAAGGTTAACCATTAATCGAATTGACGATTAAGCCCTGGAATGATTCTCAATCGTTAATCAACCACATGATCAGTGAGAAACATCTTTTGAGTATGACCCCATAGGTTTGAACCTAAGCTGGTAGCACTAAAATATCTTCTTGAACCAATCAATGTAACCATGTAGCAATGGTAACCCGACGTCCAGATAGGTCGAATAAAGGCGAAGCAACATTCAAGAACCTATTGGTGTATAGTTACCATATAATTCATCTCTTTAATCCTAATGCTTGAGAATGATAAAAGATTTAACTGTCAATCCTTGATAAATCATCCATATTATATTTCAAACTTTTTGAAATCCATCATATGGATTATCCGAGCCTAAGTTTTGCTAAATTGAAATACACTGATGCATATCTCCTACTAATTCGGAGGGGTCAATCCCATTTTGACTCATGAACCGACTTGACAAGAACTTAACTGCACCCAAAAAACTTTCATCATTGAATTAGAAACTCAGTTAGTCCGATATCAAAGTACAGTGAGTTCCTCGCAAGTCACCATAGTGATCTTATGTCAGAGGGACACTTATACCCATACCCTTCATGAGCTACCCTTAACAGTAGAGTGCTCTGCAGTTGGTCACGTTTAGTAACGTTGTACTCCTACATCTTACTGCATGCCATATCAGTATCTCTATACCATTTGGTTATGAGGACAACCAACACATATGGCACACAATGACCTATACTTGATATTGCTATTGTCCTAGTAATAGCATATCGTTTGATCGCGAACCAATTTAAGAACTATACGATAAATCCTCTTTTATTGATCAAAGTAGTTCTAAGGACTTCATCACAACATAGGAGTTCGTTAGAAGATGTATCTTTGTGATGAAGAATGCCAAATATTTTTTATTATTTATCAATTTATATACAATTATAGTTAGCACAATCGTCACAAGATTGGCTTTAGGATATATTTTCCAACAACTCTCACTTGGACTAAAGCCAATCAGTATAGTATCATATACCCATCTTTAATTTATCATCTCAGAACTCCTAGATACTTAGGCTTTAGTAAATAGGTTGGTCAAGTTCTTCTTTCCATCGACCTTCTAAAGATTGACATCGTTTTAACAGATTTTTTGAATGAGATGGTAGCGATGCAAAATGCTTGATAAGTTAATGAGACTTTGGCTCCTTGGCATGAGCTATGGCTCCAATACTGTACAATACAGTAGGACCATCATCGGAGGGTGCCACTCCTAGCTTGCCAGTGAACCTGTACAATCACATAGCTTCCTTCCAAACATAGAATGCTGCAATGCATGTAGCCTCGCAATATGAATTTGGCTATTTTTTTTGCTTGAAACTTTTCTAGTAGATTGATCCATTAATTAGGATAAGGATGTATTTTGACACGTTCATGTTATTATTATATCTAACTAAAAATTAGAATCAAATTTTATAAGTTTTAAATCAAATTCTCCATAATTGAGTCACTGGTTTCTAGTATTTTTCAAATACTTAAGGATGACCTTCCAATAATTTTCACCTGGATCTTGGTAGTATCCACTCACTACCTTAGTGAGCATACTATATCCGATCTCATACATTGTGTACATGATAGAATAAATTCTACTTATAAACACTTTATGTACGTTGGACTGGGATAACTCAAGTAGCCTCTTAAATCTATCTCTATAGATCTTCATCTCTAGAATGAGAGATGCTTTATCCAAGTTTTTTATAGAGAACAATAATAACAATAAAATTTTTCTTTCCTGTAATGTGAGAAATGTCATTCCCAATTAAAAAAATTTTATTCAAATACAGAATAAGAAATACACTCACAGAATTATTAACCCATTTGTATTTGTAGGGTTCTTCTTCATTCTCAACGAAGCCATACATTTTGATCACTTATCAAAATACATGTTCCAACACTGAAATATTTAGCATTGCTACAGAAAAAAATATCTTGTTATGGTTAATACCATAATGTTGACAATATCCTTAGGTAACCAGATGAGCATTGTAGATCTCCACCTTCTCATCCGTGCTACTCTGATCCTATTGGAGATCCACTTACACTCTATGGGCATTACTCCTTCGAGTGGATCAATGAGTGTCCATATACTGTTGACCTTCATAGACTTCACTTCGGACCCTCCAAGTCATTATTCAAAGTCAAACCTCTACATGGCATTCATATAGGTGATCAAATTTTTGTTGTTCTCATCAAGTTCAATGAGATCACATCCCAAAACTAGATAACAAAGTATCTATCCAATGGATGTGGTACTCTATCAGATCTCCTTAATGGTGCCTCTATAATAGGTTTCGAGTTTGATCTAATCAAATTCAATTCTATAGGTTCACTAGATTGTGTCAGTTCTTCTACTTATCGAACTTCAAAAGTTTTACATTAAAGATATCAGTACCTTCACCAAGGTACTTTTTTTCTGAAAAAAATATCGAACAACTCTTGTTCTTTAGCAAGGTAGAAGTTATATCTCTTAGATTCTTTGGTTATCCTACAAAATATATATATAAGATCGGGATCCAAGCTAATCGATCGGTAAATGCTTGATATAAAACAAACACTCTCAAACTCCAAGGTAAAAAAGTATCAGCTTATGCCTAGTCCTTATCTCATATAGAGTCTTTGCAACTAATTAATTTGGAATCCAGTTTAGAACATAACAAGTAGTCTCAAGAGCAAAATCTCAAACAGAGACTGGCAGACTTTTAAACCCCATCATGGATCGAACTATGTCTAATAAAATCGATTCCAACAAGAGAGAATCCTATTCTCTTCTAGATATGTCAAAACTTGTCGGAAGGGTATTCTCCTTTTTGGTCTGATCGAAGAGTTTCAATGCTCTTTTTAGTTTATTTCTCTATCTTATTATAAAATTATTTGAACATTTCTAATAATCCAAATTTATGGCAAATATGTTCATAGATCAAATACATCAGTATATATCAGTTTCAGAATATCATTAGCTCGTTCATCTTTTTTCACAAAAGGTGACTTGGTCATCTTACTAAAGAGATAGGATTAACATATTGACAATGATTCACAATCATTGACTTCAAAAATTATCTTCTGTTGATCTTATTCTTGTTTAATGATCGAGCCTAAATTGCCAAAGGTAGGCTTTCATGACATTATCTACTTTAGATTTTGTTTGTTGTATATATTACACTCACAGGCTATGACTAGTCATAAATATCATTTCTTAGTTATCCACATGATTTTGACATCATTTATAATGAAATCATAAAATCATTAGACAATAGTGATAAGCACTAAAATGACATTGTTGGAATTTAAAATAAGCTCAACGATTCCTAAAATCAGGATTGGAATATAACTTCCAACTTCAATGTTTAAAAATCTCTTATGGATTTCAATCTTTCTACTAACTTGAAGTCATTGCAATAATTTGCATGAACTTTTGATATCCAATATCTAGATAGTAGTGTCATAAGATAGAGAAATCACAAGGTGTTATCATATAAGTATCTTATCCAACAATCCTTTGCTGATTTCTCTTCCTTTTCCTATTCGAATCAGGGGACTCTACCAGACTAGGATAATCTTAGACTTTTTTGTCAATTCGAGCTCATTAGCCCAAGCATGACTCTTTTGCACTTTTTTTTTCTTTTTTTTCTCAAAGAATTATTATCCCACTGAAGATAAATCTTTAGAGGTACAAAAATAACTTCTTCAATATTTGAAGAATTTTTTTCCACTGAGCGTCATCGAATTTATAACTAAATTTATATTTTTCATTGCTCTCAAAAATACCGCACGATGATTTGATCATGTGACCATTTCTAATAAGTGCCTTTGATCGCATCACATGTGTTGGATGTGGAAACTTCAGATGCTGGATCCATAATCATATTTAGGATGTATTCATGCTCTAGAACTATTTGCAACTTTTGATACCATCTATCAAAGTTGGATCCTATAAGTCACTGTCAAATAGTGAATGGAACAACAGACATCTAGCCATAACTGAGAGAAAAATACAAGATCTCTATGTTTATGAATTGATGAAACCTAAAGACTTGAACTTTAGTCTAAAGATTCTCTTACTATTTTAGTCAAATTGGTAGCCTCTTTTTTCAATCCAAAAAATTACTCTAATTTTTTAGTAGGTACTAGAATCCACACAGACTGTACACGAGTCCGACTTTGGTCGGCTCACCCATATACATCTATGTGTAGGTTCTTAACTAATTGTTTCTTCAAATAATTTTTGATAATTAATTTTGTCCCAGGTAATTTTTTAGTTGACTTTGGTCTTCTCTACAAGCCCTAGTTAGGTCCAACCATTAATATGATCATACTTACGAATCCAACTACCAAATAATCAAGCTTAATTTTGGCCGGCTAGCCTGACCACTTGATAAAGAGACTCGACTAAGTCATCATATTATTGAATGATAATTCTAATAGCAGATGAACACCAGGCCTTTGGGACTCCAATGATCATTATACTAATGGACCCATTATCACCCAACTTAATGGGAGGCCATGATCTAGTTATCCCCATAACTAGCTCATTTTAAGGACCTAATAATTTAAAAAATTTTAATCAATTTATAAAAGAGATGAGAAGAGATCAATCAGTAAACCACAATCCTCTCACTAACTTCACTAAGTCATTGAATTGGATTAAGGTCATGTTAGTTAAACTAGCACCTAAATCAATCACACTGATCAACCTTAATGACATGGGTTAGCTCAAATCACTTAGCGGTCTAATCAAGACATAATCCACCAAAGTGGTCAGGTAAGTGAGATTGATGGGAGGGTCTGCTAAGCTTGCCTTAGACACCATCAAAATAGCCAAATAAGTCACTCCCAATTAAAAATCATTGATCAAAATGTCAAACTTACTTTAGACAATGTTGGGTATAAAATACCCACAGCCGTCACCGACAACTCCAACAGTTACAAGCAGAACAGCTCCGCCCGGACTCCCACGGGAGCCGGGCCCCGCCGCCGACATCAACTACAGAACAGCTCCGCCCGGACTCCCACGGGAGCCGGACCCCACCGCCGACATCGACTACAGGATGGCTCCGCCCAGACTCCTATGGGAGTCGGGCTCCGTCACCGACAACTCCAACAGTTACAAGCAGAACAGCTCCGCCCGGACTCCCACGGGAGCCGGGCCCCGCCACCGACATCAACTACAGAACAGCTCCGCCCGGACTCCCACGGGAGTCGGGCCCCACCGCCGACATCGACTACAGGATAGCTCCGCCCGGACTCCTATGGGAGCTGGGCTCCGTCCTCAACAACGACTGCTGGTAATCCCCGTCCGGACTCCTACGGGAGCCGGACTTCGCCTTTAATTGCAGGGAGACTTCGCCCGTACTCTTATGGGAGCTGGGCTTCATCCTCGACGCCAACAACTACAGCCGCCAGCAGACTCCGCCCGGACTCCTACGGGAGCCGGGCTCCGTCCTCAACAACGACTGCTGGTAATCCCCGTCCGGACTCCTACGGGAGCCGGACTTCGCCCTTAACTTTAATTCCAGGGAGACTTCGCCCGTACTCTTATGGGAGACGGGCTTCATCCTCGACGCCAACAACTGCAGCCACCAGCAGACTCCGCCCGGACTCCTACGGGAGCCGGGCTCCATCCTCAACAACGACTGCTGGTAATCCCCGTCTGGACTCCTACGGGAGCCGGACTTTGCCTTTAACTTTAATTGCAGGGAGACTTCGCCCGTACTCTTATAGGAGCCGGGCTTCATCCTCGATGCCAACAACTGCAGTCGCCAGCAGACTCCGCCCGGACTCCTACGGGAGCCGGGCTCCATCCTCAACAACGACTGCTGGTAATCTCCGTCCGGACTCCTACGGGAGCCGGACTTCGCCTTTAACTTTAATTGCCGGGAGACTTCGCCCGTACCCTTATGGGAGTCGGGCTTCATTTTCGACGCCAACAACTGCAGCCGCAAGCAGACTCCGCCCGGACTCCTACGGGAGCCGGGCTCCGTCCTCGGCCCCAACGGCTGCAGACAAATTTAGTCCGGACTCCTACGGGGGCCGGACTCCGACCGCTGCCGAACTTCATCCGATGTATCTGCACCCCCTGGCAGGCCACCATAATGGCCACGATCCTGCTCCACTTCCTGTGGCAGATTCCGCGTAGCTCCATCATTCCCTGACAGGCCATAGTAACCATCGCCGCTCTGCTCCACTTCCTGTGGCGGATTCCGCACAGCTCCACTACCCCCTGGCAGGCCACAATAACGGCCACGAACCTGCTCCACCTCCTGCGATGGATACCGGGCGATTCTCCCACCCGCTGGCAAGTCACGACAACGGACGCTGCTCCACTCCTCGCAACTGATTCCACGTGACGAGCTACGGTGATAGCCACGATTCAGCGCCACTACCCCTCGCAATAAATTCTCCCTGACTATGGGCAGCCCACGACCAGACGGTTACAGACATCACCATCAATCCGTTACCTCCTCCGCCTATAAAAAGGGGGGGATCCAGATACATTATTCTCTAAGCTCATTTCTTATCTCAAAACTCTGCTAAATTCTCCGTTCGAGCACTCCATTCTTGTTGAGGCAGAGAACTGACTTGAGCGTCGGAGGGTCTTGCCGGAGCAACCCCACCTCCGGTTTAGACTTCCTTTGCAGGTCCCGACGGCGACCGCGGCTTCCCCGACTCCAGCTTCTCCGGTGCGAGCAGATTTTTGCACCAACAGGATTGGCGCTAGAGGAAGGGCCTGTGTCTTCGCAGCACCCTTGTTCTTAAAGGAGTGTTTAACGGAGCCATCTCCGATCGTCTCTCCGTCACCCACTCCTAATCTCCCTTCGCGAGATCGACACTCGATGCCTCCGCGCAAGGCATCCACCCGGTGGTCTACGGCCTCCGCGGCCAGATCTCAGGCTCCGGCCTCCCCTCCAGTTTCTCAGCCTCCTCCTCCTCCCCCTCCGGCGGCGGCGGTCGGCGCGGAGCAATTTGACTTGCTGGCACAGCAGGTCAGAGGCCTCGTTGAGGCCGTACAAGCAATGCAACAGCAGCAACCGCAGGCGTCGGCGCATCCGGAAGGGGCATCTCCGGAATGCCAGAACCCGACGGCTTGGCAGGCCACCTGGGCCAGCCGCTCCATCCTTCCCGGGAAGTTAAATCCTAGGGTAGAGAGCCCTCAATCGGATCATGACTCCACCCCTGGAAGATCCCTGCCCCCGTTCTACCAAAGGACCCTCGAGACTCGAAGTCGAGAGGATTTCCTGGACCGGAGGCTCCAGGAGATGAACCGGCGGATTGAAGAACTCCGCCACGCGCCCCCCGCTTATGGTGAAGATATTTGCACTGACCCTCCCTTCTCCCAAATGATTATGCAGGAACTGATCCTGCCAAACTTCAAGCTTCCCCAGTTCGAAAGCTACGACGGGACTTCGGACCCGGTTGATCATCTGGAGGCCTTCCGAACGATGATGCTGCTTCACGACGCTCCTGACACCATCTTATGCCAGGCTTTCCCGTCTACTTTGAAGGGAGCAGCGAGGAACTGGTACTCGGCTCTGAAGTCAGGTACCATCTTTTCCTTCGATCAAATGAGCCACCAATTTGTGGCCCATTTTGTCAGCAGCCGGCGTCCCCGGAAGGGTTTGGAGTCCCTCATCAACATCAAGCAGAGGGAAGGGGAGTCCATACGGGCCTACGTCAACCGCTTCAACATCGCGGTGTTGGAGGTCCGGAACTTGGACCAATCAGTTGCCATGGCCGCCCTGAAAGGTGGCCTTCAGAAGAACGATCTTTTGTACTCCCTGGAGAAGAAGTACCCCAAGGATTTTGCCGATTTACTGGCTCGGGCTGAAGGATACGCCCGAGCGGAAGAAGCCTTCAAAATGAAGGACGAAGAGACAGCAAGGGAGCGTCAAGCGGGAGATTCGAGTAAGCCCGCAGTTGAGAAAAGGCCCAAGGAAGCCCGGCCGCGTTCCCGATCCCCTCCTGGACATAAGCGCGCTCACACTCCACCCCGGGCATGCAGGCAGAGAAGCCCGAACCGCGGGGTTCGGCGGGGCTCCCCACCAGGGAGATTTCGCAACTACGCCCCCCTCAACGCCTCGAAGGCCCAAGTATTAATGGAGGTCAGGGAGCAGCTCCCTAGGTCGGAGAGGATGCACACACATTCCGGGAAGCGCAACCCCAACAAGTTCTGCCTCTACCACCGCGACCACGGCCACGACACCGAAGAATGTATCCAGCTCCAGGATGAGATCGAGGAGCTCATTCGGCGAGGTCGACTCGACAGATTCATCCGTCGCAGGCCTGAGGGTAGAGGAGACCGGCCAAGAGCCCTCCCACCGCCTGAACCGCAGAAATGGGAGGAGCAGCCCGGGGATCGGCCTCCCATCGGGACCATCGACTCCATCACCGGAGGGCCTCAAGGAGGAGCGGGAAAACTGTAAATGTATCACTTACTATTTCGCCTTGAATCTACTTTTCTTTCTACATAACACGCCCCTCCCACCTAGCGTGGATGTATTATGACTGGACATGATCCCTCCAAAAACACAGCCATGTCAGGGACAGGAGGAGAACCTCATCCTGACATGAGCAAAGTCAAAGGCCCGGTTCTTTTAGACCGGATGGGGGGAGAGGCCTTACAACGCCCTAATGTGCCCCCACAGCCTTGTTAGGGACAGGAGGAAAATCTTGCCCTAACTTGAGCAAAGTCAAAGGCCCAGTTCTTTTAGACCGGATGGGGGGAGAGGCCTTGCAACGCCCTAATGTGCCCCCACAGCCCTGTTAGAAATAGGAGGAGAACCTCGCCCTAACTTGAGCAAAGTCAAAGGCCCGGTTCTTTTAGACTAGATGGGGGGAGAGGCCTTACAACGCCCTAATGTGCCCCCACAGCCATGTCAGGAACAGGAGGAGAACCTCGTCCTGACATGAGCAAAGTCGAAGGCCCGGTTCTTTTAGACCGGATGGGGGAGAGGACTCACAGCGCCCTAACGCGCCCCCACAAGCCAGGCTGGTAACGCGAGGAGAACCTCATGTCGGTTCGAGCAAAATGGAAGGCCCAGACTCCTACGGGAGCCGGGTTCCAACGCCAGGGAAGACTTCACCCGGACTCCTACGGGAGCCGGGTTCCAACGCCGGGGAAGACCTCGCCCGGACTCCTACGGGAGCCGGGTTCCAACGCCAAGGCAGACTTCACCCGGACTCCTACGGGAGTCGGGTTCCAACACCGGGGAAGACCTCACCCGGACTCCTACGGGAGCCGGGTTCCAAAGCCAAGGCAGACTTCACCCGGACTCCTACGGGAACCAGGTTCCAACGCCAGGGAAGACCTCGCCCGGACTCCTACGGGAGCCGGGTTCCAACGCCAAAGAAGACCTCGCCCGGACTCCTACGGGAGCCGGGTTCCAACGCCAAGGCAGACTTCACCCGGACTCCTACGGGAGCCGGGTTCCAACGCCAGGGAAGACTTCACCCAGACTCCTACGGGAGCCGGGTTCCAACGTTAAGGAAGACTCCACCCGGACTCCTACGGGAGCCGGGTTTCGCCTACAAGGAAGTCTTCGCCCGGACTCCTACGGGAGCCGGGCCCCATCCGCGACTTCTGCGGCAAGGGTTAATGGCGACGAAACTCAGCCACCTAACAAGATCGGATGAAAGGAAAAAGCCCCCCCCCGACGACGTCTACATCAGACAAGTCAAACGTCAAGAAAAGTTCTGCAGACAACAATATTAGCGCAGCGCACGGACGAGGTAACGCAAAATACTCTTTTCATTTCATTTTCGATATATACACACTACAAGACCAGGACGACCAAGGAAAGAAGGACAAAATGACAAAAAGGAAATAACTGCATGATAAGACAGAAAGATAAAAGAGCTCTAAGGAGGTCCTGCTCCCTCCGACCTAGGGTTATCTACTCCATCCCTCAACCAGGACTGCCTCAGGTTCTCTATTGCTTCTTCTAGTTCTTCCCTCTTCCGCAGCGCATCCTGGAGCGCCCGACGAAGTTGCTGGCTCTCAGCCTCCGCTTCTCGATGCCACTTCCGCAAAACTTCGGACTCCGCCTCTGCGTCTGCGACGGCCTTCCGCTCAAGTGCCAGTTGGATCTTCACATGTTGCAGCTCGGTCGTCTTCTCCCTGAGGGAGACAGAAATCCCTTCAACAGTGCCTCTTAGGGCCTGGAGCTCTTCGGAATCTTGGGCGGAAGTAAGCTGCGCCCTATTAGCCAGCTGTCTCTGGAGACGAACGACTTCATCAGTTGCCGTCCGGAATCTCCCTTTATACTCTTCCACTTGCCGGCGCCAGCTGGCCCGCTGCACGTCGTGGCTCATCTCGGCGTCTTGAAGCTGCTTCTGAAGGTCAGAGACCTTCTGCGACCACTTCTATCCATCATCAACCCGGGCCAAGAGCCGGGATGAGTTTCCTTCAAGCTGGCCGATCTTCCTCTTCGCAGCTGACAGCTCCACCTTAAGGGCGCTGATCCTGGCCTTTTGAGCCCAAATTCGGTCGCTGGTGCTCTTCTTGCATTCCTCGAGCTCCTTTGCGAAGTTTGCCTTCCTCCGGCTGTAATCCATGATCACCTTCACATGGAGACTCCGAAAGTGGGCGGCCTCGGCGGCAGCTTCAGAATGGCCTTCTCTCGATTTGCGGAGCTCGCCTTCCGACTTCTTCAACTTCTTCGTCAGGTGAAGGACCTCCTTTTTCAACCACTGGATTATCGATTTCAGTGGGACCCCCAGGGGCAAGGGGAGTGCTTCAGCAGGGCACTGCCATCGGAAGATGCAAGCATCAAAGATCGACTCATTACAAGAAGAAAAGCAGAAAGAAGGAGGAGGGGAAGGAGAAGCCATCCACAACAAGAAATTCGATTTTATTGATTGAATAATTTTGAAGACAAACAGAAAGGAAATATGGCGACAAAATAAGGGCACAAGATCAGAGGTCTCAGACCTCAGGGGCAGGAGGTGGAGAACTCAGCGCGGGGGGTGCGACTGCGGTGGCGGCGGACGAGGGGCCGGCCTCGTCTTCAGACTCCTCAAGAAAGCTGAGATCGAGGTCGGGGTATTTGCTGGCCACCTTCTCTTGGCAGAGCTCGAACCCCTTAGTGAACGCCTCCTGGCCGAACTGGACGTTCAGGTCCCTCATCTCCGCGGAGGCCTTGAATTCCTCCACCGCAAGAGCCCTGGCCTCCGAGACCAGAACCGGAGTTTGCTCGACCAAATGGGCGACCTCGACCTCCGCCTTCCTCGCCGACTCCTCCAAGATTCGTCTCTTCTCTTCCTGGGCTCGCCTTTCTCTCTCCAGGGCCTCCTGGAGGGCGACTACTTCGGCTGACTTCGCTCGGAGGTGAGCAACCTCGGCTTGGCAGCGTTCCTCCGCCTGAAGGAGGTCCCTCCTCATGCGGCTCGTCGCCTCGACATAGGCGAAGAGCTGGTGCCCAATCTGCAAGGACGGATGGAGAATTATGACAAAGGCCGGGTTACCGTGTAAATAAATATCCACTTACCTCGAGGAAGGACCCCAAAGAGTCCCAAGCCCGCTGCTCAGGATCGGCGCGGTCGATCCTCTCCACGACGTCGGACAAGATGCAGCCGTCAAGCAGTCGCCTGATCAAGTCCCTATCATTGAAGGGGTTCTCCGATCCCCCCTCAGAGCAGACGGACTCATCTGCAGCAGCCCGGTGGCTACTCCCCCTGCGAGCCACCGATTTCCTCCTCCTCCCCGCGGCAGGCCCCTCCGTGGGGCGAACCCCCGGAGCGGGGGCCCCAGTCGACGGGCTCCTCGAGGAGGCCCGGGGAGCCACGGGCTCGGCATCTAAAGGAATGTCGATGGCCGGGGCCGCCTGGATGGGCGCAGCCAAGCTCGTCTCCTCCGCCCTGGCCCTCTTCGCCGATCCGGAGGCCGCCGCGCCCTTTCTCTTCTGAGCTCTCATGCCCCTGGCGAGCATCCGCGTCGCTTCAGCGTCCATTGCTAAAAAAAAAAAAAAAAAAAATGATGATGAGAAAAGAAAAAGGAGAAGAAAAAAAAAAAAAGAGAAAGAAAGAAAAAGGAAAGAGTGGGGAGGAAAAAGAGATAAAGAGAAGAAAAAGAGGAAGGCGAGAAAAGAAAAGATAAGATGAATACTCGCTGGATCCTGAGGGCTCATGCCGATGTTGAAAAGAAGCTGCTCCCTCAGAAGATTAGGAAGAGAAGGAGCGGGATAAGTTAGAAGCTTCTGGACGGCCTGGAGGTCGTCCTCCCCCAGGCTGGGAGCCCGACGGACGGAATCCCTCAGAGACCCCCAAGGGGGCAGGCCCAATTTCAGGGTCGAGCAGTGGACGAAGAGGTATTTTTCCTTCCAATTGTGAATCGAAGAAGGAGCGCCCTTCAGCAACCACTTCTTACCAAACTGGGGGGAGAAGTACCACCAGTCCTTCGCCGAAGGATGGTGTTTGAAGGTATAAAAATGCCTAAACAAGGAGAGGGACGGCTGTACCTCGGCTATGTGGCAGAGGGAGAGAAACCCTATCAAAAACCTAAAGGAATTCGGGGCCACGAAAGCGAGAGAAATGTCCAAGAAGCGGAAGAAGGCAGCGACAAAGACAGGAAGTGGAAGTTGGAGTCCAGCACGGAATGCTTCCTAATACAAACAGAAGCGACCGGGAGGAGGAGTGCTGGCCCAGTCAGAGGGGCCAGGTAGCTCCAGGTCGTACTCTGGAGGAACCCCATACCGAACCCTTATCAGAAGGAGTTCATCCAAAGTCGACGAACATGGAATAGCGCCCGGTGCGAAAACCGGGCGAGGCCCAGCCCCGGACGCGGGTTCGTCCGCAGAGACAGGGACCTGGGGGTTTGAAGCAGAAGAACTCTCAGAACTGTCGGGAGCAGAAGAGTCAGAAGACATTTTGAGTTGTTTCGAAGGGAGGATCTAAAGGACCCTAAAAAGACAGACCGAAAGAGGAACGAGAGGCCGAAGGCTAACTCGGAGGAAGGCACAAAAGTAATGAAGAGAGGAGAAGCCCCTAGGCGGTGAGAGGAAGGTTGGCACTAACCTATATTACTCTGAGGGACCTGGGGGACGAGAAACGGGAGGTGCCTACGGCTCGAGAAGACGTTCACTAGAGCAGGGCTCTCGAAGAGAAGACAGACACCAGCGAAAACTCAGGAATGGAGTAGGGCGCCTGAAGGGGGGAGGACGGGTTTAAATAGACCCTGGGATCCGACGCCATAATGATCGCGAATCCCCCGGGCCAGTCCGCATCCGACACGTGTCCCACTCCCCCCGGCAGATGGCTAAAAGCGGCTGATGGTTGGCAGGATCATAATTGCACCGTACCTAGGCCAGTGTACCTGTGGGAATTTCGAAGCATCCCCTTGTATTGCTCCAATTCGAAAAGACTCCGGCACGCACTCATTTAATGCCAAAATATCTGGAGGCGGCAGTGCGCAGGATTCGAAGGGACGGTTCCGGCTGTGCCCATCTCTCTCTCTGTGTACTTCCTTTGTTTGAAATTCAAACTCGAAAGTAGGGGGACTGGTGTTGGGTATAAAATACCCACAGCTGTCACCGACAACTCCAACAGTTACAAGCAGAACAGCTCCGCCCGGACTCCCACGGGAGCCGGGCCCCGCCGCCGACATCAACTACAGAACAGCTCCGCCCGGACTCCCACGGGAGCCGGGCCCCACTGCCGACATCGACTACAGGACGGCTCCGCCCAAACTCCTACAGGAGCCGGGCTCCATCACCGACAACTCCAACAGTTACAAGCAGAACAGCTCCACCCGGACTCCCACGGGAGCCGGGCCCCGCCGCCGACATCAACTACAGAATAGCTCCGCCCGAACTCCCACGGGAGCCGGGCCCCGCCGCCGACATCGACTACAGGACAGCTCCGCCCGGACTCCTACGGGAGCTGGGCTCCGTCCTCAACAACGACTGCTGGTAATCCCCATCCGGACTCCTACGGGAGCCGGACTTCGCCTTTAACTTTAATTGCAGGGAGACTTCGTCCGTACTCTTATGGGAGCCGGGCTTCATCCTCGACGCCAACAACTGCAGCCGCCAGCAGACTCCGCCCGGACTCCTACTGGAGCCGGGCTCCGTCCTCAACAACGACTGCTGGTAATCCCCGTCCGGACTCCTACGGGAGCCGGACTTCGCCCTTAACTTTAATTGCAGGGAGACTTCGCCCGTACTCTTATGGGAGCCGGGCTTCATCCTCGACGCCAACAACTGCAGCCGCCAGCAGACTCCGCCCGGACTCCTACGGGAGCCGGGCTCCGTCCTCAACAACGACTGCTGGTAATCCCCGTCCGGACTCCTACAGGAGCCAGACTTCGCCTTTAACTTTAATTGCAGGGAGACTTCGCCCGTACTCTTATGGGAGCCGGGCTTCATCCTCGATGCCAACAACTGCAGTCGCCAGCAGACTCCGCCCGGACTCCTACGGGAGCCGGGCTCCGTCCTCAACAATGACTGCTGGTAATCCCCGTCCGGACTCCTACGGGAGCCGGACTTCGCCTTTAACTTTAATTGCAGGGAGACTTCACCCGTACCCTTATGGGAGCCGGGCTTCATCCTCGACGCCAACAACTGCAGCCGCAAGCAGACTCCGCCCGGACTCCTACGGGAGCCGGGCTCCGTCCTCGGCCCCAACGGCTGCAGACAAATTTAGTCCGGACTCCTACGGGGGCCGGACTCCGACCGCTGCCGAACTTCATCCGATGTATCTGCACCCCCTGGCAGGCCACCATAACGGCCACGATCCTGCTCCACTTCCTGTGGCGGATTCCGCGCAGCTCCATCATTCCTTGACAGGCCGCAGTAACCATCGCCGCTCTGCTCCACTTCCTGTGGCAGATTCCGCACAGCTCCACTACCCCCTGGCAGGCCACAATAACGGCCACGAACCTGCTCCACCTCCTGCGACGAATACCGGGCGATTCTCCCACCCGCTGGCAAGTCACGACAACGGACGCTGCTCCACTCCTCGCAACTGATTCCACGTGGCGAGCTACGGTGATAGCCACGATTCAGCGCCACTACCCCTCGCAATAAATTCTTCCTGACTATGGGCGGCCCACGACCAGACGGTTACAGACGTCGCCATCAATCCGTTACCTCCTCCGCCTATAAAAAGGGGGGGATCCAGATACGTTATTCTCTAAGCTCATTTTTTATCTCAAAACTCTGCTAAATTCTCCGTTCGAGCACTCCATTCTTGTTGAGGCAGAGAACTGACTTGAGCGTCGGAGGGTCTTGCCGGAGCAACCCCCCCTCTAGTTTAGACTTCCTTTGCAGGTCCCGACGGCGACCGCGGCTTCTCCGACTCCAGCTTCTCCGGTGCGAGCAGATTTTTGCACCAACAGACACCAATTGATTAATTAATTTTGATTTGACCAACCTAATGATTCGGGTTCAACCACTGAGCCATAATCAAGATCCATTTGATCTAATCAAAGATATAGACTTGACCATCTACAATTATTGTATTGCTTCTAAAAAAATTTTGATTTAATCTAATTCAATATTTGGTTAGATTTAATCAATTTCTCTAGTTAGTCTATTAACTCTTTGATTTTAACCTTAAGTCTAACCTAATTAAGAGGTTCTGATTTGAGCTAACCCATGCCCCCATATTTTATGTGAATGACATTCAATCTTTAATTCATAATTCTAGATCTAATCGATTCTATACTTAATTCTTAATTAAGTTTAGCACCAATATGAGTTTAGATTATGGTTATGGTTTGAAATAATTTTAATCTTTTATTTTGTAAATAATTTATAATAAATATTATGCAAAGATTTTTTATTCTGAAATTAGGTCAAGTCAATCACCATTGAGCTGGCTACACAAAGAGATTGGGTCAACTCAGTTCAAAATTGGGTCAACTCAGTAATTATGTGAGCACGATTCAAAGAGTTTCAAAACTGAAGATTCTTGCATAACATTAAAATAAAATCAATCATAATACTTTTAGATCATATCTAAAATTTTTATGATTTAAGATTTTATTTTATCATAATTAAAATAATTTTAATCATACAAATTAGATATCTT
The DNA here is from genome assembly GCF_000442705.2 of Elaeis guineensis. NCBI lineage: Eukaryota > Viridiplantae > Streptophyta > Magnoliopsida > Arecales > Arecaceae > Elaeis > Elaeis guineensis. The sequence continues at coordinate 16,179,960 of NC_026006.2, read as the reverse complement.
ACATTTCATACAACTTTGTATCACATACAACAAACCTAGAATTTTAAAATCTAGGATTTTACAGAAAAGTAAGTTTTTTTCTTTCGCATTCTTCTTCATGGAATTTAATCATATGGTACCTCTATACATCATAAGAGCATCCTATCGAATGAGAAGAGAGGGCCTTTAAACCCTTCTTGCTCTTATGACCGAACGGCCTGGTGATCAACCCAATCTAAATATTTGCTAATCGGATCATTTAATCTAATCACATATCATATATGTTTGAATTTAAATCTAATTTAAATTATATCAGATCTAATTATAATCTTAGATCATATCTAAATTAGATCATAAATATCACATGTATGATATAAAATTAGATTTTATCAAAAATTAGTACAAACTAGGACAACCTTTTCACTATAAGGGGTAAATCCTACAGCAGGACAACCTTATATCAGTTTGTGTGATCAATCATTAATTAAATTTAGATCAAAATATCATATATCAAATCTAAATAAAATTAAATTTTAGATTTAATATGCACATAAATCATGTCATAATGAATCTAGGCTCTGATACCAGTGTTGGGGAATGCAAGTGATTTCATGCATGTATTTTGAATTTTTTTCAAAAAAATTATAGTGAAAGATCATTAGATTAATTAAATTAATCTAACATGTATATGATCTAATCATCAAATCAACCTACTCTAGGATCTATGACATATAATGTTGCATATAAAATTTAAAAAATACTGAAGATAAAATCAGTATGCATGCATGTGAGCAGTAGATCACATCTACTTCTAATCTGAGTTCAAAACTCCATACCTGATCATGGGCTGACGATCTTTTCTACTGAGAGATATGATAAAGAAGATTTTTGCTAGTTGCTTACAGCCGCACATATATTCGATCTCTATGAAAAATCTACTCGAAGCTCCGATCTGATCGATCTTCTCGGGAGTGCTAGCTCACGTGAAAATCTTCTTCTTGGCTGATCTGGATCCTTTCTTCAAATCTCTGAAACTTTTCTAGAGGTTAAAGATGGACTTCTGGAGGAGATGAAGAAGTATAAGAAAGATGAAAAAAAAATATTTTTTCTCTAATTTATTCTTTCTTCCCAAACCCTTATAACCAAAAATCTGAAATTTAGGTTTTTGCACACCCCAAGAGAAAGGACCCTCCTCTCTATTTTTCATATCATCAACCATGCCCAAACTTTTCTCACTTGAAGATCTCTCTTCTGATATCTTATACAAATAAAAAAAATTACAAAAGCCCCTTTTATAGGCATGTAAGGAGGTGGGGTGAAGAGTCCTAGTGATCTTGGACTCTTACAAGATTCCACCTCCCTTTATAATTCCATATCTCAAAACATACCAAAAAAAATATGAGATGCCACTTTCCCTATTTTTTCATGATAAATCAGTTCTCCAACTGATCTCCCACAAAAATCTTCTTAAAATATTATACATTTAAGGAGAAAGAAATTTATTGGCACGGAGAGGTTGATCTGGATGAGAACAGATTCTCCTGATAAGAAATATTTTGAAATCTAATTTTAGAACCTTATTTTTATCAAAATCAATTCAAATTTGGATGTGAGATAGAGAAGGAAAAGAACTATTTGGTGTTAAAAATCTCACATAAAATAATTTTATGCATGGAGATATATGGCATGCAATCTAGATTGGCATAGGGAGAAGAGTCCTATTCCAATAAGGACTCTAAGTTTTCTTATTTGAATCCAAACTAAATCACATCTGATTTAGCCCAAATAAAATATATGAAACTCAATCAAATTAGGCTCATAAATCTTTAATCAAATCTTAATCAAATTAAAAATTGATAGAACCATAATCCTGATCAAATCAGAGATATTTCTTCCTTAGCGATTAGGTCATCTCATAACCTAATCGGATCAAACCTAAATGAATCTAATTCAATTAGATTTTATTTAATCTTCTTTGATCAATCAAATTGAGCTAGTCGATAATCTAATTACTAATTAATCTTTTATTAATTCACTAATACTTGATGAATTAATTTATTATAACTTTTACATAAGGTTAACCATTAATCGAATTGACGATTAAGCCCTTGAACGATTCTCAATCGTTGATCAGCCACATGATCAGTCAGAAATTTTTTTTGAGTGTGATCCCTTAGGATCAAGTCTAAGTTGGTAGCATAGGAACATCTTTCTAAATCAATCGATGTAAACATCTAGCAATGGTGACCCGACATCCGGATAGATCGAATGAAGGTGAAACAACATTCAAGAATCTATTGACGTATAGTTACCGTATAATTTATCTCTTTGATCCTAATGCTCGAGGATGATCAAAGACTTAACTGTCAATCCTAGATAAATCATCCACATTATATTTTAATCTTTTTCAAATCCATCATATGGATTATCCGGGTCCAGATTTTGCTAAATTGAAATACACTAATGCATATCTTCTACTAATTTGAAGGGATCAATCCCATCTTGACTCACGCACCAACTTGACAAGTACTTGACTGCACCTAGAAACTTTTCATCACTAAATTAGAAACTCAATTAGTTCAACACTAAAGTACAGTGAGTTACTTGAAAGTCAGCGTGGTGATCTCAGATCGGAGGGACACTTATGCCCATACCCTTCGCGAGCTATCCTTGACAGCAGAGTATTCCACAGTTGGTCATATTCAGTGATGATGTATTCCTACATCTCATCTGTATGCCATACCAGTATCTCCATACCATTTGGTTACGAGGACAACCAACGCATATGGCACACGACCTGCACTTGATATCACTATCGTCCTAGTAATAGCGTATCATTTGGTCGTGAACCAATTTAAGGACTACGTGATAAATCTTCGCTTGTCGATCAAAATAGTCTTAAGGACTTCATCACAATATAGGAGTTCATTAAAAGATGTATTCTTGTAATGAAGAATGCCCAATAATTTTTATTATTTATCACTTCATATACAATTATAGTTAGCACAATCATCACACGATTGACTTTAGGATATATTTTCCAACATATATTTTCTTCAAAATCTGGCTCTAATACCACTTGAAGGATGTCACACATTCGAGATCATGAATTCAGAGCATGCAGATTTTTAACTTGCAAAATATCTGAATGCAGCAAAAAAATAAATTTGGTCTAGATTAAACTATTTAATCTATCTAACATGCATAATTTATATCTAATCTACATGCAACAGGATCGATCACATACTTTAAGATGCTAAAATTTGAATCAGATTTAAATAAGAATAAAAAAATTTGAGATCAGATCTCGATACCTTCATGCAAATCGATGATCATCGCTACTGATGATCATGATAATCTGATGAGGTCCTTATCGAGTCGCACACACATTCGGTCTCTACGAATATATACATAAGGCCCTTGATTCGATCAAAGGTCTACATCTTCACCGGAGTGCTGGCTCCCTTATAGAAGACACCTCCTGATGGTTGATGTAGATTTCTCCTTCAGATCTCGAAGATTCTCTTAGATCTTGAAAAAGATTTGGAGGAGAATTATATGGAAGAGAAATAAAAAGATTTGGAATAGGAGAAATCCTTTCTCTCTATTTTATTTTTCTTCTCTCAAAACCCCAACACCTCCTTAGAGAAACGCTAGGGATTATTCACGCCTAAGAGGAGACCCTCTCCTAATTTCCATGCACAAAAAGAAAGCTCACTACCCCTCTTATTTTTCCCACACCCCAACTAGAAGTGTTTCACAGTGAATATCAGTTTCTCATGGTGAATTTGTTTCTTTTTGTCCCATAAAAAGAAGGATTTTAATAGGTGGCAGCAAGAAAGTTTAATGAGATCAAATCTCATGTTGATAAGGAATGTGGTTTAAATCAAATTTAAAACCTCCCTTATCTAATCTATCCATAAGGGGCATTGAGATGTGGAAGGGCATTGAGAAGCCTTATGTATGGCTTATCTTTCATGCAAAACCTCTTTTTGCATGGAGTGGAGAAAAATAAGCATGGTGACTTATGGCGTGCGCAAGGTGGGGCGCTAGGGTTTCATACGGTGCTGGGGATAGAGTCCCAATCAATTGGGACTCCTCTTGGTGCTTCAATTAAAATTAACCAAATCTGATTTGGTTGCACCCATAAAGACTAGAAATCCTAATCTAATTAGGAGCTCAATCTTCTTAATAAAATTCTAATCAATTAGAAATTAATTGAACCCACGTCCTGATCAAATCAGAAATTATTCTTTCTTATAATTGTGTTATCTCATAACTCAATCAGGCTTGATCTAATCAAATTTAAATCAATCTAAATTGAATCTAATTCAATTAGATCTAATTTTAGCCCCATTGCTCAATCAAATCGAACCAATTAGCAATCCATTTGCTAATTAATCCTTTTACAATTCACTAACTCTTAGTAAATTACTTTATTGCAACTCTTGCACTGGATTAATCATGAATTACATTAATGATTCAATCCAATAGCAATTCATAATTGCTGATCAACCATCTAATCGGATAAAGATCTCTTTTGTGTGCGACCCCATAAGTTCTATTCTATCTAGTAGTGAGATATACTGTGATCTCCATCATAATATCATCGAAACTCTTTTCAATGGATTGGAATGATTCTAACTCTACCCATCAAGGATCATCGATCATCAAGATAATGCTCAATGAATCTTATGATTCTACCAATGATACCTAGCAGTATGTAGTGGCAATCTAGTAGAATAGAATATTGAACCTCTAGATATAATTATCGTGTAGTTTGGTTCCTCTATCATGAGTCCCGATAGAATGCAGGTCAAGGATAACTCATCAACCCATTCATCCATCATATGTCAGATTCAATCGACTCTAGTCCATATGAAATTTTATGAAAATTTTTTTCCATCATTCACCTATCATGGACATAGATTCTAGGACTCAGTCTCATGAACAACATAGGACTTCTCCCTATCTATCAGGGTCAATAAATTTTATCTTGTTGCACACCTTATTCCTACAATGGACCTACTATAGCCAATATACACATAAGATTCTAAATAGCTAGGTAACCAAGTGATTGTACAGTCAAACTATAGTAACCCCACTATAAATAGTAGAGGCACTGCAGGTCAAAAAACTATCTACGCCACTTCAACTTTGAGTAAGTCACCGATGAGTGGGTAGCCATCCTAGTGACTCTCGTGTTGGTCATACTCAGTATCCATAACCTCTATCAAGCATATGCACTTTCACTTTAGTGTTTCTACACTGTCGACTCGAGACTCATCTATCCATGAAAGAAAGTGATCTGTGCATCGATCTATCCGGATCAGTCATCATCTCCATGATGATCTATCGATCAAAAGTATTTAAAAATTAATCACTAATAACACATACCTCAAATTCTCAGCTCTAGAGAATATGTGTCATCATCCGTTAATTCCTCAAATGATTCATGAACATAATTTGAATACAACATGATGAAAAAATAATCCAAATTTTATTTATTTTAAAAATTTAATTATAAAATTATGCCCCTAAAATATGTACATATGTCAGCCAATCTAGCTTCTAGGGCATACATCTAACATTAATATTCTATGATAGATGATTTGATTTGATAGTCATTATAGAAGAAATTCTCTGGTAAAAGAAAGGATGTGTCTTTTATTCTGGATTATTTCAAATGCTATGTGATTTTCATAGGTTGATTGCTGATGTACCATTCTAAGAAAATCTGTAGCATCTAAAGTCTAGGATGAGTGGACCATTGATCCTTAATCTTGGATTTGGAATATTTAATGATAGATCACTTTTCCTCCTAGATTTGAAGTATATGTTTCTATATCAGTAAAAAAAAATGAAGTAAGATTGTTTGTCAATCTTAGACATTATACCTGGATGTTCATCTATAGAGAGTATAGTATAGTTTGTTCATAGTCTTGTGCTAGATCGATTAAGTCAAGAACAGTTAATATTTGGTAAGAAACTTGATATTCTTATCTTGAATTAAAATAGTGATTAGAAGAAAAGAATGGTTCTGCTTTAGATCAACTCTTAAGATATTGACTTTATTTTTAACAAATGATTTAGTGATGAAATTATATCAAGGATTAGAATATTAAATTATTTGAGAATGAGATTTGAAGTATGAATCCTAGGCAAGAAAATTTTGAGAACAAAATTTATTTTTTAGGGGAGGAGAATGTAATACCCAGTCCCCCGCATTGATCTCAAAGCTGTAACAAATAAGAAAAAAATTAGGTCATGGAGATGGGAGAAGTTGGAATTATCATGGAAGCTGGGATGTCTGGATCATGTTAAGAAGTTCTATTCTGATTGGGAAACCCAAAATCCTTAAGAATCCAAATTAAAATCAGTCTCTAACTCTTCCATAGTGATCTATTTAAAGGCCCTCAAACCCTTTGATTTGTCTCACCGAAAGATCACGAGTTCAGTGCCCTTTTCCCCTTCTTTTCTTTAGGGATTACTGATAGTTTGATCTTGATTTGACCATTGAAAATCTAATCAAATCCCATCCAAAAATGAGGTAAATCTCTTCTATCGCCTTTCCCTCAATTTCTTATGGGTTTTAAGCTTGAATTTTGCTGATTTTCTACCAAAAAAAGCTCATGAAATCCTAACTACCGAGTTTCCCTATTTTTCTTCCCATTTTATTTTGGTTTCCATCATCTGAGCCATAGCCGGTGTTGGTGTAAAAATCCACCTGCGTCGGAGAAGCTGGAGTCGAGGGAGTCACGGTCACCGTCGGGACCTGCAAAAGAAGTCTAACCGGAGGTGGGGTTGCTCCGGCAAGACCCTCCGATGCTCAAGTCAGTTCTCTGCCTCAACAAGAATGGAGTGCTCGAACGAAAATTTTAGCAGAGTTTTGGATAGAAAATAGAGCTTAGAGAATAACATATCTGGGGTCCCCCTTTTATAGGCGGAGGGAGCAACAAACTGATAGCGATGTTTGTAATCGTCTGGCAGTGGGCTGCCCATGGTCAGGAGGAGTTTGTTGTGAAGAATAGTGGAGTGGAATCATGGCTATCAGCGGGACATGCCACGTGGAGTCTATCACGCGGAGTAGAGTGGCATCCGTTGTCGCGACTTGCCAGAAAATGGAGGAATCGTGCGGTATCCGTTGTAGGAAGTGGAGCAAGATCGTGGCCATTATTGTGGTCTGCCAGGGAGTGATGGAGCCACGCGAAATCCATCACAGGAAGTGGAGCAGAGTCGTGGCCATTGCTGTGGCCTGCTAGAGGGTCCAGCCTATCGGCCGAAGCCCGACTGGAGTGTCTGGCAGAGAGACGTGGCTAGTTACCCGTCTGAGAGGAGCTCAGAGTCTGGCTCTCATAGGAGTCCGGATGAAGTCTTTCTTTAGTCGAAGTCGAGGACGAGGTCCTGCTACCGTGGGAGTCCAGACGGAGTCTTCCCGCAGCTGGAGTCGGAGATGAGATCTGGCTCCCGTAGGAGTCCGGGCGAAGTCTACCTGCAATTGGAGTTGGGAGCGAAGTCCGGCTCCCGTAGGAGTTCGGATGAAGTCTACCTGCAATTAGAGTTGGGGGCGAAGTTCGGCTCCCGTAGGAGTCCAGACGAAGTCTACCTGCGATTGGAGTTGGGGGCGAAGTCCGGCTCCCGTAGGATCCGGATGAAGTCTACCTGCGATTGGAGTTGGGGGCGAAGTCCAGCTCCCGTAGGAGTCCGGATGAAGTCTGCCTGCAGCCAGAGTTGGGGACGAGGTCCTGGCTCCCGTAGGAGTCTGGGCGGAGTCTATAAGATGGTCGATCATCATGGAAATTTGGGTGGAGTCCGTCCGTCATGAAGAATCCGGTCGACGCTGGTGGGGGCTTATCTGTCAGCAAAACTTGGGAGTGTTACGGGGCCTCGGTCGCTCGGAGGTTTGAAGAGACGTCGTCGGAGGTCAGAAGTTGTTGGACAAGGACCTAATAAAAAAGCTGGTTGATGGGTGCTCACTGCCCGAAGTCATCCAGAGGATCGTCCACGTCGATCCTGCACAACGAGTCTGGGACTCGTTGGGGCCCTTCCTCAAGGTAAGCAGATTCATCTTCCTTTCTTCTTTCGCTTCTTCATTTAATTAACTTCTCAGCTTCCATTCTGACCTTCCGATCATCCTTGCAGCTCGGACACCAACTCCTCACCAACATCGAGACGACAAACAAGGCGGTGGAAGGTCAACAGGCCGAGGCTGCCCGCCTTAAGGAAATGGCCTCGAGGCGGCCGGTCTCTGAGAAGTGCTTGAGAGAGAGAGACAGACCTCGGTGGAACAGAAGGCTGCCTTGGAGGAGATGGTGAGGAGGGTGGAGGCCGAGGTTGCCAATATGGCGGAGCAGATTCTGACCCTGGTCTCGAAGGCCAGGGGTCAAGCGGTGGAGGAGTTCAAGGCTTCCATCGAAATGAAGAAGTTGAAGGTTGAGTTCGGCCAAGCCACATTCAACAAAGGATTCGAGCTCTGCCAGGAGGAAGATGGTCGAGAATTTTTTCAAGCTCGACCTCAGCTTCTTGGACGAGGCATCCAAGGATGAAGCCTGACCCTCCACCACCATCGCAGCCACTGCGGACCACCTCCCAGAGGTGCCGAGTTCCGCTATTGATCCAAAGGTCCGAGACCTCTAACCTTGTATTCTTCCTTTATTGTAATTTTTCTTCTTTCTTTTGTCTTCAAGAAACGTTCAGTCAATAAAATTGGTCTCCTCCTTATGGGGACTTTTCTTCTCTTCTTTTTCTTTCTTTCTTTCTTCTTCTTTGTAATGAGCTGCGTCTTAACGCGTTGACCTCTCGATGGCAGTGCCCTGCCAATGCACTCCCCTTGCCATAGGGAATTCCACTGAGGTCCGTAATCCGACATCTGAGAAAGAAAGTTCGACATTTGACAAGAAGGTCGAAGAGAGATGGAGGATGAACTTTCTAGACTGAGGGAGAGTCACTCAGAGGCTACTGCAGAGGCCGCACACTTCCGGAACCTCCATGTGAAAGGAATCATGGATTACAGTCAAAGGAAGGCAAACTTTGAGAAGGAGCTCGAGGAACACTGAAAGTATGCCAGTGACCGATCCTAGGTTCAGGCCTCCAAGATCAGCTCTCTCGAAGTGGAGTTGGCGACTGCACGGGAGAAGATCGGCCAGCTGGAGGGGGCTCGTCTTGGCTCGCAACCCAGGCCGAACGCGAACAAGACTGGTCGAACAAATTCTCCGACCTTCAGCAATAGCTTCAAGATGTCGAGTCAAACTATAACACATACCGGGCCGGTTGGTGCAAGCAGGTGGATGACTACAGGAGGAGGCTCCAAGCG
>NC_026006.2:16052603-16170568 GCF_000442705.2 Elaeis guineensis | reverse complement strand
AAAAGAAAAAGACTGCAGATCGAAGGAGTTGATCAAAGTCTTCAAGATCAAGATTCTTCTTGAGAAGAAGAATCTCATACGAGAAGAAAGTTCTAGATCGATCCCGATGGATATCTGTAGAGGCGAACATGTGTGCGGCTCAACCTTCTATGAATCTGAAATCATCAAAGTGATAAATTTCTATCCACATAAAGGTAATGAGATCTGATCTCATAAAAATTTTTTTTAAATTTTAGATTGATAATATGTATTTTTTTTGGGCTTGGATATGTTTAGATCTGGTATCTTACATGTGGAGTTAAAGGGTTTAAACCTGATGATTTTATTTTTTACTGCCTGTTTTTCAAAGTTTTGAATCTACACATGGCTGTCTATCTGATTTTCTAATAGTAGTATCAGAGCCACAGATTTTGAAAACACATATGATCTGGGTTTTGATTAGATTAAAAGTTTTAATGATTTAAAATCAATTTTGTGCTGATATAAGGTTGTCCTGGTATAGGGTTTTACCCCCTATACTGCAAAAATTATCCCAGCACAAGATTGATCGATTTAAAAACTATTTTTAAATAATTAATCAAATTTTTTAGATCTAAAAATTAACATATGTGATATGTTTAATTTATGTTTAGATGTAAAATTAGAATGATTAAAAGTTCACATCAAACTGATATAAAGTGTCTTAATATAGGATTTACCCCATATATTGTAAAGGTTATCCTAGTTTGATGTGAATTAATTTTAGAAAAAAAATATTATTAAATATTTTGATCATTATTTTAGATCTGATTTTATACATATTTGATATATATATAATTTAGTTTTATATCTAAAATTAATGTATATGTGTGCATATTTGATTTAGATCTGAAACTACATATATTCGATATATAAACTAGGTTTAGATCTGAAACAGTTTCAACATCATTAAGCCATTAATTGCATGTAATGAAACATAATCTAAAAATTATTTTTTAGATCTAAAATTATGTTGTTCTATGTGGGTATGGATTGAATAATTAGGTCTAAGTGAACAAACTACAATTATGATTTAATTGATTAGATCAGGCTAGAATCCATCTTCGATTTTTGAGCAGTTGATTGAACCTAATCGATGAATGATTAAGATTAGATCAAAGTGGCTTAAAATTGACTTTAGTTATAGTTGAATCGCATTGATTTATATTTTGATGTAAGTTGATTGACTTAAGACCAAATTTGGCTCAGTGGTTCGGGCCTAAATTTGGTATCTAAGGCAAATATTTAGTGGTGGTTATTTAATTGGTTCTGTTGTCTGATCTGGTCAATTTTGATTGATGTCTAAGGAAAGCAACGAGGGGACCCCCATGCATCTTAACTTACCTGGCCATCTTGAGAGATTTAATTTCGTGTTAGGTTACTTGTTGACTCGAGTTCACCCATGCCAACTAGGATGGTTAGACATATTGATGTACTAACCTGATTTAATCAGTCGGATATCAGATCTACTGATTTAAAAGAGACTTAACCCAAATCTCTCATTAAATATTAAGTCTAGAGGTCTTTCATTATTGTAGAGATGTGGATACCTTCCTGAGTTTGATCATTCTTGGTTGATTATAGTGGTTCGATTGCATCGAGATGGTACAACCACTCTATTGACATTTATTGTCCCGGGATAAAGATGGGGTTGTACCCAATAACTGTTAGGTGAGGGTCTCAATGATGGCTTTGCGTTCGCTAGTGAACGATGGGTCTGACTTAACTAAAGAATGTGCCAATAACTGTTAGGTGAGGCCATTGGACTTAGAGACCAAGCCCACTGCATCTTGCTTAGTGAAGCAATGGACAAAGTGTTGTCCACTCGTCGGTCTATACTCATCAATAACTATTAGTGATGTGTGTATAGATTAATAAGACTGCAATACCCATCGAAACTGATCGCGTATAGATTTTCATTTTTTCATCTGAAAAGTGTGGGAGATTCGAAAAAAATAGTGGGAGCTTTTGTTTATTTTTAAAGTTCTAGAATAAATAATTTTATAAGTATAAAATCTAACTAGAAACTGTTCTCTCTGTAGATAACCATGTTGAGTTCAAACCCCTTAGTCTGAGTTCTTGATGCAAATAGGTTGACCGACACTAATTACAAAGACTGTTTTCAAAATTTGAAAATTATTTCTTAATTTTGAAAAAACTCACCCATATTCTCGATCAGAAAAGTGCCTGCATTACTTGCTCGCCCATCCACTGATCCACGAGCCTGCACTTGAGAAGTGGATAGATAAAGATAACAAGTCAAAGTGCTATATCTTAGCATCCATGTCAATGATCTTCAGTAGTAGCATGAAGATATGAGGACTGCAAAGAGATGCTGGTTCACCTGCAAGAGTTGTATGGTAAACAGAGTTGCACAGCTCGCTTTGAGATCTCTCGAAGACTTTTCAGACTGAAGATACGTGATGGGCAGGCGGTCAATGATCATTGTTTGATAATGATCAAGGATATAGAGAAGCTTCAGAAGCTCGAGATGAATATGGACAAGAAATTACAGGTGGATCTGATCTTCCAGTCTCTTTCTGATTCATATAGGTAGGTCATCATGAACTATCATATGAATAAGATTGATGCTACTTTGTCAGAATTATTGAATATACTGTTGACTGCAGAGGGCACCTTGAAAAATTCAAGGGGCACAATTCTGGCTGTAGAGCAGGCTTCTTCCAAAAGGAAGTCTTCTTTCAAGAAGAAGAACAAGCCGTAAAGAAGCAAAAGAACGAGGCCAAGCTCAAGAAACAGATGTCGAAGAAGATCGACAATAAAAAAAATATTTTTATTGCAATGTCGAAGGACACTGGAGAAGGAACTGTCCGGCCCTACCTGACGACTGTCAAGAGTAAGAAGAAAGATGGGCTTTCTGAAGGTATATTTCAGTTGCTCATTATTAAAACTAATCTAATAGTTTCCTCTTCTTCTAGTTTAGTTCTTGATTCTGATTCAAGTGCTCATTTGTGCACTTCAATACAGGATCTTGAAGAAGTTAGGAGGCTGAGGGAAGGCGAGATTCACTCTCTGGGTCGACAATAGAGCAAGGATTGTTGCTGTGGCCATCGGGACCTACCCTCTGCGACTACCATTAAGATTTAGTTTACTTTTGAAAGACTGTTTCTATATATCTTGTAGCCAATAAAAATTTGATTTCTATTTCTGTGCTGGCACAGGATAATTATAATTTTTATTTCAATAAAGACATGTGTTCTATTTATTTTGAAAATAAACTTGTGGCACGTGCTTTCTTAATTGACGGTCTTTACTATTTGTATATGGATGCAAGTATAGACATTAACGAGTAAATAGTGAATGCCATAGGGTCTAAGAGATCTAGAGATAGGATCAGTCAAAAGTATCTGTCGCACTTTAGGCTAGGCTATATTGGAGAAGACAGACTAATCAAAACTGGAGAAAGATGGTCTTCTTAAACTATTGACTTTCGAATCTTATCTAGTCTGTGAATCATGTCTTCAAAAAAAATGGCCAAGCTATCCTTTATGGGATAAGGAGAAAGGGCCACTGAGATATTAGCTCTGGTACACACTGACGTATGTGGTCCATTTTGATGTACAAGCCAGGGGTATATCTACTTCATAATCTTTACTGATGATTATTCAAGGTATGAATTCGTATATCTGATGCACCAAAAGTCTGAAGTCTTTGAAAAATTCATAGAATTCAGACATAAAGTAGAAAAATAGATCAAAAAACCCATAAAGGTTCTTCGAACGATCAAGGAGGGGAATACTTTAGTGGAGAATTTAGGACCTATCTCAAAGATAATAGCATAGTCTCATAGTGGACACCTCTAGAGATGTCTCAACTCAACGAGGTATCTAAAAGGAGGAATCGAACCCTTTTAGATATGGTCCGATCCATGATGAGTTTCATTGATCTTTTTGATTTTCTCTGAAGATATGCTTTGCTTTCTACGATTCATCTCTTGAATCGAATTTTCTTTAAATCCATTCTACCACACCATATGAATTATGATATGGCATGAAGTCAACTCTTGGATATCTTAGGATTTGGGATATCCAACCATGTCAAGCAACAACAGACGGACAAGTTAGAGGCTAGGTCTTTTAGGACTCATTTTATAGGATATCCTAAGAAAACCATAGGATACTACTTCTATCTTCCTGAGGATCACAATGTGATTATGAGCCATCATGCCATATTCCTGAAAAAAGAATTTATCTAAGATGGAGGTAGTGGGAGGAAGATTGAGCTCAAAAGAAAATTCTCTGATGAGCATCGAGTCTAAGAATCTGAATCCAGTAATGAGCCAGTAGATGTGATACCTCTCACTTCGTAAATCAAGTAGGGCCTCCCATCCTCCTGAAAGATACTTAGGTATTCTTATAGAGGATTTAGAGGAAGCATTCCTTATGGGAGATAGAGACATTAGGAATGATCTCAAAAATCTACAATGAGGTAATGTTAGATATAGACTCCGAGAAATAGATGGATGCAATGAAGTCAGAAATTGACTCCATATATTCCAACCAGATTTGATCCTTAGTAGATCCACCTGAAGGTATTGTACCTATTGGGTGTAAATAGATTTACAAAAGGAAGATTGAGTCGAATGGTAAGGTAGAGACTTATAAGACAAGGCTAGTCACGAAAGGTTATAGTCAACGTGAGGCATTGACTATCATGAAACTTTTTTATCTGTAGCCTTCTGTTGCCCAGCTATGCAACCCAAGAGGGGGGGTGAATTGGGTTTTAAAAATTTAGCTTAACTAATTACTTATGAAAAATATATATCAAAAGCTTGATGAATGAGGAGAGAGACTTTAGTTTGAGATTAATTGCTTAAAGCAAGAATGCAAGGATATAATGGAGAATTAAAGAGAAACAATAAAGCATGCCACAAACACAAGGATTTATAGTGGTTCGGTGCCAACCTTGCACCTACATCCACTCCCCAAGCTCCTACTTGGGAATTCCAATCCACTATACTTTGTATTCAACCCGAATACAAACGTCGGAACCTCCGACACTAGCTATCTCAAGCTAGTCCACTTGTTTTCCCGGTACAAGCCGACCCAATACACTCCGATTTCAGGTTCGGATCAACCTTCCCTTGTTTTGGAAACCCTCCAAAAAAAACAATTACTCACAAGATAAAATCAGTTTAGAGCACAAATAAGTACAAGAATAGCTCCTTAAATGAGCGAGAATAACAATAAATACGCTTTACTCAAAAGAAGAAGCCCTTCTTGATTTCCTCAAAATGGATGAGAAAAGGAATAAAGCTTGAGGAGTTGGTGAGCTTTGATTGAAGGCTTCTTGAAGGCTTTAAATGAGCTCTTGAATGAGATTGAGAAGTTGGCTTGAGAAACCCTCTCTTGAATGCACTTGAATGCCCTCTTGAATGCTCTTTCTTTTCTCTTTTCAAATCTCTTGAATGCCTCTTGGATATTTGATTCTCTCCTTCTTGTTTTCCACCTTTTGAAACCTTTTATAGCCTTAAGAAACAAAGGAAAACAAACTAGGCAGAAAAGAGCCGTTAGAGCACAAAAGGTGAGCATTAAAGCAACTAAATCTGGCCAAAAACTAGCCGTTACAGGCAAATCCCATCGCAGGGGTCGACTCATGAGTCGACCCATGCTTCAGGGTCGACTCATGAGTCGACCTCTGATGCAACATCCAGAAAAACAAGTTTCTGGAAATTTTGGCCCACACTAACAGAGGTCGACTCATGAGTCGACTCATGCCTTGTGGGTCGACTCATGAGTCGACTCACAAGCCGTGCCAGCCAAAAAAGGTCGCGTGCCAACAGGATTTTTGCATGCCAATCAGCTCATTGTGCATGAGTCGACTCATGAGTCGACTCATGCACTTCAAACCTTCATAACTTCAAAAATATAAGTCCAAAATAATGAAATCTTCACCAATAGATCACAAATCATTTGTTCTACCAAGATGATACTATCAAATCAGAGTTTTGATGAAATTATGATTTTGCCCCTGTAGAGCATAAGGACTTTTTCAAAATAAAAAATATTTGTATCCCTTCAACTGTTTTGTAATCATCAAAATCAATCTAGGAGCAACAATCTCCCCCTTTTTGATGATGGCAAAACATTTGAACAAAAGTATTTATATGAATCATGAATTTCAAAAGATTGCATTTTAGGTGCATATGCTTGAAAAGAGTATGATTCTTTTGGCATGTGATACAAATGGTTATATGCATAAATAGTTTGTCCATTTGCTTAAAGATTGGAAGATATGCTCATTGGATAATTATTTTGGTGTTAGAGCAGAAAATTTGATTTTATTATCAGAGCAAACTGTATTTTGAAAAATTTTCTCAATTCTCAAAACTAGTCATGTGTGCCAAAGCATATTGAATAGTTGATTTGGAAAGAGTATTAGAGCATTTAAGTTTAAGATGTATCAGAGCAAGAGAAATGAAAATCTTGCAATGTATCAGTGTAGGGAAGATAATTTTACAATGTATCAGAGAAAAATTTAGCAATGTATCAGAGTAGTAAAAACAGTTTTTCAATGTATCAGAGCAATGTATTCAATATATCAGAGTAGGTTGGAGCCTATCAGAGCATATCCAAATGTTTACAGCAAATCAGAGTATAAGTAATTTTAAAAGGTACTTATTGCAGTATACTTGGGATTTACTTGGGATTTGTACTTAAAATTTTCAATTGATTAATTTCTCTAATCATAATTTGTAGTTTTTTTTTTTTGCTTTTGATGGATTTCTTTTTGTTTAATTTCTCCCCCTTTTTGACATCATCACACAAGGTTAACTCCTCCTTTTTGTGAAGCATTCTTTAATTTCTTCTTCTGTAGAGTTTACTCCCCCTTAATGTAGCAACTATTAACAGCAATCATAAGATGATAATACCACAAAGAGAAGACAATATTCCACAAAGGAGAAATATATAACCAAAGTATGATAAACATCATTACAAAGAAAAAGATGATATCATAAAACCATAATTGTTTCAGTACATAGATCATAACATACAAAGCCAACTAGCACATGTCAATACATGGCCCCAAAATACAGATCCTAGAAAGGACAAAACACTAACACCTAGGATCTAGAAATGATCAAGATAAGTCAATGATCGGAATCATCAGAAATGTGATGAGGAGCAGATGGATCTGAATCAGAAGTGCGTCCTCTACCCCGTCTGCCTCTGGCACGAGTGGAAGTACTGGTACGAGCAGGCGAGCGGGAGGAACTGGGTGGCTGAGAAGCTGAGAAGCTAGGGACTGAACAGAAAGGGTAAGTCTGATGGAATCAAGTACAGTCAGTGCCCTGGAAACAGCCTGAAGAAGAGCAGTGAACTGGGTAGTCGCATAGTCACTCGATCCTCTGATCTCCTTCCTTAGTAACTCATAACCGCCCTCAAGAGCTCCTCTAAGTCTGCCAGCCTCTGCAGTGAGATCAGTGACCTCAATCGAAGACTCCTGTGGCTGAGGATGGGCCAAGTCAAGGACTTGCCCCTGCAAGTCAAGGACTCTGCCAGTCAATCTCAAAATAGTGCCCTCAAGCTGCTGAATCCGGATGGACTGGTCTGTCATCATCTGATACACTGTGGAGATGTGGGGAGTCAAAGTCTGATCAGAAGAAGTAACCCCTGGTGCAAATGTAGTACTGCTCCACTGACTAGACAATAATGAAGCCACACGCTGTGAAATCTGCTCAATCTGATCATCAGACAGTGTGAACTCTGACGGAGGTGCTCTGCTCTCTAGCTGATGCACTGGTGTGGGCATCCTGGTAAACTCCGAAGGGCCAGCCTCTAGATCCGGAAAGAACTGTATATCTGGTGAAGCTGCCCTGAAGTCATGAATAGGAGATGATGGATCTTCTTCTTCTTCAGCTCTGACTTCAGTTCTGTCTCCAGCTGTCTCCTCAGCTCTGTCCTCAGCTCTCTCCTCAGCTCTCTCCTTTGCTCTCTCCTCAGCTCCCCTGATCCAACCACCACCAGTCTTTGTGAAACCCATTCGGTGCAAGGTGTGTAGGTTGAAAGTGTCAACATGAGATAGCTTGGTAGGAGCCTCCCCCTCACAGCTAACACCAAACCTCCTAAAAACTCTAGTCAGGGCCATACCAAAAGGCAAATGTGCCTTAGATCTGTTCAGAGTTTCTCTCATGGCCTCAATCATAAGTGCCGGGAGGTTTAGGGGGGTCTGTGTGATAATGTGAAACATAATACATATATCCCTGCCAAACAGTAGATCGTGCCTACCACTCCTAGGGAAGAAGAGTTTGGTGACCATTTGATGTAAAACTCTCATCTCTATAGGTAATATCTTTGCTTCCAGTTTATTCAGATTCCCTTGGTAGCCACCCCCAAGAATAACACTAGCACCTTCTTCTTTCACAGGGAGTTCCATATATGCATAACCTTCACTAGGCAAATGTAAAATCTCCTCCAAGATAACAGGATTCAGACAAATATCAATCCCTTTTACAGTTGAAGTTACTGACCCATTTCCATAAATTAGATTCTGATAAAACTCCCTAACTAGGTCAACATAGGTAACTTCTTTAAGGGTACAGTAAAAACTCCATCCTTGATTTTTGATCTTGGTTGCAAAAGAAAATCCCTCATTTTCAAAGAACCGGAAGTCTATGTTTTTCCCGGTTTCTACTTTTCTATCTGAAAGAGGGTTCTTACTGGGGCTTTGAGAGGAATGTGAAGGACCTTGAACTGAAGTTGGAGTGGGAGCAGTGGAGGACTGTGCCGCTTGCCTTTTCTTTCTGACATTTTCTTCAAGTTCTCGGACAGACTTTCTCCTTTGGGGAAGCTTCATCTTTGGAGCCATAATCTCTTCAATAGCAGGCGAGGAGACTTGAGGAGCAAGTGAAAGAGTGGAGGAAGGATCACAAGAGAGTGAAATGGAATTATGGTGGAGAAAATGGGTGGATTTGAGAGGGACGGTGGAGTGCTAGGGCACGCTCCAACCGTGATGAACAAGGGAAGAAGTCACAAAAAGACCTTTCCCAAGAGGCGATTTGCAGTGGAGAGAAGGCGGGAGAAGTTCCACAAGCTTGGGTCTTGGAATGGTAGCTAATGGAAGTGGGGAGGATGGGTTTTGGAAGGAAGAAGACGACCGTGTGGGTCGGCTCACGAACAGCAATCCTTATATAAAAACCTTAAGCCCGTTTGGAAGTTGGTGGGATTTACAAGTTTGCCATTGAGTCGACTCATGGGGGTCGACTCATGAAGTTCAGAAAATCAGAAAAAATATGGATAAATTCCAGAAAAATTTGAAATTTGGGGAGAAGAAGTTTAGCTCTAAGATAAGTTTTTAGAATGAAAAACTTAAGCTTTTGGGACCAAGAAAGGTGTTGAAAATTAAGCTCTAAGAAATTTTGATAATAAATCATTGGAAATTGAAAAATTAATTCAGGCAAATGGATCAAGAATTCCTAGATTTCTTCTAATTTCACAGAATCTATCCTCACTAAGGGCCTTTGTAAAGATATCAGCTAATTGATTTTCAGTGCAAACATATTCAAGAATTATATTTTTGTTTTGAATATGTTCTCTTATGAAGTGATGTCTTATTTCAATATGTTTGGATCTTGAGTGTTGAATAGGATTTTTAGATAGATTTATGGCACTTGTGTTGTCACATCTTATTGGTGTTTCATTAAGTTTAATTCCAAAGTCTTCGAGTTGTTGCTTAATCCACAAGATTTGAGCACAACAACTTCCGGCTGCAATGTATTCGGCCTCAGCCGTAGACAGTGCTACCGAATTTTGTTTCTTGCTAAACCATGAGATTAGGTTAACTCCAAGAAATTGACAAGTTCCACTTGTGCTTTTTCTATCTAATTTACATCCAGCAAAGTCAGCATCAGAATATCCTAATAGATCAATTTGTGAGTCCTTAGAGTACCATAACCCTAAAGTTTGAGTACCATTTAAGTATCTAAGGATTCTTTTAACAGCATTCAAATGAGATTCTTTAGGATTAGATTGATATCTAGCACATAAGCAAACACTAAACATGATATCAGGCCTACTTGCAGTTAGATACAATAATGATCCAATCATGCCTCTATAATATTTTAAGTCTACACATTTACCTTCATCATCCTTGTCAAGCTTACATGAGGGACTCATTGGTGTGCCAATGGGTTTGGAGTTCTCCATTCCAAATCTTTTGAGTAGTTCCTTGGTGTACTTGCTTTGGGCGATGGAGATTCCCTCTTTTGATTGTTTGATTTGGAGTCCGAGGAAGAAGGTGAGTTCTACCATCATGCTCATCTCGAACTCCCCCTGCATAAGCTTAGCAAAGTCTTGACAAAGAGATTCATTAGTAGACCCAAAAATTATGTCATCAACATAAATTTGTATAACTAACATATCATTTTGATTTCTTTTGATAAAGAGGGTTGTATCTACATTACCTCTTGAAAAACCATTATTGAGTAAAAATTTGCTTAGTCTATCATACCATGCTCTAGGTGCTTGTTTTAATCCATATAAAGCTTTATTTAATTTAAAAACATGATTAGGAAAAGCATGATTTTCAAATCCAGGGGGTTGTTCTACATAAACTTCTTCAGCAATAAATCCATTTAAAAATGCACTTTTAACATCCATTTGAAATAATTTGAATTTCATAAAGCAAGCATATGCAAGTAGAAGTCTAATAGCTTCTAATCTAGCAACAGGTGCAAAGGTTTCATCAAAATCAATTCCTTCTTCTTGATTATATCCTTTAGCAACCAATCTTGCTTTATTTCTAATTACATTGCCATGCTCATCTAATTTGTTTCTAAAGACCCATTTTGTGCCAATTATTGAACAGTTTTTAGGTCTTGAAACCAAAGTCCAAACATTATTTCTTTCAAATTGATTAAGTTCCTCTTGCATTGCATTAATCCAATTATGATCTTTTTCAGCTTCTTCAATGGTTTTTGGTTCAAGATGAGATACAAAAGCACAATGATTAAACACTTCTCTTAGTGAAGAACGAGTTTTTACCCCATGCATAGGATCACCAATAATTAATTCCTTAGGGTGGTTGTGAACATACCTCCATTCCTTGGGTAGGTCATCTGTACCTTGAGGTTGTTCTTGAATTTCTTCACCTCTCTCATCTTGTTTGTCTTCTTGTCCCTTGTCCTCTGGAGTAGCTGAATCTTTCAGAGTGATCTCCTTCATACCTTCTATTAATGGATCTGCATCATCAACACCCTCATTCTTCCTCGAAGGAAGATCGTTAGATTCATCAAAGATAACATGAATGGACTCCTCAACTATTAGGGTTCTTTTATTAAAAACTCTAAAAGCTTTACTAGTGGAGGAGTAACCCAGAAAGATTGCTTCATCTGATTTAGCATCAAATTTACCAAGTCTTTCCTTACCATTATTTAATACAAAACATCGGCAACCAAAAACATGAAAATATGCAATATTTGGTTTTCTTCCTTTCCAAAGTTCATAGGGGGTTTTCTTAAAAAATTGTCTAATTAAAGCACGATTTAGAATGTAACATGCTGTGTTAATAGCTTCCGCCCAGAAATATCTTGGAAGGTTGCTTTCACAAAGCATGGTACGGGCCATTTCTTCTAAGGTTCTGTTTTTCCTTTCAACTACCCCATTTTGTTGGAGTGTTCTAGGAGCAGAGAAGTTATGGCCAATTTCATTTTCATCACAAAATTTTTCAAAGTCTTGATTTTCAAATTCAGTTCCATGATCACTTCTAATATTTTGAATTGAAAATCCTTTTTCATTAGTAACTTTTCGATGAAATTTAGTAAAAATATGAAAAGTTTCATCTTTGTGTGTCAAAAAGAAAACCCAAGTAAAATGAGAGTAATCATCTATAATTACAAAACCATATCATTTTCCTCCTAGACTAGTGGTTCTAGTTGGTCCAAATAAGTCCATATGCAAAAGCTCTAAAGGTCTAGAAGTTGAAACAATATTTTTGGATTTAAATGAAACTCTAGTTTGCTTACCTAGTTGACATGCATCACAAATTCTATCTTTTTCAAAATTCAGTTTAGGCAAGCCATGAACTAATTCTTTCTTAATTAATTTTGAAAGAGAATGCATGCTAATGTGAGCAAGTCTACGATGCCAAAGCCAACTAGTCTCATTAATTTTAGCATTTAAGGATACTAGGCATTGCATGTCTAATTTGGCTAAATCATTTAGATCTACCATATAAACATTGCCATGTCTATGACCTATAAATTTGATGCCATCATTAATAGGACTAGTCACAATACAAACAGATGATTCAAAAATAACTTTATACCCTTTATCACAAAATTGACTAATGCTAAGTAAGTTATGCTTTAAACCTTTAACTAACAAAACATTTTCAATATATTTGGAGGGAGTGATACCAATGTTACCTATCCCGATGATCTTTCCTTTGCCATTATCTCCAAAGGTGACCATCCCTCCATCCTTAGCATCAAGCGTGATGAATTGTGATTCATCACCAGTCATGTGTCTCGAGCATCCACTGTCCAGATACCATTTCCTGTTTTCTCCATGGGATGCTAGACACACCTGCAAACAAATGTCAAGTTTTTGTTTTAGGTACCCAAGCTTTCTTGGGTCCTTTTTGGTTAGTCAAAATGGTTCCTTTTGGAACCCATATTTTCTTTATAGTTGTGTTTGCACAAGTGTAAGATTTATGTCCTGTTCTACCACATTTAAAACAAGTAATATTGGTAGACTTGTTACTTGAATAGTTTACATAAATATTTTTCAGAAATTTTTATTTCTTTAAGGGGTTATAACCAAGTCCAGCCTTATCATATACGGCCTTTTGATTTTCAAGAATCATATTTAGTTTGTTTGAACTTAAGGTGAACTTATCTACTATAGGTTTCAGCTTGTTAATATCATTCTTTAGGCTTTGGTTCTCTTGAAGCAAAGTGGATTTTTCAATTGAAAGGTTTTCAGCTTGTTTTACTAAGGATTGATTTTTCAATTTCAGTTCTTTATTTTTCATTCCTAGTTTCTTCAATTCATCAATTAAATCATTGAAGGCTTCATGCAATTCTTCAAAAGTGAATTCACTAGGGATTTCAGAAATTACCTCATTTTCATGTGCCATAAGGCACAGGTTGGCTTGTTCTGTTGAAGTCTCCTCATCGGAGCTTGAGTCATCGCTCGCACTCCATGTGGCCATCATTGCCTTCTTCTTAAACTTTTTGGGACCTTTCTTCAGTTGTGGACATTCGAATTTGAAATGCCCCGGCTTTTTGCACTCATAGCATATAAGGGGTTGATCTTTTTCTTTCTCTTTGCTTTGTTCCCCTTTTGTGAAAGGTCTCTTTCTCATCCCCTGCTTCCTTTTTCTTAGGAACTTCTTGAATCTCCGGGTGATGAGTGCCATCTCTTCATCCTGTTCTTCATCTTCTGTGTCGTCAATTTCTTCATCAGGAGAAGCTGTGGATTTGAGGGCAATGGTTCTTTTCTTTTTGACTTCATCCTCTTGATGTTGCTTCATGCTAAGCTCATGAGTCATCAAGGATCCAAGAAGCTCTTCTAGAGGTAGAGTGTTCAAGTCCTTTGCTTCTTGGATGGCAGTCACCTTGGCTTCCCAAGTTCTTGGCAATGACCTGAGAATCTTTCTTACAAGCTCACTGTTAGTATAAGATTTGCCAAGACTCTTCAAACCATTAATTATATCAGTAAAACGAGTAAACATAGCAGTTATGGACTCATCATGCTCCATTTTAAATAACTCATATTTATGTACAAGCATGTTTATTTTAGACTCTTTTACTTGATTTGTTCCCTCATGGGTTACTTCTAACCTATCCCATATTTCTTTAGCAGATGCACAGGTAGAAATGCGATTAAATTCATTTGCATCAAGTGCACAATAAAGAACATTCATAGCTTTAGCATTTAATTGTGCCAATTTCTTATCAACCTCATCCCATTCTCTTTCGGGTTTGGTTGACTCCTCACCATCTATAATCTTGGTGGGTGTGTGAGGACCGTTCACTATGATACTCCACATATCATAGTCTAGTGCTTGTATGAATATCTTCATCCGAGCTTTCCAATAGGTGTAATTAGACCCATTGAAAAGTGGAGGTCGGTTGGTGGATTGCCCCTCGGCTAGAGAAGTGCCGACGTGGGTTGCCATAGATCTTTGGCTCTTTGATTGTTAGATCAAAGAAGGGCTAGAGCACCGGGCTCTGATACCACTTGTTGCCCAGCTATGCAACCCAAGAGGGGGGGTGAATTGGGTTTTAAAAAATTTAAGCTTAACTAATTACTTATGAAAAATATATATCAAAAGCTTGATGAATGAGGAGAGAGACTTTAGTTTGAGATTAATTGCTTAAAGCAAGAATGCAAGGATATAATGGAGAATTAAAGAGAAACAATAAAGCATGCCACAAACACAAGGATTTATAGTGGTTCGGTGCCAACCTTGCACCTACATCCACTCCCCAAGCTCCTACTTGGGAATTCCAATCCACTATACTTTGTATTCAACCCGAATATAAACGTCGGAACCTCCGACACTAGCTATCTCAAGCTAGTCCACTTGTTTCTTGGGTACAAGCTGACCCAATACACTCCGATTTTAGGTTCGGATCAACCTTCCCTTGTTTTGGAAACCCTCCAAAACAAAACAATTACTCACAAGATAAAATCAGTTTAGAGCACAAATAAGTACAAGAATAGCTCCTTAAATGAGCGAGAATAACAATAAATACGCTTTACTCAAAAGAAGAAGTCCTTCTATGATTTCCTCAAAATGGATGAGAAAAGGAATAAAAGCTTGAGGAGTTGGTGAGCTTTGATTGAAGGCTTCTTGAAGGCTTTAAATGAGCTCTTGAATGAGATTAAGAAGTTGGCTTGAGAAACCCTCTCTTGAATGCACTTGAATGCCCTCTTGAATGCTCTTTCTTTTCTCTTTTCAAATCTCTTGAATGCCTCTTGGATATTTGATATCTCTCCTTCTTGTTTTCCACCTTTTGAAACCTTTTATAGCCTTAAGAAACAAAGAAAAACAAACTAGGCAGAAAAAGAGCCATTAGAGCACAAAAGGTGAGCATTAAAAGCAACTAAATCTGGCCAAAAACTAGCCGTTACAGGCAAATCCCATCGCAGGGGTCGACTCATGAGTCGACCCATGCTTCAGGGGTCGACTCATGAGTCGACCTCTGATGCAACATCCAGAAAAACAAGTTTCTGGAAATTTTGGCCCACACTAACAGAGGTCGACTCATGAGTCGACTCATGCCTTGTGGGTTGACTCATGAGTCGACTCACAAGCCGTGCCAAGCCAAAAAAGGTCGCGTGCCAACAGGATTTTTGCGTGCCAATCAGCTCATTGTGCCATGAGTCGACTCATGAGTCGACTTATGCACTTCAAACCTTCATAACTTCAAAAATATAAGTCCAAAAATAATGAAATCTTCACCAATAGATCACAAATCATTTGCTCTACAAGATGATACTATCAAATCAGAGTTTTGATGAAATTACGATTTTGCCCCTGTAGAGCATAAGGACTTTTTCAAAATAAAAAATATTTGTATCCCTTCAAACTGTTTTGTAATCATCAAAATCAATCTAGGAGCAACACTTCTATTAGTGGATCTGCATCATCAATACCCTCATTCTTCCTTGAAGGAGGATCGTTAGATTCATCAAAAACAACATGTATGGACTCCTCAACTACTAAAGTTCTTTTGTTGAAAACTCTAAATGCTTTACTAGTGGAGGAGTAACCTAGAAAGATTGCTTCATCTGATTTTGCATCGAATTTACCAAGTTTTTCTTTATCATTATTTAATACAAAACATCGGCAACCAAAAATATGAAAATATGCAATATTTGGTTTTCTTCCTTTCCAAAGTTCATAGGGGGTTTTCTTTAAAAATTGTCTAATTAAAGCACGATTTAAAATGTAACATGCTGTGTTAATAGCTTCCGCCCAAAAATATCTCGGAAGGTTGCTTTCACAAAGCATGGTACGGGCCATTTCTTCTAAGGTTCTGTTTTTCCTTTCAACTATCCCATTTTGTTGGGGTGTCCTAGGAGCAGAGAAGTTATGGCCAATTCCATTTTCATCACAAAAATTTTTAAAATCTTGATTTTCAAATTCAGTTCCATGATCACTTCTAATATTTTGAATTGAAAACCCTTTTTCATTAGAGACTTTTCGATAAAATTTAGTGAAAATATGAAAAGTTTCATTTTTGTGAGCCAAAAAGAAAACCCAAGTAAAACGAGAGTAATCATCTATAATTACAAAGCCATATCGTTTTCCTCCTAGACTAGTGGTTCTTGTTGGTCCAAATAAGTCCATATGTAAGAGCTCTAAAGGTCTAGAAGTTGAAACAGTGTTTTTGGATTTAAATGAGACTCTAGTTTGTTTACCTAATTGGCATGCATCACAAATTCTATCCTTTTCAAAATTCAGTTTTGGCAAACCATGGACTAAATCTTTCTTAATTAATTTTGAAAGAGAATGCATGCTAATATGTGCAAGTCTACGATGCCACAGCCAACTAGTCTCATTAATTTTAGCATTTAAGGATACTAGGCATTGCATGTCTAATTTGGCTAAATCATTCAAATCTACCATATAAACATTGCCATGCCTATGTCCTATAAATTTAATGCCATCGTTAATAGGACTAGTCACAATGCAAACAGATGATTCAAAAACTACTTTATACCCTTTATCACAGAATTGATTAATGCTAAGTAAGTTATGCTTTAAACCTTTAACTAATAAAACATTCTCAATGTAATTGGAGGGAGTGATACCAATGTTACCTATCCCGATGATCTTTCCTTTGCCATTATCTCCAAAGGTGACCATCCCTCCATCCTTAGCATCAAGCGTGATGAATTGTGATTCATCACCAGTCATGTGTCTCGAGCATCCACTGTCAAGATACCATTTCCTGTTTCCTCCTTGGGATGCTAGACACACCTGCAAGCAAAGGTCAAGTTTCTGTCTTAGGTACCCAAGCTTTCTTGGGTCTTTTTAGGTTAGTCAAAATGGTTCCTTTTGGAACCCATATTTTCTTTGTGTTTGCATATTTGTTAATAAGACATGTGTATGATTTATGTCCTATTCTTCCACATTTGAAACAAGTAATATTTGTAGACTTGTTACTTGAATAATTTACATAAATATCCTTCAGAAATTTTTGTTTCTTCAGAGGTTTGTAGCCAAGTCCAGCCTTATCATATATAGCTTTCTGATTATCAAGGATCATATTTAGTTTGTTTGAACTTAAGGTGAACTTATCTACTATAGGTTTCAGCTTGTTAATTTCATTCTTTAAATTTTGATTTTCTTGAATCAAGGTGGATTTTTCAATTGAAAGGTTTTCAGCTTGTTTTACTAAGTACTGATTTTCCAATTTCAGTTCTTTGTTTTTCTTCCCTAGTTTCTTTAATTCATCAATTGAATCATAGAAAGCTTCATGCAATTCTTCAAAAGTAAAATCACTAGTGGATTCAGAAGTTACCTCATTTTCGTGTGCCATAAGGCACAGGTTGGCTTGTTCTGTTGAGGTTTCCTCATCGGAGCTTGAGTCATCACTCGCACTCCAAGTCGCCATCATTGCTTTCTTTTTGAACTTCTTGGGACCTTTTTTCAGTTGTGGACATTCGGATCTGAAATGTCCCGGCTTCTTGCACTCGTAGCATATAAGGGGTTGATCTTTCTCTTTTTCTTTGCTTTGTTCCCCTTTTGTGAATTTCTTTCTCATCCCCTGTTTTCTTTTTCTTAGAAACTTCTTAAATTTTCGGGTGATGAGTGCCATCTCTTCATCCTGTTCTTCATCTTCAGAGTCATCCGTTTCATAATCAGGCGAAGTTGTAGATTTGAGGGCAATGGTTCTTTTCTTTTTGACTTCATCCTCTTGATGTTGCTTCATGCTAAGTTCATGAGTCATCAAGGATCCAAGAAGCTCTTCTAGAGGTAGAGTGTTCAAGTCCTTTGCTTCTTGGATGGCAGTCACCTTGGCTTCCCAAGTTCTTGGTAATGACTTGAGAATCTTCCTTACAAGCTCACTATTAGTATAAGATTTGCCAAGACTCTTCAAACCATTAATTATATCAGTAAAACGAGTAAACATAGCAGTTATGGACTCATTATGCTCTATTTTGAACAATTCATATTTATGCACTAGCATGTTTATTTTAGTCTCTTTTACTTGATTTGTTTCCTCATGGGTTACTTCTAATCTATCCCATATTTCTTTAGCAGATGCACAAGTAGAAATGCGATTAAATTCATTTGCATCTAGTGCACAATAAAGAACATTCATAGCTTTGGCATTTAATTGTGCCAATTTTTTATCAACCTCATCCCACTCTTTCTCGAGTTTGGTTGACTCCTCACCATCTATAATCTTGGTGGGTGTGTGAGGATCGTTCACTATGATACTCCACATATCATAGTCGAGTACTTGTATGAATATCTTCATCCGAGCTTTCCAATAGGTATAATTAGACCCATTGAAAAGTGGAGGTCGGTTTGTAGATTGCCCCTCGGCTAGATAAGTACCGACATGGGTTGCCATAGATCTTTGGCTCTTTGATTGTTAGATCAAAGAAGGGCTAGAGCACCGGGCTCTGATACCACTTGTTGCCCAGCTATGCAACCCAAGAGGGGGGGATGAATTGGGTTTCTAAAAATTTTAGGCTTAATTAATTACTTATGATGAACAAAACAAAGACTTTAATTCAATATTAATTATCAAAAGCAGGAATACAAGGATATAATAAAGAAATAAAGAGAAACAATAAAGCACACCACAAACACAAGGATTTATAGTGGTTCGGTGCCAACCTTGCACCTACATCCACTCCCCAAGCTCCTACTTGGGAATTTCAATCCACTATACTTGTATTCAACTCGAATACAAAATATCGGAAACTCCGACACTAGCTATCCCAAGCTAGTCTACTTGTTTCCCGGGTACAAGTAAACCCAAAACATTCCGATTTCAGGTTTGGATCAACCTTTCCTTGTTTTGGAAATCCTCCAAAAATAAGAACAATTACTTACAAAAGTAAGAAAATTTAGAGCACAAATTAATACAATAATAGCTCCTTAAATGAGCGAATATAACAATGAAAATACTTTACTCAAATGAAGAAATCCCTTTTTGTATTTTCTTAAGGTGGATGAACGCTTGAATGAATGCTTGAGAAGAGGATGATCGTTGATTGAAGATCTCTTGAAAGCTTTGAAGGATCTCTAGATCAAGGTTGAAACAATAGGCGTGACAAATCCTCTCTTTGAAAGCTCTTGAATCTCTTTCACAATCTCTCGTGTAGATTTTGGATCCTCTTTTCTTTTTCTCTCAAATATCTCATTGATCACTTTGCGTATATTTTTGGATCCTCTCAATAAATTTGATCTCTTGTTTGATCTGCCGATTGATCTACAATTTCTTTCACCATTTGAAATATTTTATAGCATTAGAAGCAAGAGAAAACATATTAGGCAGAAAAAGAGCCGTTAGAGCAATTTTAGGAAGCATAAAAGGCAATTAAAACGGGCAAAAAAATAGCCGTTGCTGACATTTTTCGTCGCAGGGGTCGACTCATGCTTCAGGAGTCGACTCATGAGTCGACTTCTGTTGCAAAGACCAGAAACATGGATTTCTGGAAATTTTTGGCTCAAATCAGCAGGGGTCGACTCATGAGTCGACTCACAGGTCATGCCAAGCCAGAAAACTAGCGTGCCAAGGGGAATTTTTGCGTGCCAATCAGCTCATAGTGCCATGAGTTGACTCATGAGTCGACTCATGCACTTCAACCTTCATAACTTCAAAAATATAAGTCCAAAAATAATGAAATTTTCACCAATAATTTACAAATTATTTGTTCTATCAAATGATACTATCAAATCAGGATTTTAGTGAAATTATGATTTTGCCCTTGAAGAGCATAAGGACTTTTTCAATTTAAAATTATTTGTATCCCTTCAATCTGCTTTGTAATCATCAAAATCAATCTAGGAGCAACAATTTAAGACCTTCCAACTTCATTCTTTTCATATTTTGATCTCTCAAACTTAAATTTCTTAGTTTAAATACTTTCATATAATTTTTGCTTCTTTCAATTTCAATTTCTGTATGATGAGCCATCTAAATTTGTGAGAACTTGATCTTTTAAATGCTTTGCTTGACATCTTCAGAAGATTTGTTCCAAAGATGATTTCTTGATTGTGAATATTTTAAAAATCCTACATCCACTTTTGAAATACATGATTAGTATAATAATTATTAAAAATTTGACAATCATCGAAATCATACATAGGGTCAACAAAAAAAGTTTTTGAGTTTTATATTTATTCTTTAAAATTAGTATTAAAAGAAATGTGATAAACTATGAAACCCATCATATTTTATAATGCCTGCTCTATGTGATTTTTGTTCCTTCCATTCTATCAACAAAAAGAAAACTAAGACATTTGATGATGAACATGCCCCTCATTAGATTTTAAAATGATAAAAATGCCCCTCATCCATTTAATAGTGATTGTAGAGGTGGTTTTTTTTTTGCAACGGTGAACTAATAGCTTGCACAAGATAATGTTTGTTTGAAACCATTGGATTTCTGATCAAATGGCCTAGGATTTGTGCTTGGGCTACTACTAGATAACAATTCGAATTTTGTATGTTTATTTATCCAAGTGCATATATTACATATTAGATGCATAATAATCATATATCATATGATCTGTGGCTCCATCGCTGTGAGGGTAAATAAAATAACTATAAATGCTTATCATTTAAATTTAAGAGAGTCTACATGCTAATATGCCATTTATTGGGTGCACATGCATGTTTCCAATGTGTCAGTAAGTGTGAGTATCAGATTTTTGATCACAGTAATAAAGGATGTCCATCATCCAAAGGATTGAAATACCTATAATAATTACATCAAAGAACATCAATTTTTTTTTTCTTTTTTTAGTGTTCCATGATTGTGAGTGCCTGTAGCCACTCCTACTTCCTGATGTGCTTGCGCCCATAATTTTGAGCCTTCACGGGAGCAACTTCTCCATCACAACCTAATTTTGAATTCATCAATTATGTTGGTGCAAAAATCTGCCTGCGTCGGAGAAGCTGGAGTCGAGGGAGTCGCGGTCGTCGCCGGGACCTGCAAAAGAAGTCTAAACCGGAGGTGGGGTTGCTCCGGCAAGACCCTCCGACGCTCAAGTCAGTTCTCTACCTCAACGGGAATGGAGTGCTCGAACGGAAATTTTAGCAAAGTTTCTAGGTAAAAATGAGAGCTTAGAGAATAACGTATCTGGGGTCCCCCTTTTATAGGCGGAGGGAGCAACAGACTGATAGCGATGTCTGTAACCGTCTGGCAGTGGGCTGCCCAGAGTCAGGGGGAGTTTGTTGCGAAGAGTAGTGGGGTGGAATCGTGGCTATCACTGGGACCACCACGTGGAGTCTGTCACGGGGAGTGGAGCGACGTCCGTTGTCATGACTTGCCAGAGGATGGAAGAATCGTGCGGTATCCGTCGTAGGAAGTGGAGCAGGATCGTGGGCATCATAGCGGTCTGCCATGGAGTAATGGAGCCACACGAAATCTGTCACAGGAAGTGAAGCAGAGTCATGGCCGTTACTGCGGCCCACCAGGGAGCAATGGGGCCGTGCGGAATCCGTCGCAGGAAGTGGGGCAGGATCATGGCCGTTGCTGCGTCACACCAGGGAGTGCAGACCTGTCGGCTGAAGTTCGGCTGGAGTGTCTGGCGGAGAGGGGTGGTTAGCTATCCATTTGAGAGGAGCCCGGAGTCCGGCTCCCGTAAGAGTCCGGATGAAGTCTTCCTTCAGCCGAAGTTGGGGACGAGGCCTGGCTCCCATGAGAGTCCGGAAGGAGTCTGTCTGCGGCCGGAGTCAGAGACGAGGCCCGGCTCACGTAGAGATCCGGGCGGAGTCTTCCTGCAATTAAAGTCAGGGGCAAAGTCCAGCTCCCGTAGGAGTCCGGACGAAGCTTACTAGTAGTTGAAGTTGGTGACGGAGCCCGGCTCCCGTAGGAGTCCGGGCGGAGTCTGCTTGCGGTCGAAGTTGTGGGCAGAGTCCGGCTCCCGTAGGAGTCCGGACAAGGTCTGTCTGCAGCCAGAGTCAGGGATGAGGCCCAGCTCCCATAGGGGTCCAGGCGGAGTCTTCCTGCAATTAAAGTCAGGGGTGAAGTCCGGCTTTCGTAGGAGTATGGATGAAGCTTACCAGCAGTTGAAGTTGGTGACAGAGCCCGGCTCCCGTAGGAGTCCGGGCGGAGTCTACTTGGCAGTTGGAGTAGGGGGTGGAGTCCGGCTCCCGTAGGAGTCTGGATGAGGTCTGTCTGCAGTCGGAGTCGGGGATGAGGCCCGGCTCCCGTAGGGGTCCGGGCAGAGTCTTCCTGCTCTTAAAGTCAGGGGCGAAGTCCAGCTCCCGTAGGAGTCCGGACGAAGCTTACCAGCAGTTGGAGTTGGTGACGGAGCCCAGCTCCCGTAGGAGTCTGCACGGAGTCTGCTTGCGGTCGGAGTTATGGGCGGAGTCTGACTCCCATAGGGGTCCGGACAAGGTCTGTCTGCAGTCGGAGTCGGGGATGAGGCCCGGCTCCCGTAGGGGTCCGGGCGGAGTCTTCCTGCAATTAATGTCAGGGGCAAAGTCTGGCTCCCGTAGGAGTCCGAACGAAGCTTACCAGCAGTTGAAGTTGGTGACGGAGCCCGGCTCCCATAGGAGTCCGGGCGGAGTCTACTTGGCAGTTGGAGTTGTGGGCGGAGTCCGGCTCCCGTAGGAGTCCGGGCGGACTCTACTTGGTAGTTGGAGTTAGGGGTGGAGTCCGGCTCCCGTAGGAGTCCAGACGAGGTCTGTCTGCAGCCGGAGTCGGGGATGAGGCCCGGCTCCTATAGGGCTCCGGGCGGAGTCTTCTTGCAATTAAAGTCAGGGGCGAAGTCCGGCTCCCGTAGGAGTCCGGACAAAGCTTACCAGCGGTTGAAGTTGGTGACGGAGCCTGGCTCCCGTAGGAGTCCGGGCGGAGTCTGCTTGCGGTCGGAGTTGTGGGTGGAGTCCGACTCCCGTAGGGGTCCGGACAAGGTTTGTCTGCAGCTAGAGTCGGGGATGAGGCCTGGCTCCTGTAGGGGTCCAGACGGAGTCTTCCTGCAATTAAAGTCAGGGACGAAGTTCGGCTCCCGTAGGAGTCCGGACGAAGCTTACCAGCAGTTGAAGTTGGTGATGGAGCCCGGCTCCCGTAGGAGTCCGGGCGGAGTCTACTTGGCAGTTGGAGTTGTGGGCGGAGTCGGGCTCCCGTAGGAGTCCGGGCGGAGTCTACTTGGTGGTTGGAGTTGGGGGCGGAGTCTGGCTCCCGTAGGAGTCCGGACGAGGTCTGTCTGCAGCCGGAGTCGGGGACGAGGCCCGACTTTCGTAGGGGTCCGGGCGGAGTCTTCCTGCAATTAAAGTCAGGGGCGAAGTCCGGCTTCCGTAGGAGTCCAGATGAAGGTTACCAGCGGTTGAAGTTGGTGATGGAACCCGACTCCCGTAGGAGTACGGGCGGAGTCTGCTTGCGGTCAGAGTTGTAGGCGGAGTCCGGCTCCCGTAGGAGCTCGGACGAGGTCTGTCTGTAGCTGGAGTCGGAGGAGACTCGTGAGGGTTAATCCCGTTGAGAACTTCGGCTGAGGGTATTTTATACCCAACACCAGTCCCCCTACTTTCGAGTTTGAATTTCGAATGAAGGAAGTACAGAGAGGTTTGCACAGCCGAAGTTGCCCCCTTGAATCTTGTGCATGGCCGCCCTCAGATATTTTGGCATTAAATGTGCGCGTGTTGGTGTCTTTTTGAATTGGGGTGATACGAAGGGACCCTTCAAAATTCCCGTTGGTATGCTAGCCCAGGTACAGTACAGTAATGGCTCTGTCATCCGTCAGCCACTTTTAGCCGCCTACCATGGTGAGTGGGACACGTGTCGAGCATGTGCCGGCCTGGGGGGATTCGCGATCGTTATGGCGTTGGATCTCAG
Organism: Elaeis guineensis; assembly: GCF_000442705.2. NCBI lineage: Eukaryota > Viridiplantae > Streptophyta > Magnoliopsida > Arecales > Arecaceae > Elaeis > Elaeis guineensis. Next base: position 16,146,551 of record NC_026006.2, on the reverse strand, counting down.
GATCTATTTAAACCCGTCCTTCCGCCTTTAGGGGCCCTATTCCACTTGAGAGTTCTATCGGTATCTGCCCTTTCTTCGAGAGCTCTGATTCTCTTGGCATCTTCTTGGGCCATAGGCATCCTTCGAGTCATCCCTGTCCTTGCCCCTCTGCATCCCTCAGAGCGATCTAGGTTAGTCCCAGAACCTTCGTTTTTCTTCCCGCCACTTAGGGGCCTTTTCTTTGCCATTTTCTTCTGTCGTATTCCTCTGAGTTAGTCTCCTGTGACCTCTCGTGCTTTGTCTCATCCATTTTCTTCGGGATCATTAGGGTCTTCATTTGAAGGTATTCAAAATATCTTCCGGTACTTCCGCTTCCAGCAGTTTCGGGAGTTCTTCCGCCTCAACCCCCCAGGTCCCCTGTTCTGTAGATGAACCCGCACCTGGGGTGGGGCCTCGCTCGATTTTTGCATCGGGTGCCATTCCCTGCTCCCTGACTCCGGATGAACTTCTTCTGATAAGGGTTCAGTATGGAGTTCCTCCGGAGTACGACCTGGAGCTGCTTGGCCCCTCCGACCGGGCTAGCGCTCCCCCACCCAGTCATTTTTGCCTGTATCAGGAGGCATTTCATGCCAGACTTCGGCTTCCGCTTCCACCCTTTGTCACCCTCTTTCGGTTCTTAGATATCTCTTTGGCCTCAGTTGGTCCGAATTCTTTTAGGTTTTTGATAGGATTTCTCTCCCTTTGCCACGTAGTCGAGGTCCAGCCGTCCCTCTCTCTGTTTAGGCATTTCTATACCTTCAAGCGTCACCCTTCGATGAAGGACTGGTGGTATTTCTCCCCTCAGTTTGGCAAGAAGGGGTTGCTGAAAGGTGCCCCCTCTTCAATCCACAACTGGAAGGAGAAATACCTCTTCGTCCACTGCCCGACCTTGAGGCTGGGGCTGCCCCCTTGGGGCTCTCTGAGGGACTCTGTCCATCGGGCTCCCAGCTTGGGGGAGGACGACCTCCAGGCCGCCCGAAAGCTTCTTGACTATTTCGCTCCTTCCCTTCCCAACCTTCTGAGGGAGTAATTTTTGTTCAACATTGGCCTGAGCCCCCAGGATCCTGTGAGTACTCCATCTTTTCCTTTCTCTTCTTTTCTTCTGTCCTTCTTCTTTTTCTTTCTTTTTCTTCTCTCTTCTTTCTTCCCTTTCTTTCTTTCTTTTTTTTTTTTTTGTGCCACTCCTTCCTTTTTCATCCCATTATTGATTTTTGATCTCTCTTTATTTTTTTTTTTTTAGGAATGGACGCCGAAGCAGTACGGATGCTCGCCAGAGGCCTCAAGGCCCACAAAAGAAAAGGTGCCGCGATCTCTGGATCAGTAAAGAAGGCCAGGGTGGAGGAGACGAGCCTGGCCGCGCCCGTCCAGGTGGCCCCCGTGATTGACGTTCCTTCAGACACCGAACCAACGGCCCCCCGGGCCTCTTCAAGGAGTCCACCGACTGGGGCTCCCATTTTGGGGGTCCGCTCCACAGAGGCGCCCGTAGTCGAGAGGGGGAGGAGAAGGAAGTCGGTGGCCCACAGGGTGAGTAGCTGTCGAGCTGCCACTGATGAGTCCCTCGGTTTCGAAGAGGAGCCGGAGAATCCCTTCAATGACAGGGACTTGATCAAGCAGTTGATCGACGGCTACATTCTGCCTGAAGTTGTCGAGAGGATCGACCGCGTCGATCCTGAGCAGCGGATTTGGGACTCCTTAGGATCCTTTCTTGAGATAAATGAATCTTCATTTAACCGGCTATTCGACCCTTATTCTGATCCCCTAGCCGCCCTTGCAGATTGGGCACCAGCTCCTCGCCAATATCGAGACGACGAACTAGGCGAGGAGGGATGCCATCCAGGTGGAGGAGCACCGCCAGGCCGAGGTCGCTCGCCTCAAAGAAAAGGCAGCCAAAGTAGTTGCCCTCCAGGAGGCCCTGGAGAAAGAAAAGCAGGCCCGGGAGGAAGAGATGCAGACCTCAAAAAAGACGGTGAGGAAGGCGGAAGCCGAGGTCGCCAACTTGGCGGAGCAGATTTCGGTCCTGGTCTCGGAGGTCAGGGTTCTTGCAGTGGAGGAGTTCAAGACCTCCGCAGAGATGAGGGACCTGAATATCAGGTTCGGCCAAGAAGCATTCATCAAGAGATTCGAGCTCTGCCAGGAGAAGGTGGCCAGGAAATTTTTCGAGCTCGACCTCAGCTTCTTGGGTGAGGAGTCTGAGGATGAGGCCGGTCCTTCTCCTGCCGCTACTGCTGCCGTAGCCTCCCCTCCAGGAACACCGAGCTCTCCAACTCCTGCTTCTGAGGTCTAGACCTCCGACCTTGTATCTTTCTTTTACTGCAATTTTCCTTTTTCTTTTTGTCTTCAAGAATCATTCAATCAATAAAGTTGAATTTTTCATCATGGATGGCTTCTCTTCTCCCCCTTCCCCCCTTTTTATTTTTCTTTCTGCAATGAGATGTGCCTTGATGCTTCTGTCTCTCGATGGCAGTGTCCTGCCAAGGCACTTCCCCTGCCCCAGGGGATCCCGCTGAAGTCCACGATCCAGTGGCTGAAGAAGGAGGTTCTTCATGCGACAAAAAGGTCGAAGAAGATGGAAGACGAGCTTCGCAGGTTAAGGGAGGGTTACTCTGAAGCCACCTCGGAGGCCACCCACTTTCGGAATCTCCACATGAAGGGGATCATGGAGTATAGCCGGAGGAAGGCGGACTTCGCGAAGGAGCTTGAGGAACACAAGAAGAGTGCCAGCGATCGAATTTGAGCTCAAGCTGCCAAGATCAGTTCTCTCAGGGTGGAACTGTCAGCTGCGCAGGAGAGGATTGGCCAGCTGGAGGGAAGTTCATCCCGGCTCTTGGCCCGGGCCGACGGCGATCGAGAGTGGTCGAAGAAGGTCTCTGACCTTCAGCAGCAGCTTCAGGATGCGGAGGTGAGCCATGACATGCATCGGGCCGGTTGGCACGGGCAGGTGGATGAATATAAAGGGAAACTCAGGGTGGTGACTGACGAAGTCGCCCGTCTTCAAAGGCAGCTGGCTGGTAGGGCTCAGCTCGCCTCTTCTCAGGATTCCAATGAACTCCAGTCCCTAAGAGGAACCACCGAAGGGCTTTCTATCACCCTCGGAGAAAGGATGGCTGAGCTGCAGTAATTGAAGATCCAGCTGGCATACGAGCAGCAGGCCGTCACGGACGTGGAGGCAGAATCTGAGGTCCTGAGAAAGAGGCATTGAGAGGCAGAGAACGAAAGCCAGTGACTTCGTTGGGCACTCCTGGATGCGCTGCTGAAAAAGAGAGAGCTAGAAGAAGAAGTTGAAAATCTGAGGCAGTCCTGGATAAGGGGTGAAGCAGATAACTCTAGGTCGGAAGGAGCGGGGCTTCCCTAGGGCTCTTTTTGGCCTTCCATCTTTCCATGCGTACATTTTCTCTTTTGTTGTTTTGTCTTGCTTTTGTCGTTTTGCTTTTCTTCCTTTGGCCTTCTGGGCTTCATGGTGTATATTTCGCAAATGGAATGAAAAGGAGATTTTGCGTTACCTCGTCCACGTACTGTATTAAATTGTCGCCCGTCGAACTTCTCTGGCTTTTTGACTTGTCTGACGTTGACGTCATTTGGAGGTGCCCAGTCGTTGACATGCTGATTTACTTTCCTCGTCGTCCATGGCCGTAGGCTCGAGCTTGGTGGTCTGATCTCCGCATTACCCCGAAGGTGTCGCTGTTTTCTTGACCTGTGTCGAGAGCCCTCTTAGAGGTCAGGGGCGCCTGGTAGGAACTTACTATCTTTGTTAAGACGAGGTTCCTTACGTCTTTGGCGTAGTTCGTCCTTCATCTATTTTTAATGTAGTTCGCCGCTTTTCTTTTTAATTTCCCCCCTCCTTTCGAAGTGAGGGTCCTCCCCTTGCCTTTCGTGGGGTTGCGTAGAAGTGTGGAGGTGCCGCTGAGGGGCCTTTCTCCTTCATCCGATCTTGTTGGGCAGTCGGGTTTCATCACCGTCAGGATGAGGTTCTTCTTCCATTCCTGACGTAGTCGATCTCAGCTCAGGTTAGGACGAGGTTCTCCTCCTGTTCCCAACGGAGCCACGGGGGCATATAAGAGCCATCGCAAGGGCCTCTCCCCCCATTCGATCTAAAAGAACCGAGCCTTCGACTTTGCTCATGTCAGGATGAGGTTCTCCTCCTGTTCCTGACATGGCTGTGGGGGCGCATTAGGGCATTATAAGGCCTCTCCCTCCATCCTATCTAAAAGAACCAGGCCTTTGACTTTGCTCATGTCAGGATGAGGTTCTCCTCTTGTTCCTGACATGGCTGTGGGGGCATATTCGGGCGTTGTAAGGCCTCTCCCCCCATCTGGTCTAAAAGAACCAGGCCTTTGACTTTGCTCATGCCAGGATGAGGTTCTCCTCTTGTTCCTGATATGGCTGTGGGGGTGCATTCGGGCGTTGTAAGGCCTCTCCCCCCATTCGATCTAAAAGAATCGGGCCTTTGACTTTCCTCATGTTAGGACAAGGTTCTCCTCCTGTTCCTAATACGGCCATGGGGGCGCCTAAGGGCCGTTATGTGGGCCTCTCCCCCAATCTGATCTCAAGATAATCGGACTTTCATTTTATTCATGTTAGGATGAGATTCTCCTCCTTTTCCTAACATGACCTTGTTTTAATTGTTTGAAGGGGTTATCCCCAGTCGTGACAAGCCCATGTTAAGTCAAAAGAAATTTTAATTTAAAGCAAAGTCGTAAGTGATACATTTACAGGTTTCCCGAGTTTCATGGTCGTAGGAGGTCTGCTCCTCCTTGAGGCCCTCCGGTGATGGAGTCGATGGTCCCGATTGGAGGCCGACCTCCGGGTTGCTCCTCCCTTCTTGGCGGTTTAGGTTGCGACAGGGCCCTTGGCCGATCTTCTCTACCCTCAGACCGGCGTCGGATGAACCTGTCGAGTCGACCTTGCCGGATGAGCTCCTTGATCTCCTCTCGGAGCTGGATGCATTCCTCCGTGTCGTGGTCGTGGTCATGGTGGTAGAGATAGAACTTGTTGGGGTTGCATTTCTCGAGGTGTATGCGCATCCTCTCTGGCCTAGGGAGCTGCTCCCTGACCTCCATCAGTACCTGGGTCTTTGAGGCATTGAGGGGGGCGTAGTTGCAGAATCTTCCCGGTGGAGAACCCCGTCGAACCCCGCGATCCGAACTTCTCTGCCTACGTACCTGGGGAGGAGTATGGGCACGCTTGTGGCCAGGAGGGGATCGAGAACATGATCGAGCTTCTCTCGACCTTTTTTCGACTGCAGGCTTACTCGAGTCTCTCGCCTGCCGCTCTCTCGCGGTCTCCTCATCCTTCATTTTGAAGGCTTCTTTCGCTCGAGCGTACCCTTCAGGTCGAGCCAACAAATCAGCAAAATCCCTGGGGTACTTCTTCTCCAGGGAGAATAAAAGGTCATTCTTCTGAAGGCCGCCCTTCAGAGCGGCCATTGCGACTGATTGGTCCAAATTCTGGACCTCCAGCGCTGCGACATTGAAGCGGTTGATGTAGGCCCGAATGGACTCCCCCTCCCTCTGCCTGATATTAATGAGGGACTCCGAGCCCTTCCGGGGGTGTCGGCTGCTGACAAAATGGGCTACAAATTGGTGGCTCATCTGATCAAAGGAAAAGATGGTACCCGACTTCAGCGTCGAGTACTAATTTCTCGCTGCTCCATTCAAGGTGGAGGGGAAGGCTCGGCATAGGATGGCATCGGGTGCGCCATGAAGCAGCATCATCATTCGGAAGGCTTCCAGATGATCAACTAGGTCTGAAGTCCCGTCATAGCTTTCGAACTGGGGGAGTTTAAAGTTTGACGGGATCGGTTCCTGCATGATCATTTGAGAAAATGGAGGGTCAGTGCAAATATCCTCATAGTAAGTGGAGGGAGCGTGGCGGAGTTCTTTGATCCACCAGTTCATCTCTTGGAGTCTCCGATCCAGGAAATTCTCTCGACTACGGGTCTTGAGGGTCCTCTGGCAGAATGGGGGCAGGGATCTTCCAGGGGTGGAGTCATGATCCGATTGAGGGCTCTCCACCCTCGGGTTCGTCTTCCCGGGAAAGACGGGGCGGCTGGCCCAAGTGGCCAACCCCACTGTCAGATTCTGGCATTTCGATGACACCCTTTCCAGGTGCACTGATGCCTGTGGCTGCTGCTGCTACTGCTGCATGGCCTGTACAGCTTCAGTGAGGCCTCTGACCTACTGCGCCAGCAGATCAAATTGTTCTGCATCGACCACCATCGCCAGAGGAGGAGGAGGAGGTTGGGAAACTGGAGGTGAGGCTGGAGCCTAAGATCTGGCCACGGAGGCCGTGGATCGTCGCGTGGATGCCTTACGGGGAGGCATCGAGCAAAGACCAAGTGGAGGAAGGAGGAGAGGACGTCGGAAAAGATGCCCGGGGGCGGCCCCGTTGAGCACTCCTTTAAGAACAAGGATACTGCGAAGACACAGGCCCTTCCTCTAGCGCCAATCCTGTTGGTGCAAAAATCCACCTGTGTCGGAGAAGCTGGAGTCGAGGGAGTCGCGATCACCGTCGGGACCTGCAAAAGAAGTCTAAACTGGAGGTGGGGTTGCTCCGGCAAGACCCTCCGATGCTCAAGTCAGTTCTCTGCCTCAATGGGAATGGAGTGCTCGAACGAAAATTTTAGCAGAGTTTCTAGATAAAAATGAGAGCTTAGAGAATAACGTATCTGGGGTCCCCCATTTATAGGCGGAGGGAGCAATAGACTGATAGCGATGTCTGTAACCGTCTGGCAGTGGGCTGCCCAGAGTCAGGGGGAGTTTGTTGCGAAGAGTAGTAGGGTGGAATCGTGGCTATCACCGAGACACACCATGTGGAGTCTGTCGCGGGGAGTGGAGCGGCATCCGTTGTCGTGACTTGCCAGAGGATGGAAGAATCGTGCGGTATCCATCACAGGAAGTGGAGCAGGATCGTGGGCATCATAGCGGTCTGCCAGGGAGTAATGGAGCCGCACAAAATCCATCGCAGGAAGTGGAGCAGAGTCGTGGCCGTTACTGCGGCCCACCAGGGAGCAATGGGGCTGTGCGAAATCCATCGCAGGAAGTGGGGCAGGATCGTGGCCGTTGCTGCGTCACGCTAGGGAGTGCAGACCTGTCGGCTGAAGTTCGGCTGGAGTGTCTGGCGGAGAGGGGTCGTTAGCTATCCATTTGAGAGGAGCCCGGAGTCAGGCTCCCGTAAGAGTCCGAACGAAGTCTTCCTTCAGTCGAAGTTGGGGATGAGGTCCGGCTCCCGTGAGAGTCTGGATGGAGTCTGTCTGCAGCCGGAGTCGGGGACGAGGCCCGGCTCCCGTAGGGGTCCAGGCGGAGTCTTCCTGCAATTAAAGTCAGAGCGAAGTCTGGCTCCCGTAGCAGTCCGGACGAAGCTTACCAGCAGTTGAAGTTGGTGATGGAGCCCGGCTCTCGTAGGAGTCCGGGCGGAGTCTGCTTGCGGTCGGAGTTGTGGGCAGAGTCTGGCTCCCGAAGGAGTCCGGACAAGGTCTGTCTGCAGTCGGAGTCGGGGACGAGGCCTGGCTCCCGTAGGGGTTCGGGCGGAGTCTTCCTGCAATTAAGGTCAGGGGCGAAGTCCGGCTCCCGTAGGAGTCCGGACGAAGCTTACCAGCAGTTGAAGTTGGTGACGGAGCCCGGCTCCCGTAGGAGTCCGGGCGGAGTCTACTTGGCAGTTGGAGTTGGGGGCAGAGTCCGGCTCCCGTAGGAGTCCGGATGAGGTCTGTCTGCAGCCAGAGTCGAGGATGAGGCCTGGCTCCCGTAGGGGTCTGGGCGGAGTCTTCCTGCATTTAAAGTCAGGGGCGAAGTCCGGCTCCCGTAGGAGTCCGGACGAAGCTTACCAGCGGTTGAAGTTGGTGACGGAGCCCGACTCCCATAGGAGTCCAGGCGAAGTCTGCTTGCGGTCGGAGTTGTGGGCGGAGTTCGGCTCCCGTAGGGGTCCGGACAAGGTCTGTCTACAGCCGGAGTCGGGGACGAGGCCCGGCTCCCGTAGGGGTCCAAGTGGAGTCTTTCTGCAATTAAAGTCAGGAGCGAAGTCCAGCTCCCGTAGGAGTCCGGACGAAGCTTACCAGCAGTTGAAGTTGGTGACGGAGCCCGGCTTCCATAGGAGTCCGGGCGGAGTCTACTTGGCAGTTGGAGTTGTGGGCGGAGTCCGGCTCCCGTAGGAGTCCGGGCGGAGTCTACTTGGCAGTTGGAGTTGGGGGTGGAGTCTGGCTCCCATAGGAGTCCGGACGAGGTCTGTCTGCAGCCGGAGTTGGGGACGAGGCTCGGCTCTCGTAGGGGTCTGGGCAGAGTCTTCCTGCAATTAAAGTCAGGGGGGAAGTCCGGCTCCCATAGGAGTCCGGACGAAGCTTACCTGCGATTGAAGTTGGTGACGAAGCCCGGCTCTCGTAGGAGTCCAGGTGGGGTCTGCTTGCGGTCGGAGTTATGGGCGGAGTCCGGCTCCCGTAGGGGTCCGGACAAGGTCTGTCTGCAGCCGGAGTCGGGGATGAGGCCTGGCTCCCGTAGGGGTCTGGGCAGAGTCTTCCTGCAATTAAAGTCAGGGGTGAAGTCCGGCTCCCGTAGGAGTCTGGACGAAGCTTACCTGCGGTTGAAGTTGGTGACGGAGCCCGGCTCTCGTAGGAGTCCGGGCGGAGTCTGCTTGCAGTCAGAGTTATGGGCGGAGTCCGGCTCCCGTAGGGGTCCGGACAAGGTCTGTCTGCAGCCAGAGTCGGGGACGAGGCCCGACTCCCGTAGGGGTCCGAGCGGAGTCTTCCTGCAATAAACTCAGGGCGAAGTCCGGCTCCCGTAGGAGTCCAGACGAAGCTTACCAGCAGTTGAAGTTGGTGACAGAGCCCGGCTCCCGTAGGAGTCCGGGCGGAGTCTACATGGCAGTTGGAGTTGTGGGTGGAGTCCGGCTCCCGTAGGAGTCCGGACGGAGTCTACTTGGCAGTTAGAGTTGGGGGCGGAGTCCGGCTCTTGTAGGAGTCCGGATGAGGTCTGTCTGCAGCCGGAGTCGGGGATGAGGCTCGGCTCCCGTAGGGGTCCGGATGGAGTCTTCCTGTAATTAAAGACAGGGGCGAAGTTCGGCTCCCGTAGGAGTTCGGACGAAGCTTACCTGCGGTTGAAGTTGGTGACGGAGCCCGGCTCTCGTAGGAGTCCGGGCGGAGTCTGCTTGCAGTCAGAGTTATGGGCGGAGTCCGGCTCCCGTAGGGGTCCGAACAAGGTCTGTCTACAGTCGGAGTCGGGGATGAGGCCCGGCTCCCGTAGGGGTCTGGGCTGAGTCTTCCTGCAATTAAAGTCAGGGGCAAAGTCCGGCTCCCGTAGGAGTCCGGACGAAGCTTACCTGCGGTTGAAGTTGGTGATGGAGCCCGACTCTCGTAGGAGTCCGGGCGGAGTCTGCTTGCAGTCAGAGTTATGGGGGGAGTCTAGCTCCCATAGGGGTCCGGACAAGGTCTGTCTGCAGCCGGAGTTGGGGACGAGGCCCGGCTCCCGTAGGGGTCCGAACGGAGTCCTCCTGCAATAAAGTCAGGGGCGAAGTTCGGCTCCCGTAGGAGTCCAGACGAAGCTTACCAGCAGTTGAAGTTGGTGACGGAGCCCGGCTCCCGTAGGAGTCCGGGCGGAGTCTACTTGGCAGTTGGAGTTGTGGGCGAAGTCCGGCTCCCGTAGGAGTCCGGGCGGAGTCTACTTAGCAGTTGGAGTTGGGGGCGGAGTCCTGCTCCTGTAGAAGTCTGGACGAGGTCTGTCTGCAGCCGGAGTTGGGGATGAGGCTCGGCTCTCGTAGGGGTCCGGGCGGAGTCTTCCTGCAATTAAAGTCAGGGGCGAAGTCCGGCTCCCGTAGGAGTCCGGACGAAGCTTACCAGCGGTTGAAGTTGGTGACGGAGCCCGGCTCCCGTTGGAGTCCGGGCGGAGTCTGCTTGCGGTCGGAGTTGTGGGCGGAGTCCGACTCCCGTAGGAGCCCGGACGAGGTCTGTCTGCCGCCGGAGTCGGAGGAGACTCGTGAGGGTTAATGCCATTGAGAACTTCGGCTGAGGGTATTTTATACCCAACAAATTACATTCATAATTGAGCAATTATAAATGACAAAGATAATGAACTACAATATCTTAAGAATATTGTATTCCTATGATCACGAGCTTCTAATCTCTAAGGTGTCATTGCTTCTTAAATGCATATTTTTTTCTAAATAAGAATCAAAGGTTACACAATGTTGCAATAACTTAACAAAAGAAAAGAAAATTGAAAGAAAGTGGAGAAAAATCAAGCACTTTTGTAGATCAAGATATAATTATCGCCTTCTAATGCATTTATCTTTTTAAATATATTTCTCTTCATTTATTTATTTTTCAAAAAGGCAGTTGGAATAAATAGATATATTCTCTCAAAAATATATATATATATAATCATAGAGATTGTAGAAAAAAAGAGAAGATATAACTAAACTGACTTATTGTTAGCTTTAAAATTATAACTCATGACAAAACTAACAAAATGAGATCCTTGATAAACTCTCCAAAAGAACAAAAAAGAAAATCCTAATGAAATCATTGCTTCTTAGAGTCAACCGACTAGTGTTGGATGTATGCCCTAAGAGTCAGATTTACTGACATTTATAAAATATTCTTTGGACATAATTTATAATTTGACTTTAATATTTATAAAATTAGATTATTTTTATTCATATTATATTTAATAATATTTATGAATCGTTCACTGGATTAAAGGGTATGATAACACATATTCTCAGGAGTTGAGAATTTGAAGCATGTATTATTATAGTCAACTCATAAATTGCTTCCGATCGTAGGATCATCATGGAGATGGTGATCGATCTAGAAGATTGGTATATGATCACTTTCTTCAGATAGATGAATCTTGAATCTATGGTGTGGAGACATCGGAGCGAAGGTACAGGTACTTGTTAAGAATAAGGGTATTGAGTGTGACCATTTACAAATAGTCATAAAGAAATGTACCTTCTTGTCAATGACATGTTTATAGCTATAGTTGTATGTTTAGTTCTCTGACCTGAGGTGCATTGGCCATTCACCTTGAGGATGCTATAGTTTGACTATACCATAACTCGATCTCTTAGCTATTCGGAGCCTTAAGGTATATGTTGGCTGTAGTATATTCATTATAGGATTTAGGTTATACCAAGATGAGATCTATCGATCTTGGTAGAGGAGTAGTCCTATGTAGATCACGAGATTGAGTCCATAAGCCCATAGCCATGGCACTGAGAAAGATAGAAAGGTATTTCTATTGAGTTTCATATTAGAGTCGAATTAAATGATTCTATCATATGACAGTGATGATGTTTGATGAGTTAATCTTAACCTCGATCTTATCGAGACTCATGATAGAAGAACCAGATCATACAGTAACTATATCTAGAGGTCATCTCTTCAATTCTACTGGCTTGCCACTACATATTGCTAAATGTCACTGGTGGATTGTGAGAGCTCACTAGGATCATGATGGATCAATGATTCTTGATAGGTATGAGTTGAAATTATTCCAACCTATTGAAAAATATTTCAATAATACTATGATGTAGATCATGGTATATCTCACTACTAGACAGAATTTAATCTATGGGGTCACACAATAAGAGATTTAATCTTGGATTGATCCAATTGGGCTTGTAAAGTCACAATTGGATTAAGATTTGGTAAAATCCTATTGGATATAGGTACACCATGCTCACACATGGTTAAACCCAAATTCTTCTCTGAACTTGATTTTTTATTTGATAAGGTTTAAATCAAATCAATAGCCTAATCCATTTGGGTTTAGGGGGCACCATAGTGGGCACCTCGATGAGATTGGGTTGAGCCAAATTAGTTGGCTTATTTCTCATTTTTTCTTCCTAAGCCTATCCATACTTGGCACAGAATTTTTGGAAAGAGATTAGTGGAGCACACGCCTCCTCTCTCCCTTGGAATGTCCTTATGTGCTCACCATATGCAATTGTGTGGAGGAATAAGAGGGGCACATGTGCCCCTCTCTAATTTCAGCATGAGGAGGAGGTAGAGAGGGCACACACCCCCTCTCTCTCTTGCTAAGAAAAGGATAAGTGGCTGCCAAGTGTTGGTGCCCACTTTCCTTTCCTTCTTTGGGGTGATTACATTCCATTCGGGCTGATTTATCTTGGAAAGAAAATCAAAATAAAAGGAAGAATTATTATATGATAATATTTATTTTTTTAAACCCCGATTAGATTTGAATTTGAACTTATGAATGGGTTCTATTTAAGAGATTTCTTCTTAGGTTCAAGGGTAACATGAAAATCTAATTTTCATACACCCTCCTCTTGTCTTCACGCCTACTCACCCTCTCCACTCCATCCAACACTCATGTTGGGTGACTACATTCCCACATACCTAAAGTTCTTAGGCAAATCCCTCTTGTGCCAAGAAAGTCTCAAGGGTTGAGATCGAGGGAAAGAGATCAAGAGTTGATCCAGAAAGGCTCTCGAGAAGGATGATCTGAGGTTGATCCCGATGGATACCTGTAAAGGTCGGGTACTTATGTGGCTCCATCAGTAAATCTCTTTTAGATCCATATTTTTTAGATTGTAGTGTTCATCTACCCGTGCAAGGTGATGAGATCACCTCTCTCTTTTTGTATGTTGATTTTTATTTTATATGCTATGCTTAATAAATTTGATTTAGATCTATGCAAGGCATGTCGGATCGGTGAAATTTTTTTTGAATTCTACTGTATTTGATCCAAATCGATCCGGTGCACCAATACGATCCTTCAACTAGGTCTTCGAGCTAGCTGATGCATTAGACAGCTCAACAAGAAGGTGAATAGATCAACATAGTTAGAGATCTCAACGAGCCTCCTTGGATGGTGGATGATGATTGCCAAGATTCAGATACCACCAGATCTTCAATCTAATGCCTAGGGCAGTCTTGAAATACTAAAGACAAAGAAGTCCACTTGCTGTAGGTTATCTAGCTAGTTGTCTAGCGGAGAGACCTTCCGATGCCTAAGTTAGATAATCCCAAATAAACAAAGGAGGTTCTGTATAAGTGATAAAGAGATTAGAACTAAATAGCATAGAGAGTTTAGGAATTAGAGTTCACTCTCAAATGGACTTCACTTTACATATCCCTTAGCTCAGCCTTTACTTAATTTACTTAGAGAGTGCCCTGGAGTTGTTTATATAGGTGAGCACCAGTACCTATCATTAGTGATGAAATCTTAGGATGTGGGAATCAGCCATTTTGGACAACCATTCATAGGTCTAGAAGATATTGCATGGGCAATTCTCCTACATGCCAATTCTCATATGCCTTATGATTATAGAAACTATTTGCCATCATGGGCCAGCTATATCCAAGTGGGGGAAATCCAGGCATCTCCATGCACCCCTAGCTAGCCATATGGCGAGCACTAATTCGATAAGGTGAAGGCTTCCTGATGAGCTCATGGCAAGCTCTAATTGGTCGATTCTACCATATTGATTATGGTCAGTTTTAAACTATATCACTTGCCCCCACTTTCGAAGTTGAGTCAATTTGTTGGCCCCAGTGACAAAAGTAGAAGAGTTGGTAAGGACAACCAACTGAGGCATTCTGAATTTGAGCAGCATCTACATTTATCTAAGTGACGTCATGAGTGGCCGGACTTTTGATACGATGATAAGATGATTTGCTGATTGCTATCCTAACAATGGTTTAAAGCCAAATGGTGAGTCAACAAGTGCCCAAAGATCAAAATATTGGTTTTAAATGACCGCACCGATCAAAGTCCTTTGAGGCTCTACATATGGTCTACAAACAAGAAGAGAGAAGGTTAGGGATCTCCTAATGAGTCTCTATGGGAGTTGGCGACGCTCCATTCAAGATTACTTTGGGTCCTAATATTGAGGAAAATATCATGGTAGAAGAAGATCTTGAACACATTTGAGCCAAGTATCACATAACTCAGTCTTTTGTCTTGGAGTTGGTTGACCCTTTTGTTCTGGTGACATCTCCTTGGGAGAATCAAGTATCCCTCTATGAGAAAAATTTGAAGGCTGGCTGGAGACTTCTAGTTTCTTCTATCATTGGTAAGCTATTGAATCAATATCAGCTTGCTTAAGGATAACTCATCCCCAATGCCTAGCAAATGATAGTTGGATTTTTCTATTTTTTGAGGCATCAAGGGATTAATCCAACAATTTGTTATTCAAAACCTTCTTCCAAGTGAAGATGGATCATCATAGCAAAGGTTGGGGTACCTTTCCTTTAGTTGCATTATCCTTTCCTCTGGTCTGTCCTTTATTCATGATTGGAAGGGTCTATTCCTTTTTGTTTATCTTGTTGAATCCATGGGTCTTCTCAACATAGTGGGGGTTATTGAGATAAAGGTATTGAACCTTTACCCCCTTCTGCTAGAAGAGGAGGAGGCGGCAGTTTGAACACTTAAGGAGGTCAAAGCTCTATCTTATACCAAGCTGGTTTGTAATGTAGACTTGACAAATGCCAACCTTGGGATTACCTCTTTTAGGGGTAAAACTTTTTGCTCTTACCTTCTTATCCTCCAAGGGTCACAGCTCGATTGTCTGGCCAGTTTGCTCAATTTTGTAATGATGAAGTTCAGTTTTGGCAAGATAATGGTCTCCCAAAGAAGAGTTCGAGTGACACAGGGTCCTTGAAGAAGAAGAAGAAGAAGAAGATCATGAGCCCATCTTATCCTAGTGCTAAGTTATCCACTAGGTTTGGCCCTGCTATAATTGTTGAGGTCGTGATAAGGTCTACCAAGGCAAGGTCATGAATAGGGGAGGTGAGCATTGCTTTTGCTGCCTCCATCCACCCACATGCCTCAAGTGCCATTGAGCAAGCAATCTCTATCGAGGTGCATAATGATACTCTAACTGCTGCTCCCTCTATCACCACTTTGTTGCCAAGAAGCCCACCTGATACCAAGCAGGCACAAAAAGCCATACCAAAGGCAACCCCCAAGGCATTCCAACCTTTGGAGATCACACCAAATATCATCCCCCCTTCACCTTTAGCTTCAGAGGCTGCTTTGATCCTTGCCCAAGTGCTTGAGTCGATGTTCTCCCCGATTGCTACTACTAGGACTTCTTGAAAATTCATCCTCCTTGCTATTAGATGAGTGCCCTAGAAGCCAATTGTTGGCTGATAAATTATATATTTTTACATTTATTTTAAGTATTTTTGATAATTAATGATGCTAATATTGGTGAACGTAGGCGATTTCATGCATGCATTTTGAAATTTTTTTAAATAAATTACAATGAAAGATAATTAGATTAATCAAATTAATCTAACATGCATACGCTCTAATCATCAAATCAATCTACTCTAGGATCTATGATATGATATGTTACATATAAAATCTAAAAAAATCACATGATAAATTCTGTATGTATGGATGTAAGCAGTAGATCACATGTACTTCTAATATGAGTTCAGAACTTGATACCTAAGCATAGATCGATGATCACCACTATTGAGAGACATGATAAGGATGATCCTTGCTAGTTGTTCATAGATGCACATATATCCGACCTCTATGAAAAATCTACTTGAAGCCCCGATCTGATCAATCTTCTCAGGAGTGTTAGCTCGT
The DNA here is from genome assembly GCF_000442705.2 of Elaeis guineensis. Classification (NCBI taxonomy): domain Eukaryota; kingdom Viridiplantae; phylum Streptophyta; class Magnoliopsida; order Arecales; family Arecaceae; genus Elaeis; species Elaeis guineensis. The sequence goes on along the minus strand of NC_026006.2, from coordinate 16,130,982 downwards.
ATGAAGACCTTCTTCTTGGCTGATCTTGATCCTTTCTTCAAATCTCTGAAATCTTTTCAAAGGTTGAAGATGGACTTCTGGAGAAGATGAAAGGATGAAAAAAGAATGGATAAGAAACTATTTTCTTTCTTGTTTTTCTCTCTTCCCAAATCCTAGGACCATACTCTAAAATTCTAGGTTTAGTGCACACCCAAAGAGAGAGGACTCTCCTCTCTTTTTTCATGCCATGAACCACCCCCAAGAACCCCTCACCATGTAATGCTCTCTCTGGTTTCTCTCTTACATGCACACACAAGGAGAAAAAATAAGTTGGCAGCTAGGTTTTGGAGATAATGTCAAACATTATCTATATGGTATCCAATTCAAATCAGATTTGAACATACCAAATAAAATCAGATTTTAACCAAATTTGGATGTGAGATAAAGAAGGGAAAGGACTCTTTGGCATGAAAAAATCTCATACAAAAAAGTTTTGTACATGAGGAAGAATGGCATGCAAAGTTTAGTGCACAAGGGAGGAAGAGTCCAATCCTATATGGACTCTAGGTTTCCTTATTCGAATCTAAATCAAATCACATCTAATTTAGCCCAAATAAAATATATAAAATCTAATCTAATTAAGTTTATAAATTTTTAGTCCAATTTTAATCAAATTAAAAATTTATTGAATCAAAATCCTGATCAAATCAGAGATATTTCTCCTTTAGCGATTAGATTATCTCATAACCTAATCGGGTCAAACCTAATCGAATCTAATTCAATTAGATTTTATTTAATCTTCTTAGTTCAATCAAATTGAGCTAATCAATAATTTAATTATTAATTAATTTTTTATTAGTTCACTAATGCTTGATAAATAAATTTATTATAACTTTTGCATAAGGTTAATCATCAATCGAATTGATGATTAAGCCAATGAACGATTCTCAATCATTGATCAGCCACATAATCGATCAGAAACTTTTTTTGAGTGTGACCCCATAGGTTCGCACATAAGTCGATAACACAAAAATAAATTTTTGAATTTATCGATGTAACCATCTAGCAATAGTGACCCAATGTTTGGATAGGTCGAATGATGGTGAAACAACATTCAAGAACCTACTGACATATGGTTATCGGATAATTCATTCTTTTGACCCTAATGCTTGAGGATGACCTAGGATTTAACTATCAATTCTAGATAAGTCATTCACATTATATTTTAATCTTTCAAATCTATCACATGGATTATTCGGACTCAAATTTTACTAAATTAAAATATATTGTTGATATATTAACCCTTACTAATTCAGAGGGATCAATCCCATCTTGACTTATGGACTGACTTGATAAATACTTGACTACATCTAGAAACTTTTCATAACTGAATTAAAAACTCAGTTAGCCCGACACCAAAGTATAATGAGTTGCTTGTAAGTCACCATGGTGATCTCAGATTGGAGGGATACTTATACCCATACCCTTCATGAGCTACCCTTGGCAGCAGAGTGCTCCACAGTTAGTCATGTTCAGTGATGATATACTCCTATATCTCATCTGCATGCTATATCAGTATCTCCACACCATTTGGTTACAAAGATAACTAACGCATATGACACACAATAACCTACACTTGATATCGCTATCATCCTAGTAATAGCGTATCATTTAGTCGTGAACCAATTTAAGGACTATGTAATGAATCCTCCTTATTGATCCAAGTAGTCTTAAGAACTTCATCACAACATAGAAGTTCGTTAGAAGATGTAATCTTATGATGAAAAAGATTAATAATTTTTATTATTTATCAATTTATATATATTTATAATTAGCACAATCATCAAATGATTGACTTTAGAATATATTTTCTAACACTTCCACTTGGACTAAAGTCAATCAATATAGTATCATATACCCATCTTCGATTTATCATCTCAAAACTCCTAGATATTGAGGCTTTAGTAAATAGATTGGTCAAATTTTTTTTTTCATCGATATTCTAAAGATTGACATCACCTTAATAGATTTTTTGAAAATGGTGGTAGTGATGCAAAATGCCTAATAAGCTTATGAAATTTCAGCTCCTTGGCATAAGCCATGGCTCTGATGATGTACAATACAGTAGGACCATCATCGGAGGGTGCCACTCCTAGCTAGCCAGTGAACCTGTATAATCACATGGCTTCCTTACAAGCATCGAATGCTGCAATGCATTCTGCTCATAATTTAAATTTGGCTATAATTTTTTACTTGAAACTTTTTCAGCAGATTGCTCTTTTATTTAGGATAAAATTTTTTTTCGACATGTTCTTACTATTATTATATCCAACTAAAAATTAGAGTCATACTCTATAAGTTTTTAAATCAAATTCTTCATAATCGAATCATCGGTCCTTAGTATTTCTCAAATACTAAAGGATGACCTTCCAGTAATTCTCATCCTGATCTTACAAGTATCTACTATTGGAAATTATGTTCTAAAATCAATCATGTGATGATTAAGTTCATCTTTGTATATAAATTATTATTTAATAAATAAAAATTATTCTGACATCTTTTTAAGCACAAAGTAACATCTTCTTTGAACTCTTATTTTATGATAAAATCCTTAGAACTATGCTAGTGTACGATAAAGAGAAGATTTATCGTATAGTTCTTAAACATGTTCACGATCAAATGATACGTCATTACAGGATGATGATGTTTATCAAGTGAAGATTGTTGTGTACCGTATGGGTTGGTTGTTCTCTTAACTAAAGAGTGTGGTGACACTAGTATGGCATACAGGTGAGATATGGGGGTACATCATCACTGAACAAGTGACTCATCTGTTGAGCATTCTGCTGTCAATAGCTACTCATGAAACATATGAGTATAAATATCCTTCTGACCTAAGATCACCACAGTGACTTGCAAGCAACTCACTATACTTTGGTATCGGACTATCTAGATTTTTAATACAGTGATGGAAGGCTACTGGGTACAGTCAAGTACTTGTGAAATCTGTATGTGGATTAAGATGGGATTGATGCCTTCAGATTATTGAGGTTGATGTATCAAGCATGCTTATGATCCAGTCCCATCCTTACAGCAAGAAAGATCGACAAGCGATCCTGTAGTTTCTGTCTCCCAGCCCATAGGCATAAGGGTCGAAAAATCGTTCCACCCCAGCTTATACATCTGCTTCTGTTGCCGATGCCTACTCCTCAACCATAGCTTACCGATGATGAGCTATATTTTAATTTAGCAAAGCCTTGGCTAGAGTAATCTATGAGATAGATTTGAAAGATTGAAATACAATGCGGATGAAGCAATCTCGGTTGACAGTTAACCTAAGACCATCCTAGAGCGTTTAGGGTCAAAAAGATGAATTATGCGGTAACGATGTGTATGGGTTCTAAAATATTCTTTTGTGATAATTTGATCTATCTGGATATCAAAAATTATTGCTAGATGGTATCTTGATTAGTGCAAAAATTAGTTCCTGTGCTACCGACTTAGTGTTTGAACTTATGGAGTCACGCATATAAGTCAGACAAAGTAGGAAGAAATTGGCCTATGTTTATATATCCAATTTAGAAGTATTTGACTTGATTGAACATATAAGTTAGATTGATTGAGAATTAAGTTATGGATCAAACAAAATTAAAAAGTTGACTATGTCTAGCTAGCACTACACACAAAGTTCAGGTTCAATCCCGGAGACGAACAGTTTCTGATCTATGATCCATGGAGTATATGAAAGATTGAATTTAAGAGCTAATTAATTTTAGATTAGATCTAAATTACTTAGTCTTAAATTGGATCTAAAATTCAAGTTAGACTTGAAACAAAAGTTCTAAAGAGTTTGGGATTGATAGCCTTTCAAAATTATTTTGAACCAGCTTTGAATTAGATTCTAATTGGACTTATTTTGGATGACATATGAGTATTCCTACTTGCACTGGGAATACCCTCCCATATGAGATAATCAAAATCTAATTTTTTGCTCATTTGGGGCATCCCAAGTGGGTATGATAGTGGGTGCAAAGTGGATGTCATATGTGATGGCAATTCTATCTTATGTAGGAATCTTTCTTTTATGAGTATTGGATCAATTCAAATCAGATTTGAGTTAGGAGTCCTACTCTCATTAGGTCATGAGAATCATCTATAAATAGAGAGGATCTTTACTTGTGGATGCATAGAAAATAAATCTGATTAAGAGAAGAGAGAAAGAGAGAGAGAGAGATGTGAGAAGAGAGAGAGGTCCCTTCCTCCCTTTGGCCTCTCCCCTTGTTGCCGCCCCTCTTCCTTTGGATGTGAGCTCTCTTTGGGCATCCCATCTATTGGTGTGAGGTATCACACCAGCACATCTCCTTCCTCATTTGGTTAGCTTGCGAAGATAATTGGATTAGAGTTCATCCCGCTTTTCTGCGATGTCTGGCGTGCATGCGAAGTAGAGGGTCTGCACATCCAAACCTCTGTGAAGATTTATATTAGATAAATTAGGATTTGATCTTTGATTCTATTATAAATTAGGTAAGAATTTGATCCTTAATCAAGTAGAATAGTAGAAAAATTTTTTAGATGCAACCTGGGCATTTCGGAGGAAAACTGTTCCCTTCCCTTCAACTGGTATCAGAGCAGGCCTGAAATATATGCATGCATATTTTTTAAGAATAATTACATCATATATAATTAATATTTTTTATGAGATATTAAATCTTATTTAAATATATTTATATAAAATTTTTAATCTAATTTTGATTAGATTATAGATGTCTAATCAATAGTTGATTAAGGTTGTTATAAGTCTGTTATAACATAATTCTGTTGTTACTGAATTTTTGATGGAATAATAACGTAAATTAAAATTTATTTTAAATTTATTTTAATAAAATTTTAATATTATTATTTTTTATAAAGTTAAATTTATTTTATATCTAAATTAGATCTTTTTTAATGGATATTTAGATCTGAATCCTATCAGAATTCAGCACTATGCAAAAATAGATTTTATCAAAAATTTATTTCTTATGCATTCATATTTACATCTAATTAATTTTTTATATGATATTAAATTTAAAATTGATATTTTATAATTAGTGTAAGATATATTTTAGATCTGATATGATGTATATGATATATTAAATCTAATTAGATTAGATGAAGAACATAATTGATAAGTTCAAGGATATATTCATGACATAAAATAGTTTTATCAATAATTACATGTTGATGTAATTATATATGAAATTAGATTTTAGATCATAATAGCCTAGTACTCGAATTGATGAGATCACTAGACCGTCCGGTTATAGGAGCTTGAAGAGATTAATCTCTCTTTTACCTATTCGATGGGTTCTCTTATGATGTGTAGGAGTGTCATTGTGACTAATTTTATAAAAAAAATATATAAATAATTTTTTATATATTATTTTAATCATAAATATATTTATTTTAGATTTAAAATAATTTATGATTCATTACAATAGGATAAAATTTAGATATAAAATTATTTTAGATCTGAATTGCATATTACATATGATGTAAATGGTATAGATCTAAAGGTTGTCATGATACATAAGATGCATGTATGAAGTTTAGATCATACCTATGTATATTTAATTATTAAATATATTATAAAAAATTATTTTTATGTATTGAAACATATGGTATGCTTCACCTGAAATTCTTGTAGAATAGTTCTATAGATTGAAACACACATTTCACATACTTAATTATGAATTAAGTTTTGAATGATCTAGATTTGAGAATTGAAGATCATTAAGATACCACATAAAATAATGGATAAAGGGTTAGCATGAATCAAGTCCTTCTAATAGATTAGACCTAGGGTTAGAAACATATATGGACCATATAGAGAAATTGATTAAATCTAATCAAGTATTGAATTAGATCAGGTCAGTATTTTTCAAGATCAATCTCAATGGTTGTAGTTTGATCAAGTCCATGTATTTAATATTAATAAATAGACCATGATCATAGCTCCATGGTTGAGCCCGAACCTTCTAGTGTGTCAAATCGAAACTAATTAATCAGTTAGTGTCTAAGGTAAGTTTAGCAGATTCGATCAAGTAGTTTTTAATTGGGAGCTATTCACCTAGATGTGTCTACGATGAGTTAAGAGCATATCCCTCCTAATCTCACTTACTTAGCCAACATGGTAGATTATATTTTGATTAGGTCATCAGTCAATTCGTGCAGACCCATGCCATTAAGGTGAATCAGTGTGACTGATTTAGGTATCTTTAGACCAGCTTGTGCCTAATCCTTTACATGACTTGGTGAAGTCAGAAGGAGGATTTGTAGCTTGCAGATCAACCTCTTCTCTTATCCTTAGATCAATGAAATCAAATCTTTTAAATTATTAGATCCATAAAGTGATAAAGTTATGAGATAACTTGATCATTACCTCCTATTAAGGTGCATGATAATGAGTCTAATATTCTAAATAGGCATTGGAGGCACCACATGCCTGGTGTCTATTATATATCAGAATTGTTATTTATATATGACCATCATAATGTACCCTCAGATCAATACTCAGGTTGGTCAAGCCATACTCGGGCTTGGACATCCATTTGTTGGATGCACTTGGTGTGTCATATTAATGGTTGGATCTAATCGAGATTTTTAGTGGAGGTGCCACATGCCTGCTGAAGGGATGTCTGGAGCAAAAGTTATTGCTAGAAGTTGTTTCAAGAAATAATTGGTTATGAACCTATCCGTAGATGCACTAGGATTGGTCGAGCCACACTCAAACCTAAATGCAGTCTTTGTGGATTCTAGCACCCACTAAGGAATTAGTGTAATTTCTCGAGTTGGAGGTAAAAGCGATCAATTTATAAAAATAGTGGAAGAACCTTTAAACTAAAGTCCGTATCTTCAAGATTAAAAATAATTCATATACTAATAGGCTAATCTCTTCTTCTTTCAAGTTATGGCCAACACACTATCCCTCCGTACGCTGTTGGACAGTGACAGGCTCATCGAACCCAACTTTGATAGCTGGTATCGAAAGTTGCAGATCATACTAGAGCATGAGAGAATTTTATATGTCCTTACGGATCAGGGATCTGAAGAACCTGCAGTCAATGCTCCTCGTACCATGAGAGATACTTACATGAAGTGGCTCAATGACCGCATGATCGTGCGTTGCATGATGAGGACAGCCATGAATGATGAACTTAGTCATAAGTTCGAGGATGCACAGTCAGAGGAGATTATTCAAATATTGAATGAGTCGTTTGGCACCCTTGAGGATGCAGAGAGACACAAAACCTCCTGCGCAGTGTTCAATGCCCATATGCGAGAGCGAGCTTTAGTCACCGATCATGTATTATACATGATTGAGTAGATTGAATACCTTAACAAACTTGACTTTCTATTGTATGAACACTTAGACAAGGATGCTATCCTCAATTCGCTACCAAAATCCTACCTATCCTTTCTCAGTCATTATAGAATGACAAAGCCTACGATAAACTATCATGGTTTGCTAGAATTATTGTAGACTTTTGAGAAGGATCACCAGCTCCAGAAGGAGCCAGTGAATTTAGTGAGAGGTTCATCTACAGGGCATTGATCCTCTAGGAGAGAAAAAAAAGGTACAAAAATCTCATGCCGTCGATCTTAAGCAAAGCAAAATGTCAAAAATTGATAAGAGCTAGGTAGAGTGCTTCTTCTGTAAGAAGCTGGGTCATTGAAAAAAGAATTGTCCTACCTATATAGCCACCCTTGATCCAAACAGGCCTAAAAATAGGAGAAAGAAGCAAGTGGTTGCTTCACAAGGTACTTATATGATAATATCTTGTAATTTTTTTGTTTGTGATACTACTATCTGGGTATTAGATACTAGAAGTCCTATTAATATATGCAACTTGTTGTATGGACTGCAGATAAGTAGGAAGTTTCGAGAGGACGAGCGGTTCCTTAACATTGGAGATAGAAATTTTATTTCACTTTTGGCCTTGAAAATTTTACAGCTTATCTTCGAGTCCAGTAGTGTCATGTTAAATGATTGTCATTATTATCCCTCCTTTATGATGAATGTCATCTTTGTAGGTCTTTTGGCTAAACTTGATTACAAGTTTATAATAAAGGATGATTTTTGTGATATCATTATGAATGATACTACAATTATGCATGGATAATTGAAACATTGTATATACATAATATCACGGCTTGTTAGTGTAATATACACACCCAGTAAATGCCCTAAATTAGGTAATGTCAGTGAATCCTACCTTTGGTATTGTAGGCTTAGTCATGTGAACAAGAATAGAATTGACAGGTTCATCAAGAAATGTGTCTTTGAGATAGATGATTGTGAATCATTGCCTACCTGTGAGTCCTATCTACTTAGTAAGATGACTAAGTCACCTTTTAAAGGAAAAGATGAAAGAGCTAGCGATATCCTAGGTCTAATACATATTGATGTATGTGGGCCTATGAACATAAGTGTCAGAGAAGGATACTACTACTTTATTACATTTACAGATGACCTATCGAGGTATGGGTATGTCTATCTTATGAAGTATAAGTCAAAATCATTTGAAACGTTCAAACGATTTCATGCTAAAGTAGAAAAACAAACTGAAAAGAGTATTAAGATCCTTCGATCAGATAAAGGAGGTGAATACCTCACCAGTAAGTTTCTGACATATCTGAAAAAGAATGGGATTCTCTCATAGTGGACCCCTCCTAGAACACCATAGCATAATGGTGTGTCCGAGAGGAGGAATCGAATCTTATTAGACATGGTTCGATCCATGATGGGCTTTGCGAGTCTGCCAATCTCTCTTTGGGGATATGCTCTAGAAACTGCCTTCTATATTTTAAATAAGGTGCCTAGCAGGTCTGTCGATAAAATTTCATATGAGATATGGACTAGACGTAAGCCTGTACTCTCACACCTTAGGGTCTGGGGGTGTCCAGCTTATGTCAAGCATTTAAAGATAGATAAGCTTAGACCGAAGTTTGATAAATATTTATTCATAAGGTACTCAAAGAAAACTAAAGGGTACTACTTCTACCTTGCTGCAGAGCAAAAGGTATTTGTCAGTAGCCGAACAGTCTTTTTGAAAAAGGAGTTCCTTAGTGAAAAAGCTAATGCCTGTAAAATTAAACTTAATGAAGTTTATGAGGGGAGAGGACCGACATACATAAAATTAGATTTGATTGGTGAATCAAATTTGGAGCCAGTAGAGGTGCCGTTAAGGCGATCTGGTAGAGTACTGCATCAGCTGAACAGATACTATAGTTTTTTGTTTCAGGAGGTGATCCCATCAAACTTGATGAGAACGATGAGGATCCGATCACCTATATGGAGGTCATGCAAAGGCCCGACTCATAGAAATTGTTAGATGTGTGCCCTAGATGCTAGATTGGCTGACACATTCCTGTACAAATATAAGGATAAATTTATAATTTTGACTATAAATGAATAAAAGGGTTATTCTACTATCACATTGTGTACATTATGTCTACGATACATCCTTTGAGTTAGTAAGAATGTTAATTCATATTTTCAAGAGTTAAAAATTTAAGACATGAATTTACATAACTAACTCATAAACAGCTCCTGACCATAGGATCATCACAAGGATGGTGATCGATCCGGAAGGTTGGTGTACGATCGCTTCCATAGGATAGATGTGTCTTGAGTCTACAATGTGGAGACACCAGAGCGAGTGTATAGGTATTCATTCAGAATGAGAGTACTGAGCGTGACCACCTCGAGCAGTCATAAGAAAGTCTACCTTCTCATCGATGACTAGCTCGATGCTGCAGCTGTGTGTCTAGTTCTTTGACCTGAGGTGCATCGACAGTTCACCTTGAGTGTATTATAGTTTGACTATACCATAACTCGATCTCCTAGCCATTTGAAACTCTGAGGTGTATGTTGGCTGTAGCATATTCATTGTAGGAACCAGATTGCACCAAGATGGGATCTATCAACCTCGATAGATAAGAGGAGTAGTCCTATGATGATCGAAAGATCGAGTCCTTAAGCCCATGGCTATGACAGAGTGAAATAATGAAAAAGAGTTTTTCATTAAGGTTTTACATCAGACTTGGATCGATCGATTGATTCATATGACTGATGTTGGGTTTGACGAGTTCACCTTAATCCTAATTCAGTCGGGACTCATGATAGAAGAACTCAATCACACAGATAGCTGCACTAAGAGGTTCATCTTTATTTCTGATGGGTTGCTACCATATACTGCTAGGTATCACTGATAGATTTTGAGAGCAATTAGAATGATCTTAATGATCGATCATTCTAATTGTCTGAATCAGAAGAGTTCTGATCCATCGAAAAAAATTTCAATAATGTCGATGATGAGATCACGACATGCCTCATTACCATACGAAAATGAATCTAACTGGATCACACAAACAAGAGTTAGGATCTGGATGTCATCAATTGAGCTAGCCCAGTTCGATTGATTTGGATTAGATCCAATTAGGTTCAAGAAAATCATGCTAGCACACGATTGAGCCTAACTTTCTCCTCGTGTAATCTTTTTTTATCTCGACTGAGCCAAATGTGATTTGACTCACCCAGAGAATCTTGAGAAAGTTTCTCTCAATCTGACTGGAGCCAGTCTAGCTCAAAAAAATCTTGTTTTAATTCATGATATGAATTTAAGACAATACCTATCAATTCCTGTCACCTGTCATTTTCATTTTAGGACATCGATCAAATGTTGACTTATGGATCTTGAACTAAAGGCCACTTGGCAAGAAGTCATTGGAGAGTTTTTGTGGAGTGTCCACCTGCTAAATTAACCCTCAAAGTGGGCACCAAGATCAGATTGGGTGTGCGCCCCAAGTGGATAAGGATAGAGTCCCATGAGATGAGGACTCTATGCTTTGATCGACTCAAACTGTTGGGCGCCAATCTCACTGTGTTTATCTAGTGTTGGTGCCAACAGTAGGAGAGTTTGGTGGGGTTCTTATCTGATATGATCAAATGATATCACTCCATCAATCAAAATTTTTCCAGAATTAATTAGAATTTTTTGATTGGTCGAATGATGTGGCACTGTATAGCGCAGTAGGGTCTATTTAAACCATGTCTACGCCTAGGGTTAAGAGAATCTGCTCAATACCCAGCAAAAATGTGAAACTCCTCCACTTCTCTATACCCCCTCTACTTCTCTCCCTCCCCTCTTCATGTTCAAGAGGTTGGGCATCCATCTGGTGCTTGTCCAAGGTGTGGTGGCTCCCTGATCAGAAGGCTGCAGGGATTTGTTGAGAAGGTGCTGCTCCTGCTTCAGAAGATCTTTTGAAGATCTTGCAGATCAGATATACATCTGATTTTTGGAGTAAAGATTTGTAAAGAGAAGATGATCTAGATCCTACTTGAGTGGATATCGATAGAGGCCAGACGAATGTGTGGCTATTTTAGAACCTCGGGCATTGCTGTGATCATCTACAGGGTAATCTAGTTACCCTAGAGGTATTCCTCTAATCCTCAAGTTTTAGATTTAATTTTAGATTAAATATTAGATAATAAGAATTAGATCTAATAGACCTTAGATCTGAAATAAAGTAGGATAAATTTTTTTAAAAAATATTCCACCCCAGATCTCATTAGATCTGGAAGATCCTATAAGAAAAAAAGCAGTTTTTCCTTCAATTGGTATCAGAGCCAGGTTGATAGCTCTATTTTAGATCTAATTTAGATCTAATTTTTATTTTTATTTATCTGATATTAATGAATTTTAGATGTCACATCAGATATGATTAGATCTGAAATCAAAAAATTTAAAATTAAATCTAAGTAGATCTAATATGTATGAGATGCATGACTAGACTAGTAATAGTTTAAACTATGAATAGTCTTGAAGTTTTATATTTTAATATGATTAAAATATAAATTAAATCTAATTTATTTTCTAATTTTTTTATGTTATAAATATTATATTCAGATCAAAAAATAGAAAATAAAATTTAATTAATTCATAAGATTGATCTGCTGCATGCCTAGACTAGTTGTAGAATTGTTCTAGTAACTGTCTAGAATAGATTTTATATTGAATAGTTTAATTTAAATCTTATTTTTTAAATATTACATGTGATATATCAGATCTGAAAGCATGCTAATTAGATCAGATTTTAATACATGAGATGTATGCAAAGCATGTATAAGTTAGATATGAAATTATATATGTGATATGTAACTTAGATCTAACTAGTTTTATAGTTAAATCAATATTTTTGATTAAGGTGTTCCTCATGGCCATCCGATCATAAGAACAAAGTAGGATTTAAGACCCTCTCTTCTCATTCAATGGGGTGTTCTTATGGCATGTAGGGGTGCTGTGAATTCATTCTTAATCAAAAATCAAACTTACTTTTCTGCAAAATCCTAGATCCTGAAATCTTAGGATTTATTTTATATATTTTGCTTAAAAACCCAAGACTTAATTAATGAATTAAGCTTATGAAATTAAATTAGATCTAAAATTGAGAATTTCAGATCTAAGTCATTTTTATAAAATTGGGTTCGAGCTTGGGTAGGTCAATTAGGTCTAGCGGTTGATCAAACCGAATCAAAAGTTGGTTAGGTGGGATCATGAAAGCTAATAATTGACCAACCTAATAGGATTAAGTCTAGGTCAAGGTCAAATCACATTCATATGTGACTCGATCAAGTTAAGACCTAATTTGGCTCAGTGGTTAGAGCCTGGATTATAGGCTAACCCAATTAGTTCTGCTTCGATAATTTGGTATCTAAGGTAAGTTGGGCAGATACGACTGAATGGTTTTTAATTGGGAGGTACTCGACTCGAATGCGTTCTTGTCAAGTTAATGACATATCCCTTCCATCGGTCTCACTTACCTGGCCATATGTATTGACCCAGTTCTGATTTGAGGTGACTAACAATTCGAGCTAACCCATGCCACTAGATTAGTCATAATTGTTATGACTATGTCAAGTCAAGTTTAATGAGACCTAAATTAAATCTTTCTAAGAAAATATTAAGTCTAAGGTCTTCCACCATTGTGGATGTGCAGGCCCTTCCCGAGGTTGATTGTTCTCGGCTGGTTACAGTGGCTCAGTTGCACCGAAAAGATGCAACCATGTCCATTATGCATTGGATGCTATGGATTAGAGGATGGGTTGTGCTCAATATTCCAGATACGGTGAGGGACTCAATCCAGAATCTAGTTCATGCAAATGGTGGGTCTGACTTAACTAAGGATTGGAGCAATATTTCGGACATGGTGAGCTTCATGAATTAGAGACAAAATTTTGGGTGCACCATGATTAGAGAATCATTGGACAAGAGTTGTCCACTCATCGATTGACCCATCACCAATAACTGTTAGGTGAGGTGGTGAGCCAGTCGGTGAGACCGCACCACCCACTAAAAATCACTAATCATGGAGATTTTCACATCTCTACCTAAGGAGTGTAGGGATCTGAGAAAATAGTGGGAGCCTAATTTATTTAAAAATGAAACCCCTAAATAAATTGGTTAAGTCTGATGACAAAATCTAACTAGAAACTCTTGACTCTCTATAGGAAACATGCCTGCATCCAACCCCCTGACCAAAATACTAGACACCCACAGATTGACTGGACCTAATTTCAAGGACTGGTTGAGGAACTACAAAATTATTTTGAGTTTCGAAAAACTGACTCATATCTTGGACCAGGACCCACCTGCTATGCCAGCACATCCGACTGCTGAACAGAGAGCGTCTCTGAAAAAATGGATGGATGAAGATAACAAAGCCAGATACTACATGTTGGATGCAATGTCTGATGACTTGCAACACCAGCATGAGAATATTATGACTACCCGCCAAATATTGGTTCACCTACAAGAGTTGTTTGGTGAACAAAGTCGCGTAGCCAAGTATCAAGTCTGGCAAAGATTTTTTAAGGCTAAAATGCATGATGGACAGTCAGTCCAAGATCATTGTTTGACAATGATCAAGGACCTTGAGGAGCTTGAGAAGCTCGGTATCATCTTAGACAAAGATTTTCAGATGGATGTGATCCTTCAGTCCTTGTCCAATGCATATGGTCAGTTCATTATGAACTTTCATATGCATAAGATGCAGTATACCTTGGTTGAGTTAATGAACATGTTGGTTATGGCTGAGCTTTCTTTGAAGAGTTCAAAAAGCTCAGTCTTTACTGTGGAGCAGACTTCTTTCAAGAGAAAGTCTTTTGGAAAGAAGAAGAAGTCTGCAAAGAAGTAGAAGGTGGATGGAAAAAGGAAGAAGACGGAACCGAAGAAGAAGGCTGCTGAAAAAGAAAAATATTTTCACTGTAATTCAGACGGCCATTGGAAGCGAAACTGTCCTCAGTACCTGGCCACCCTGAAGAACAAGAAGGATGGTCCTTCTAAAGGTATGCTCATTGTAGAATCTAATCTTATGGTTTTCTTTGCATCCAGTTAGGTACTTGACTCTGGTTCTAGTGCTCATTTGTGCACTTCTATGCAGGGTCTTGAGGAGAGCAGAAAGCTGAGGGATGGGGATATGATCCTACACGTCGGGAATAGAGCAAGAGTTGCTGTTGTGGCTGTGTGAACCTACCCTCTGTGATTACCATTAGGATTAGATTTAGTTCTTAGAGACTGTCATTATCTGCCAGCAGTAAGCAGGAATTTGATTTTTGTTTTATGTTTAGCACAAGAAGGCTATGTGATTAGCTTTCATAAGGACCATTATAACATATTTTATGAAAATAATAAAGTTGTAAATAGTTTTCTTATTAATGGTCTCTATCAGCTATATATTGATGTATCTATATTTAATATCGAGAAAAATATGAATGCCATAGGAATTAAAAGGCTTAGAGATAGTCTAAATGATAGGTATCTATGGCACCTAAGGCTAGGTCATATAGCGAAAGACAAGGTTAACAAATTGAAAAAATTTGGGCTGTTGAGTCCGTTGACTTTCGAGTCATATCCAGTTTGTGAATCATGCCTTCAAGGTAAAATGACCAAGCTCCCTTTTGTAGGATATGGGGAAAAGGCCACAGACCTACTTGCCCTAGTACATACGGATGTGTGCGGCCCATTTGATGTGCTGGCTAGAGGCAACTATGTCTACTTCATTATCTTTACTGATGATATGTCTAGGTACGGATATGTGTTTCTAATGAAACACAAATCTAAAGCCTTTGAAAAGTTCAAAGAATTCAGACATGAGATAGAAAAATAAACAGAAAAGCCCATTAAGGTTCTTCGATCAGATCGAGGAGGTGAATACCTTAGGCGGGAGTTTCTAGACTATTTTAAGGATAATGGCATAGTCTCTCAATGGACTCTACCTAAAATGCCACAACTCAATGGGGTTTTAGAATGAAGAAATCGGACCTCGGTCATTGGATCTTGAACTGAAGGCCACTTGGCAAGAGGTCATTGGAGAGTTTTTGTGGAGTATCTACCTGCTAAATTAGGCCTTAAAGTGGGCGCTAAGATTAGATTGGGCATGCGCCCCAAGTGGTTAAGGATAGAGTCCCATGAGATGAGGACTCTATGCCTTGATCGATTCAAACTGTTGGGCGCCAATCTCACTGTGTTTATCTAGTGTTGGCCCCAACAGTAGGAGGGTTTGGTGAGGTTTTTATCTGATATAATCAGATGACATCACTCCACCAATCAAAATTTTTCCAGAATTAATTAGAATTTTTTGATTGATCGAATGATGTGGCACTGCATGGCGCAGTAGGGTCTATTTAAACCCTATCTGTGCCTAGGGTTAAGAGAATATACTCAATACCCATAAAAAATGTGAAACCCCTCCACTTCTTCATGCCCCCTTTTCTCCTCTCCCTCCCCTCTTCACATCCAAGAGGTTGGGCATCCATCTGGTGCTTGTCCAAGGTGTGGTGGCTCCCTGATTAAAAGGCTGCAGGGATTTATCGAGAAGCTACTGCTCTTGCTTTAGAAGATCTTTTGAAGATCTTGCAGATCAGATATATATCTGATTTTTGGAGTCAAGATTCGTGAGGGGAAGATAATCTAGATCCTACTTGAATGGATACTGGTAGAGGCCAAGTGACTACATAGCTATTTTAGAACCTCGAGCGTTGCTGCGATCATCTACAGGGTAATCTAGTTACCCTAGAGATATTCCTCTAATCCTCAAGTTTTAGATTTAATTTTAGATTAAATATCAGATAATAAGAATCAGATCTAATAGACTTTAGATCTGAAATAAACTAAGATAATTTTTTTTTTTAAATATTCCGCCCCAGATCTCATTAGATCTGAAAGATCCTACAAGGAAAAAGGTGATTTTTCCTTCAGAAATGACTTGAAGCTATGAAGTCTGAGATGGAGTCCATAGAGATCAATGGTGTATGGATACTGGTTGATCCACCGAAAGAAAAAAAACCTATAGAGTATAAATAGATTTTCAAGAGAAAAAGAGGAGCAGACGAAAAGGTGGAGACCTATAAAACCCATCTAGTTGCCAAGGGTTACCATCAGCATTATGGTATTGACTATGATGAGATGTTCTCTCCTATGGCAATACTCAAGTCTATCCAGATTATGCTTACTATTGCTATACACTTGGATTATGAGATTTGACAGATGGATGTCAAAACTGCTTTTCTTAATGGAGAGTTGAAAAAAGAGGTGTATAGGAGACAACCTGAAGGGTTCATATCCATAAATAAGTCAAAAGTGTGCAAGTTGAAAAGGTCTATTTATGGACTTAAGTAAGCATCTAAGAGTTAGAACATGCATTTGGATAAGATGATCAAAATGTATAGCTTCATTAGGAACAGAGAAGAATTTTGCATCTACAAGTGGGCTTCTGATTTTGTAGTCATTTTTTTTGTGCTATATGTGGATGACATACTATTACTAGGAAATGACATTCTGGCTTTGCAGAGTGTGAAGCTGTGGCTATCATCATAGTTCTCTATGAAGGACTTGAGAGAAGCATCCTACATCCTTGGAATGAAGATCTATAGGGATAGATCTAGAAGGATGCTTAGACTATCCCCATCTACGTACATTGACGTCTTGTTGAAGCAGTTCAACATGGATAATTCCAAGAAAGGCTATCTTCCAATAGGCCATAGAATTACTCTTTTCAAGAAGGATTGTCCGACAACTTCTGACGAGAGAGAGCACATAAGTAGAATATCATATGCTTCGGTGGTGGGATCTATCATGTACACTGTGACATGTGCGATATCGGATGTGGCCTATTTATAAGAGATAGTGAGTAGGTACCAGTCTGATCCAAGTGAGAAGTATTGGAAGATTGCGAAAGTAATTCTTAAGTATTTGAGAAATACTAAAGACCAATGGCTTATCTATGGCAACATTGATCTGAAACTTGTGGGATATACTGATTCTAGTTTTCAGTCAGATTGTGATGACAGCAGAAGTGTGTTGAGATCATATTTACTCTGAATAGAGGAGCTATTTGCTGAAAGAGTTTCAAGCAATATATTGTGATCGATTCTGTATACGAAGTAAAATACATTGCTGCATCAGATGCTGTATGTTCTGCACCACTATCACCTGGTGTGAGAGATTGTGAATCGTAGTGACGTCGAACTTCAAAAGATCGATGAAAAGGAGAACCTAGCTGACCCCTTCACTAAAGTTTTAGGAATCAAAGAGTTTGATGACTTTAAATGGAAGATGGGTATAAGATACTATCCTGATTGACTTTAGTCCAAGTGGGTGTTGTTGGGAATTATGTCCTAAAATCAATTATGTGACAATTAAGTTCATCCTTATATATAAATTATTATTTAATGAATAAAAGTTATTCTGACATCTTTTTCATCATAAAGTAACATCTTCTTTGAACTCTTGTGTGGTGATGAAGTCCTTACAACTATGCTAGTGTGCGATAAAGAGAAGATTTATCATATAGTTCTTAAACATATTCATGATCAAATGATAGGTCATTACAGGATGATGACGTTTATTAAGTGGAGGTCATTGTGTGCTATATGGATTGGTTATCCTCTTAACCAAAGAGTGTGGTGATACTGGTATGGTAAATAGATGAGATGTAGGGGTACATCATTACTGAACAAGTGACTCATCTGCTGAGCATTCTGCTGTCAAGAGCTACTCACGAAACACATGGGTATGTGTCCTTCAGACTTGAGATCATCATATTGACTTGCAACCAATTCACTGTGTTTTGATGTCGGACTATCTGGATTTTTAATGTAGTGATGAAAGACTATTGGGTACAGTCAAGTACTTGCGAAGTCTGTATGTGGATCAAGATGGGATTGATCCTTCTAGATTATTAGAGTTGATGTATCACTGTATTTTAATTTAGCAAAATCTTGATCAGGATAATCTATGAGATAGATTTGAAAGATTGAAATACAATGCGGATGAAGCAATCTCAGTTGACAGTTAACCTGAGACCATCCTAGAGCATTCAGGATCAAAAGGATGAATTATGTGGTAACCATATGTATGGGTTCTGAAATATTCTTTTGCAATAATTTGATCTATCTAGACATCAGAAATTATTACAAGATAGTATCTCGATTAGTGCAAAAATTGGTTCCTGTGCTACCGGCTTAGTTTTGAACCTATGGAGTCACGCACACAAGTTAGACAAAGTAGGAAGAAATTGACCTATATTTATATGTCCAATTTAGAAATACTTGATTTGATTAAATATATAAACTAGCTTGATTGTGAATTAAGTTATGGATCAAACGGGATTGAAGAGTTGACTATGTCTAGCTAGCCCTACATATGAGATTCATGTTCAATTCTAGAGATGAACAGTTTCTGATCTATGATCTATTGAGTATATGAAAGATTAGATTTAAGAGCTGATTAATTTTAAATTAGATCTGAATTAATTAGTCTTAAATTGAGTCCAAAATTCAAGTTAGATTTGATACAAAAGTCCTAAAGAGTTTGAGATTGACAACCTTTCAAAATTATTTCGATCTAGCTTCGAATTAGATTCGACCTGGATCTATTTTGGATGAGATATGAGTATTCCTACTTGCACTAAGAATACCCTCCCATATGGGATGACCAAAATCTAGTTTTTTGCTCATTTGGGGCATCCCAAGTGGGTGCGGGAGTGGGTACAAAGTGGATGTCATATGTGATGGCAATTCTATCTCATGCAGGAATCCTTCTTTCATGAGTATTGGATCAATTCAAATCAGATTTGAGTTAGAAATCCTAATCTCATTGGGTCATGAAAATCTTCTATAAATAGAGAGGGTCTTTACCTATGAATGCATAGAAAATAAATTAGATTGAAAAGAGAGAGAGAGAGAGGTCCCTTCCTCCCTTTGGCCTCTCCCCTTGTTGTCGCCTCTCTTTCTTTAGGCGTGAGCTCTCTTTGGGCATCCCATCTACTGGTGTGAGGTGTCACACTAGCACATCTCCTTCCTCATTTGGTTGGCTTGTGAAGGCAATTGAATTGGAGTTCATCCCATTTTTCTGCGGCATCTAACGTGCATGTGAAGTAGAGGGTCTGCACATCCAGGCCTCTATGAAGGTTATTATTAGATAAATTGAGATTTGATCTCTAGTTCTACTGTAAATCAAGTAATGATTTGATCCTTAATCATGTAGAATAGTAGAAAAATATTTTAGATGCAATTTGGGCATTTCAGAGGAAAACTGTTCCCTTCGCTTCATCCACTCACTACCCTAGTAAGTATACCATATCCGATCTCGTACATGGTGTACATGATAGAATAAATTCTACTCATAAATACTCTATGTATGTTATACTGCGAAAATCCAAGCAAGCTCTTAGATCTATCTCTATAGATCTTCATCCCTAGGATGAGAGGTGCTTTTTCCCAAGTCCTTTATAGAGAACTATGATAATAGCGAAATCTTTATTCCCTATAATTTAAAAAATATCATTTGTAATTAAAAAAATTTTATTCACATACAAAATAAGAAATACACTCATAGAACTATTAACCCATTTGTGTTTGCAGGGTTCTTCTTCGTTCTCAATGAAACCATGCATTTTGATCATTTATCAAAATGCATGTTCCAACTTCAAAATATTTAGCATTGCCACAAGAGAAAATTGTCTCATTGTAGTCAATACCATAATGTTGACAATATCCTTAAGCAACCAGATGGGCATTTTAGGTCTCTACCTTCTCATCTGCTCTCTTTAATCCTATTGAAGATCCACTTACACCCTATGAGCTTTACACTTTCGAGTGGACCAATGAGTGTCCATACATCATTGACCTTCATGGACTCTATTTCGAACTTTATAGCTTCAAGCCACTAATCAGAGTTGGACCTCTATATGGTATCCATGTAGATGATCAGATTCTTGTTGTTCTCATCGAGTTCAACAGGATCACATCCTGGACCTAAATACGGAAGTGTCTATCTGACAGATGCGGTACTTTATCGGATCTTCTTAATGGTGCTTTTACAATAGGTTTCAAGTTTGATCTAATCAAATCCGATTCTATGAGTTCACTACATTGTGTTGGTTCTTTTACCTATCAAATTTCATAAGTTTCATATTAGAGGCATTAGTTCCTTCACCAAGGTTCTCCTTTTTCAAAAAGGAATGCCGAACAACTTTTATTCTTTAGCATAGTAGAAGTGATATCCCCTTAGATTCTTTAGGGTTATTTGATAAAATAATACATATAGGATTGAGATCCAAGCTAGTTAGTCTACAAATGCTTGATATAAACTAAACACTCTCAAATCCTAAGATAAAAAAAGTATCGGCTTATGCTTAGTCCATATCTCATATGGAGTCTTTGTGACTGATTAATTCGAAATTCAGTTCAGAATATAACAAGTAGTCTTAAGAGCATAACCCTAAAAGAAGATTGAAAGACTTATAAATCCCATCATGGATCGAACTATGTCTAACAAAGTTGATTTCAATAATAGAGAATTCTATTCTCTTTTAGATATGTCAAAAATCTCACTGAAAAGGCATTTTTCTCTTTGGCCTGATCGAAGAGTTTCAATGCTCATCCCAGTTTGTTTCTCTACCTTATTATGAAATTATTTAAATATTTTAAATAATTTAAATTTATGACAAACATGTTCCTATATCCAATACATCAGTATATATCAAACTCAGAACATCATTGGCTCGTTCATCCTTTCCAGCAAAAGGTGACATGGTCATCTTACTAAGAAGATAGGATTAACAAGTTGACAATGATTCACAATCATTATCTTCAAGAATTATGTTGATCTTATTCTTGTTTATATGACCGAGCTTAAATTACCAAAGATAGATTTTCATGACATAATCTACTTTAAGAGTTTATAAGTTGTATACAATACACTAACAAGTTATGTAAATGTCATTTCTTAGTTGTCCACATGATTTTGATATCATTCATAATGATATCATAAAATCATTAGACAATAGTGATAATCACTAAAATGATATTATTAGAATTGAAAATAGGCTCAATGATTCCTAAAATCAGGATTGAAATATAACTTCTGTCATCAACGTTAAAGAATCTCTTGCTGTTTTCAAACTTTCTATTAATCTAAAGTCATTGCAATAATTTGCATGGACTTTCGATATCCAATATCTGGGTAGTAGTATCATAGATAGAGAAATCATAAGGTGTTATCATATAAATACCTTATCCCACAACTCTTTGCTGATTTTTCTTCCTTAGCCTGTTCGGATCAAGAGACTCTGCCAGACTAGGTTAACCTTAGACTCTTTTGTCAGTTCGGACTCATTAGCTCAAGCATGACTCTTTTGCACCTTCTTTTTCTTTTCTTTCTCAAAGATTATTACCTATCGAAGATATATCTTTAGAGATGCAAAAGAACTCCTTCAATATTTGAAGGATTTTCTCCCACTGAGTATCATCAAATTTATAACTAAATTCATATTCTTTACTGCTCTCAAAAAATATCATACGGTGATATGATCATTTAGCCACTTCTAATAAGTACCTTTGATCGCATCATGTATGTTAGATATGGGAACATCAGGTGCTGGATCCATAATCATATTTAGGATCCATTCATGCTCTAGAACTATTTGTAACTTTCGATACCATCTATCGAAGTTGGGTCCTATAAATAAGTCACTGTCAAATAGTGAATGGAGTGTTGGGTTTCAGTGATGCAGTAGAATATAGATTTCAAAAATTTTCTAACATGCATTCAATAATGAAAACTAAATTTAACAATTAAACTCATCCACCGAAACTCCAAAACCCTAGGAACCCCTTGACGATTACAATCAAATCATAAAATCAAGCATATGAAGAGAAGACCAAAAGTCTTATACCACCATGAAGACAAAAAACTAGTGATTTTGAGATCTCTACGAGGCTCCAAAATAGAAGCCCTCCAATGGTGATACACACAGGATTGATCAGGGCCCTTCCCAACTCGTCATGGTGCTGCAGCCTTCTTCGCAAGTGTACTGCCGACCGTCCTTCACAAAAGTAGATTGCACCATTGCTTGTTTGCCTTTATGACCTCTACTACGACCACTCTAGGAATCCTTTTCTAAAGTATCAAATCACACTCTAATCAGATTTTATGTTCAACACATGAACAATCTGAATTTTTGGACAAGTATCTCATACTTTCCATTTCTCTTCCTCTCTTCTTTTCTATTTTTTCTTCCCTTATCCTTGTCTTTATCCAGACATTTTTCTCTCACTTTTCTCTCATCTTCACACTAATTCCCAGCCAAAAAGGGATGTAGAACCTGGTTGTAGCGCCCCCATTTATAGGTAACCGAGGGGTGCCAAACAACCTCCAAGGGATGCCAACTCTTGGCATCCCAACTCCTCCACATATTAAAATTAAATTACCACATTAAGATGTGGTGTGGAGAAGTCAAGGAGCAGAAGGACTCCTCCTTCTCATGTCTCAAAAAAATTAGCATGTAATAAAGAAGAGATTTAGGGAGAAATAAATGTTTGGCGCAAACACATCCTATGTGCCATCCATAACTTCCCATAAAGGATCAATTAATATATAGAAGTTTTTGGGTGTAGAAGAGCCTTCAAGTAGAAGGACTCTTCCACTTCTGCATCAACATTATTCCAAAAGCCATCATATGGCCGGTGGAGGAAAGAAAACATGTGGAATGAAGGAGAAATTAAGAGTCCCAAGTGAAGTGGACTCTTCCACTTCAACGCCCAAAATAAAGGATGTGTCCCTTCAATATTTGGCATGGAGTTCCTTCCAAGAGGACTCTTCCAAATCTTCCATGCCCACAAGTCTCTAGGCATCATCACATGGTGTACAAAATAAGGGACAAGTGGAACATGTAATGAAATTAAGAGGAGTATTAAAGGACTCTCATACCTTAACACAAAATAAATGGGGCGTGCAAAATTATTTGGGCATGGCTTTTGGCGTGGAGGTGGTTGATTCCATGTGAAACACTTCCACAAAATCAAATAAAACTAATTAATTAATTAAATAGTTCAAACCCAATCACATTAGGTCAAGACAACAAGACTAGGTTAGCACAAACACCTTTGCGTTGAACGCAATTGAGAACTTGGGTTAATTCATGTGCTAGCAATTTAATTAACCCATTAAATTTATAATAAATATAAATTGATTAGATCAAGATCAAATCTCTATTGTGTGCAACCCATTCGATTTTAAATCTAGCCAGTAGTGGATCCAAACTCCCGACGAAATCTTAATCTGATTGGATTAGGTCAGCTCCAGAGTCCCAATCAACTAGGAGTCTTCTTAATTGATTCTAGAAACTAACTCTTTTAATTCTGTCGAGTCTTCAAGTCATGATTTATGTCTAGCAATATGTCATGACTATCCAGAAGATTTAAAATTTGATAAAAATATCAAAATTATCCTTCCATGGTGAGTTATCGTGCAATTCAATCCTTCGATCACACAACATTCCAAAAAAGTTATGGGTATGAAAATATGTCAAACCCAAATACCTAACCATATGTATTTCAATTAGATGATGATGACTCAATTGATGAACCAGTAAAAAATATTTCTACTATTCATCCCTGCTCTGGCCAAAGACTTTCAGAGTCATCATCCTATGAGATCACATAGGATATTTTCTCCTCTTACAAGAAGTGACCGATTTCTTATTGACCACTCACAATCTCCATGCATATTTTGCCATACCCAGAATATCCCACACACACTCAAAATGATGTGCTAGAGAATAAACTAAAGTAAGGATCCATACACATAAGGTACCATGATGATCTCAGGTCGAAGGATCACATGCACCACTCTCATTGAAGAACCATCTGTTGACAAGCTGTAAGGCTCCATCAGATGTTCTTTTTGCAGGTCTGTTCAGTGAACTCTAATAAGCACCTACATCTTTGTATTAGTATCACCACATAAGTGGTTATGAGATCAACCACTCTCTCCATCGAGCATACATAGAATGTACCAATCTTATCGGAGTCATCGATCCCTGACTCGATGATTCAATGACTGAAAATATTTTAGGTTGGAGCTATCAAGATTTTAGGTCTCACTAGCATGATTTCATCATGGTCCTAAAATCATTGCCCTAATCTATGGGGTTTATCATAATCATATAAAAAATGATGCAGCAAATGATAAAACATATTACCTCATATAAATAAAATAACTAATATCATGTAAATGAGCAGGAAGATAATAAAGAAAAATCCAATCGCATCTCCATGCAATTGACTTGTAGGGCACTATTCTTTCAATCTCTCACTTACACTAACATCAATCGCTCCTGTATCTGATGCCCATGTAATCAAGATGGCGATTACACTACTGTTGTGTATGGCTTAGTAAACTGGTCCTATTATATTGTTCTTTAATATTAGCTTATTTTATGATCATATCATGAATGAGGTGAAAGTGCCTAGGATGTGCATGGGTACTCGGTGAGATGATACCCAACTTAATGATAAACCTTTCATCACGCAACTTTCCTAAGTAATCTTTACTAACAATATTTAACTGAGTTAAACACAGTTTATTGCTTGAAACTCTTCCAATTCGCTGCTCCTCTAGTACTTCTCAAGTATTATGAGAATATTTTTTCATAATTTTCATAAGATTCTATCATGGATCTACCTGAAATCAATGATTATGCATAAGGCATAATTCATATCAGGCTTAGTATATTGAATGTATGGATAAGTAAATACTTTTACACCCATTCATGTTGAACCCTTTCAACATTAAATTCTATGTACTGAGACTAGGACAAGCCCTGCATCCACTTACACCTATCCCTATAGATGTCAAATATGTTAGATGCTTAACCCAAGTTTATTTTTATGAAAACTTCTGTGATAAGCAAGTTATTGATCGAGTGTAATATTGGGACTACCTTCCCAATATGCTGTATGTCCTCATATATATAATCAAAAAATTAATGAAACTCCCACTTATCTTCTTGTACACACACATGGTTTATCTATTTTTGATAAAGTCAAATATTTTGACTGTCCCATCAAAAATAAAAGTACCCACTCCTCATAAACTGCCTGAATTTATAAAAGCATTTGCCCTTCCACTAGAGCCAACTTCTCTAGATGGTGTATGGCAAAAACAAAAATCCAAATAGACATCCCTAATAGCAACCTATTGGGTCAAACCCATAGGTGCTCCAACCATAGCCCACACTTGGTTGATGTATAGGGAGTCTATTTCAGATATCAAGGTTTTAGGCCAACTGTCAGAGTCTCTACTCATGATGATCTCCGAATGGGTCAAGAAAACATTATACACAATAATGTATGATGTATCGTCATTCATAATGACAAACCCATATTTTGAGTGGTATATTACACACTCAAAATGACCTTTCGATGAGGAGATGTGTATCATGGTCATGCCTCATCACTAGGCACATCAGGTTGAGGATTAACTTATGGATACTTCACAGGTTATAATAGGATAGTTTATAGGTCTTGAACTTCTCAAGTTCAATTATCCTCCCACTATCTCCTTTTAAAAAAAAATTTTCTAAAAGGTGGCATACCTACTGACAAAACATCTTTTGTCAAGTAGGATGGTAGAAATAGTATCACATATTATTCTTTTAGGATATCCTATATACATATAAAAAACTGTTCTAGCACAAACTTATGTATATCAACTCTTTTTACATAAGTTGGGCAACTTGCCTTTTGCCTTTTTCATATCTCATATGGAGTGCTTGTAATAGATTTTTATAGTACCTAATTTATATAGTAATTTTTAAGATATTTTTTAGAAAGAGATAATAAAATTTATGAAGTATTTTAGAAAACACATTATATCACATATGAAGTGTAATCTCTGAATCAAGATATTATTAGTCTTCGAACATCCATATGTTCAAGACCTAATACCATGCTTGCCCTGAAATATGTGACCATCACATATTTATTTCTTATTCTCATCAACAAGAAGAAGAAAATCATTGAGTGGCAGAAATATAAGACCATTATTATAAAATCATAGCCACAATATTTACCAACAGCAGAGTAACTTTTACTCTGAACATTAATTTCAAAACTATGCTACTATAGCAAAAATTTGAAATAATATTTCTGATAAATTTAGGCTCATAACAATGGTCTACTGATTCCTAAAACTTTACTAGAAAGTTATATAGGTTCCTACAGCCTCAGCATGAATGGACTATCCATTAGTGCCTAAAGGCTAGTAGTCACTTCACTTCAGCTTTATAGGTCCTGCAACACTTTGCATAAGTAAAACCTAAATAAGGTATCACATACCTAAAAATTTAAAGCTTAAACACTAAATAAATTATTAATTTGTATCACATACAATCTATTAGCAGATGCAACTTTTGCATCCTGCTATTGCTTCACACTTGCAAGACAATTTTTGTAATTTATTGCTCATTAATGCTGTAATGATATTAGATATCCTATAGTGAAGATATTCTTCACCTTCTATTCCTCAACCATTCTATGACATTCGGTCAATTTTTTAAAATATCCTAAATAGTGAATGTAAAGATGTAAATTTAAACATAAGAACATAAATAGGACTACTCATGATGATATTCACAAGTTAGATGAAGATTTTATCTAATTGTGTCTTTCACTATTTTAACGAGTTTCATAGCCCTCAAGTATGAAATCGAAGAATCTTATCATGAAGTTTCTTAGTAGGGTTGAGATCTTAATTCCTTATAAAAAGCCTTATGGATAGCACAACAAGCTCCTATGAGTTCAAAGGTAAGTAACTCTTTACCAATTTTCATCCCATACAACTCTCAACAAACTTTTGCCTCTAAAATACTTATAGTCTTATAGATAGCATAATAAACTATAATATTTTAGTTAAATCATATCCTTCAATCTTATATGGTCATATCGAAATAATACTACCCTTGTGGATAGCACAACAAGACAGCACTATCAAGTATGCCATAAGCATCACTAGGTCAACATCATACCAATCACTATAGCAAGTCTTATGGATAGCACAACAAACTTACTACAATTCTTGATATACTCTATTGACTTAGTATGAGCTAAATGCAATTAGCTTTATTATGCATCAAGACAGTATTAAGCTAGTCTCTACAGCAAGCTTTGTGGATAGTACAACAAGCCTACTATGGTTCTTGACATAATAGTGACTTAGCATGAAGGAAGTCATGGGTAGTGTTCTTAACACTTCGCCATTAAGATTTAATATAATTTAACTGAGGGACTTAGATCTCAAGCACATCCTAAACATTTAATCATATATCATATGCAATTTAAATTCTAATTTTTTTTAACTACCAGCATATATGAGCATATCAAGGAAAATAAATAGTTATGGACTTTTGAAAAAGTCATTTGAGCCACAGGATGATTTTGGGTCTAACCCCAAGTGCATCATAGATTGAACCATCTCATGGTCAATCTTAATGTGCTTCAGCTCTCCAAAAGTCTAGTAGTCCAGTCTTCATCACTATGAAGACAACCATGAATGCTTGATCTTTTATTTGAAAATAGAATGAAATAATTTTAATATGTTCTCAAATAATTTTTTTTTATAATTTTACATCATTATGTAAAAATTTCAATCAACAGTTGTGAATATAAAAAAGAGAGGTTCAGTTAATAATATAATGTATCAGGAATGCCCAGCCCCTATTGCAACTCTTGCAGATGCATTAATATAATCAACTAGTATGTAAGCATTCATGCATATATCCATCACATGGATGTTCCATAGTCCATAACAAATCAATATAATATTTCATAACAATTATAAAATATTATAACAAACAACTCATGTTATTTCAATTATGATATCATTCAAATACATGTCAATTATGATGTTAAAAAATATGGGCATAGGACCCATTTTTGGGTTTCTGATTCGAGTTCAACACTTGACCCAAAGTTTAATATTAGGTCAATCATTTATCATCCATATGAGTTAGGTTGACCAATTCTTAAGTTAAACCTAATTCAATTAGGTTAACTCAGATTTGGTCACCCATAACTCAAACCCTAATCTAATTAGGTAAATGATAAAATTTGATTAACCAAAATTAAACTTAGCTTCTAATCAAATTAGAACAATAATTTTGGTTTAATCTATAAACATTAATTCTAATCACATTAGAATAATGAATTATAGTTAAACTAATTTATCGGCACAAAAATCTTAATTGATATCTGATGCATCCTTTTCATGATCAAATTTTTTTGGCCCCATGCATGCCTCGGATAACAACCAAGATGGTCAACCCACAATGGTGAGTCCCCAATAACATGATGGTCGGCCCTTGGATCTTAAGTAAATGCATCAAATGCAAAAACCTTAATCCTTGGCAATGTATATCCATATGCAGCATTCCAAGGCCCCTGCGCATCTCATGTACTGAATTTCAATTCCATCAAAAAATAGATCATAAGATCTAAATTAAACTTATCACACAAGTCTATAAACCATGAAATTTTATATCCAAGGTTTGATCATGAATCGATCATGAAAACTAAGTTTAACAATTACACTCATCCATCGAAACTCAAAAACCCTAAGAACACCTTGATGATTTCAATCAAATCACAAAATCAAGCATATGAGGAGAAGACCAGAAGTCTTATACCACCATGAAGATCATGAACTAGTGATTTTGAGATCTTCACAAGGTTTGAAAGCAGAAGCTCTCCAACAGTGATCCACACAAGATTGATCAGGGCCCTTCCCAACTCCTCATGGTGCTGCAGCCTTCTTCGCAAGTGTGCTGCCGACCATCCTTCGCAAGAGTGGGTTGCATCATTATTTGTTTGCCTTCATGTCCTCCACTAGGACTACTCTAAAATTTTTTTTTCAAAGTATCAAACCACACTCTAATCAGATTTTATGTTCAACACATGAACAATCTGAATTTTTTAGACAAGTATCTCATACTTTTCATTTCTCTTCCGCTCTTCTTTTTTTTTTCTTCCCTTATCCTTGTCTTTATCCAGATATTTTTCTCTCAATTTTGATTCATCCTCACACCAATTCTCATCCAAAAAGGAACATAGAACCTAGTTATAGCGCCCCCTAGTTATAGGTAACCAAAGGGCACCAAACAACCTCCAAGGGATGCCAACTCTTGGTGTCCCAACTCCTCCACATGTTAAAATTAAATTACCACATTAAGATGTGGTGTGGAGAAGTCAAAGAGCAGAAGGACTCTTCCTTCTCAGGTCTCAAAAAAATTGGCATGTAATAAAGAAGAGATTTAGGGAGAAATAAATGTTTGGCGCAAACACATCCTATGTGTCGTCCATAACTTCCTATAAAGGATCAATTAATATATAGAAGCTTTTGGATGTGGAAGAGCCTTCAAGCAGAAGGACTCTTCCACTTCTATGCCAACATTATCTCAGAAGCCATCATATGGCCGGTGGAGGGAAGAAAATACATGGAATGAAGGAGAAATTAAGAGTCCCAAGTGAAGTGGACTCTTCCACTTCAGCACCCAAAATAAAGGAGGCATCCCTTCAATATTTGACATGGAGTTCCTTCTAAGAGAAGGACTCCCCCAAATCTTCCATGCCCATAACTCTCTAGGCATCATCACATGGCATACAAAATAAGGGACAAGTGGAACATGTAATGAAATTAAGAGGAGTATTAAAGAAGGACTCTCCTTCCTTAACACAAAATAAATGGGGCGTGCAAAATTATTTGGGTGTGGCTTTTGGTGTGGAGGTGGTTGATTCCATGTGGAATACTTTCACAAAATCAGATAAAACTAATTAATTAATTAAATAGTTTGAATCCAATCATAATAGGTCAAGGCAACAAGACTAGGTTAGCACAAACACCTTTGCATTGCACCCAATTGGGAACTTGGATTAATTCATGTGCTAGCAATTTAATTAACCCATTAAATTTATAATAAATTCAAATTGATTGGACCAAGATCAAATTTTTATTGTGTGTGACCCATTGGGTTCCAAATCTAGCCAGTAGTGGATCCAAACTCTCGACGAAATCCTAATCCGATTGGATTAGGTTTGCTTAAGAGTCCCAATCAACTAGGACTCTTCCTAATTGATTCTAGAATTAAACTCTTTTAATTTTATCAAGTCCTCAAGTCAAGATTGACGTCTAGCAATGTGTCATGACTACCCAGAAGATTTAAAATTTGATAAAAATATCAAAATTATCCTTTCATGGTGAGTTACCATGCAATTCAATCCTTCGATCACACAACATCCCAAAAAAATTATGGCTACAAAAATGTGTCAAACCCAAATACCTAACCATATATATCTTGATCAGATGATGATGACTTGATTGATGAACTAGTAAAAATTATTTTTACTGTTCATCCCTGCTCTGGCCAGAGACTTTCAGGGTCACCATCCTATGAGATCACATAGGATGTTCTCTCCTCCTATAAGGAGTGACCGATTCCTTGTTGACCACTCACAACCTTCATGCATACTTTGTTATACCCAGAATATCCCACACACACTCAAAATGGTGTGCTAGAGAATAAACTAAAGTAAGGATCCATGCACATAAGGTATCATGGTGATCTCAGATCAAAGGATCACATGCACCACTCCCACCGAAGAACCATTTGTTGACAAGCTGTAAGGCTCCATCGGATGTTCTTTCTGTGGGTCTGTTCAGTGAACTCATTCTCTAATGAGTACCTACATTCTTGTATTAGTGTCACTACACAAGTGATTGTGAGATCAACCACCCTCTTCATCGAGCATACATAGGATGTACCAGTCTTATCAGAGTCATCGATCTCCGACTTGATGATCCAACGACTGGAAATATTTTATATTGGGGCTATCAAGATTTTAGGTCTCATTGACATGATCTCATCATGGCCCTAAAATCATTGCCCTAATCTATGAAATTTATCATAATCATATAAAAAATGATGCAGCAAATGATAAAACATAATATCTCATATAAATAAAATAACTAATGTCATGCAAATGAGCAGAAAGATAATAAAGAAAAGTCCCATCGCATCCCCATGCGTTTGACTTGTAGGGCACTATTTTTTCATGGAGCAATGGATATTTAGCCATAACTAAAAGAAAAATACAAGATCTCAATATTTATGAATTGATTAAGCCTAAAGACTTAGACTTTAGTCTAAGGATTCTCTCACTATTTTATACAAATTGGTAGCCTCTACCTTCAATTTGAGAAATTACTTTAATTTCTTAGTGGGTACTAGAATTCACACAAATTGCATATAGATCTGAGGATGGCTCGGTCAACCCATATACACCTATAGGTAGGTTCTCAACCAATTATTTCTCCAAATAATTTTTAGTAGTTAATTTAGTCTCAAATTTTATTTCAGTGAGTGATGGACCTCCACTGAAAGTTTTGATTAGATCAAACCATTAACATAAATCTACTCGATGATTCTAACTAATGAATGATTAGATCCGAAGATGTCTCGATCAACCCAACCATCATCAAATAGTATAATAGAGTCATTATATGATGAATGATAATTCTATTATTTAGAAAGAACACCAGATGGATGGCACCTGCAATGTCAATCATAAATAATAGACCCATTATCATTTACCTTAATGGGAGGCTATGATCTAGTTATTCTCATAACTAGCTCATTTTATAGATCTAATAATTTAGAAGATTTAATTAATTTAGAGAAGAGAGAAGAAGAGATCAATTAGTAGACCATAATCCTTCCACCGACTTCATCAAGTCACTTAATCGGATTAGGGTCATACTGATCGAGTTGGCATCTAAATCAGTCACACTGATCAATCTTAATGGCATGAATCAACTCAAAATACTTAATGATCTAATCAAAATATAATCCACCAAATTAGCCAGATAAGTGAGATCGATGGGAGGATCTACTAAGCTTGCTTTAGACACCATCAAAATGGTCAGGTAAGCCGCTTTCAATTGAAAACCATCTATCAAAATGTCAAACTTATCTTAGATACCAACTGGTTAACTAGTTTTGATTTGATTAGTCTAATGATTTGGGTTCAACCATTGAGTCATAATCAAGGTCCATTTGGTTTGATCAAAGACATGGACTTGACCATCTATAACTATTGTATTGGTTCTAGAGAAAATCTGATTTAATCTAATTCAATATTTGGTTAGATTTAATCAATTTCTCTATATAATCCATTAACTCTTTGATTCTATCCTTAAGTCTAACCCAATTAAGAGGACCTGATTTGAGCTAACCCATACTTTCATATTTTATGTGAATGATATTAGATCTTTAATTCATAATTCTAGATCTAATCGATTCTTCACTTAATTCTCAATTAAGTTCAGCATCAACATGGGTTTAGATTTAGATTTGAAATAATTTTAATTTTTTATTTTGTAAATAATTTATAACAAATATTATGCAAAAATTTTTTATGCTGAAACTGGATCGACTCAATCAATATTGAGCCAGCTACACAAGGAGACTGGATCAACTTAGTTCAAAACTAGGTTAGCTCAGTAATTATGCGAGCACGTTTTAGATCTAAAAAATTTTGCATAATCCTAAAATAAAATCAATCATAAACATTATTTTTAGATCATATCTAAACCTATTATGATTCATTTATTTTTTTATGATTAAAATAATTTTAATCATATAGATTAGATATTTTATTTTTCATACAACTTTATATCACATACAATAGACCTTGGGTTTCAAGATCTAGAGTTTTGTAGAAAAATAAGTTCTTCCTTTTGCATTCTTCTTCATGGGATTTAATCACATGGCATCCCTATACACCATAAGAGCACCCCATCAAATGAAAAGAGAGGGCCTTTAAACCCTTCTTGTTTCTATGAACGGATGGCCTGACGATCAACCCAATCAAAATACTTGCTAATCGGACCATCTAATCTAATCACATATCCTATATGCTTGAATTTAAATCTAATATAAATTACATCAGATCTGATCATAATCTTAGATCACATCTAAATCAGATCATAAATATCATATGTAACATAAAAAATCAGATTTTATCAAAGATCAGCACAAACTTGGACAACCTTTTCACTGTAAGGGGTAAACCCTACAGTAGGATAACCTTATATCAGTTTATGCGATCTATCATTAATTAAATTTAAATCAAAGATATCACATATCAGATCTAAATAAAATTAAAATTTAGATTTAATATGCACATATAACATGTCATAGTGAACCGAGGCTCTGATACCACTGTTGGTGAACGTAGGCGATTTCATGCATGTATTTCAAAATTTTTTTGGATAAATTATAGTGGAAGATAATTAGATTAATTAAATTAATCTAATATATATATATGATCTAATTATCAAATCAACCTACTTTAGGATCTATGACATGATATGTTGCATATAAAATCTGAAATAATCATATGATAAAATCTACATGCATGGAAGTAAGCAGTAGATCACATCTACTTCTAATTTGAGTTCAGAACTCGATATCTAAACATGGATCAATGATTGCCACTATTGAGAGATGTGGTAAGGATGATCTTTGCTGGTTGCTCATAGCCGCACATACGTCCGGCCTCTATGAAAAGTCCACTCGAAGCCTCAATCTGATCGATCTTCTCGGGAGTGCTAGCTCACATAAAGACCTTCTTCTTAGCTGATCTAGATCATTTCTTCAAATCTTTAGAACCTTTTTAGAGGTTGAAGATGGACTTCTGAAGAAGATAAAAGGGTAAAAAAAGAATGGAGAAGAAACTATTTTTTTTCTTATTTTCCCCTCTTCCCAAATCCTAAGACCATACCCTAGAATTCTAGGTTTAGTGCACACCCAAAGAGAGAGGACTCTCCTCTCTTTTTCTCATGCCATGAACCACCCCCAAGGACCCCTCACTATGTAAAGCTCTCTCTGGTTTCTCTCTTACATGTACACACAATGAGAAAAAATAAGTTGGTGGCAAGGTTTTGTAGATAATGCCAAACATTATCTATATGGTATCCATTCAAATCAGATTTGAACATACCAAATAAAATTAGATTTTAACAAATTTGGATGTGAGATAGAGAAGGAAAAGGACTCTTTGGTGTGAGAAAATCTTATGCAAAATAATCTTGTGCATAAGGAAGAATGGCATGAAAAATTTGGTGCGTAAGGGAGGAAGAGTCCAATCCTATATGGACTCAAGGTTTCCTTATTTGAATCCAAATCAAATCACATCTGGTTTAGTCCAAATAAAATATATAAAACTTAATCTAATTAGATTTATAAATTTTTAATCAAATTAAAAATAAATTAAAAATTGATTGAACCAAAGTCCTGATAAAATTAGGGATATTTCTTCTTTAGCGATTAAGTCATCTCATTACCTAATCAGATCAAACCTAATTGAATCTAATTTAATTAAATTTTATTTAATCCTCTTTGATCAATCAAATTGAGCTAATCAGTAATCTAATTATTAATTAATCTTTCATTGATTTACTAACACATGATGAATAAATTTATTGTAACTTTCGCATAAGGTTAATCATCAATCGAATTAATGATTAAGCCCTTGAAAGATTCTCAATCGTTGATCAGCCACATGGTCAGTCAGAAACTTTCTTTGAGTGTGATCCTATAGGTTTGCACCTAAATCAATAGCATAGAAATAAATTTTTAAACCAATCGATGTAACCATCTAATAATGGTGACATGACGTCCGGATAGGTCGAATGATGGTGAAGCAACATTCAAGAACCTACTGGCATATGGTTATCGTATAATTCATCTCTTTGACCCTAATGCTCAAGGATGACCTAGGATTTAACTGTCAATCTTAGATATGTCATCCACATTGTATTTCAATCTTTCAAATCTATCATATGGATTACTCAGATCCAGATTTTACTAAATTAAAATATATTGATACATTAACTCGTACTAATTCGGAGGGATCAATTCCATCTTGACTCACGCACCGACTTGACAAGTACTTGACTACACCCAGCAATTTTTTGTGACTGAATTAGAAACTTAGTTAGCCCGACATCAAAGTATAGTGAGTTGCTTACAAGTCATCATGGTGATCTCAGATCAGAGGGATATTTATACCCATATCCCTCGTGAGCTACCCTTGACAGCAGAGTGCTCCGTAGTTTGTCACGTTTAGTAATGATGTACTATATCTCATCTGCATTCCATACTAGTATCTCCACACTATTTGGTTACGAGGACAATCAATGCATATGGCATACAATGACCTACACTTGATATCACTATCATCCTAGTAATAGCGTATCATTTGGTCGCGAACTAATTTAAGGACTATATGATAAATCCTCCTTTATCGATCAAAGTAGTCCTAAAAACTTTATTATAATATAGAAGTTCGTTAGAAGATGTAACCTTATGATGAAAAAGATCAAATAACTTTTGTTGGTGCAAAAATCCACTTGCGCCGGAGAAGCTGGAGTCGGGGAAGTCGCGGTCACCATCGGGACCTGCAAAGGAAGTCTAAATCGGAGGTGGGGTTGCTCCGGCAAGACCCTCTGATGCTCAAGTCAGTTCTCTGCCTCAACAAGAATGGAGTGCTCGAACGAAGAATTTAACAGAGTTTTTAGATGAAAGATGAGAGCTTATAGAATAACGTATCTGGAGCCCCCTTTGAGGTTGGGGTCGTGGGCGGAGTCCGGCTCCCGTAGGAGTCCGGACGAAGTCCTCTCAGAGTTGAAGTCAAGGGCGGAGCTCGGCTCCCGTAGGAGTCCGGGCGGAGTCCCCTGCAATCAAAATCAGGTGCGAAGTCTGGCTCCCGTAGGAGTCCGGACGGATCTTACCGGCAGTCGAAGTTGGCGACAGAGCCCGGCTCACGTGGGGGTCCGGGCGGAGCCCCCCTTGAGGTTGGGGTCGTGGGCGGAGTCCGGCTCCCGTAGGAGTCCAAACGAAGTCCTCTCAGAGTTGAAGTCACGGGCGGAGCCCGGCTCCTGTAAAAGTCCAGGCGGAGTCCCCTGCAATCAAAATCAGGTGCGAAGTTCGGCTCCCATAGGAGTCCGGACGGATCTTACCGGCAGTCGAAGTTGGCGACGGAGCCCGGCTCCCGTGGGGGTCCGGGCGGAGCCCCCCTTGAGGTTGGGGTCGTGGGCAGAGTCCGGCTCCCGTAGGAGTCCGGACGAAGTCCTCTCAGAGTTAAAGTCACGGGCGGAGCCCAGCTCCCGTAGGAGTCCGGGCGGAGTCCCCTGCAATCAAAATCAGGTGCGAAGTCTGGCTCCCGTAGGAGTCCGGACGGATCTTACCGGCAGTCGAAGTTGGCGACGGAGCCCGGCTCCCGTGGGAGTCCGGGCGGAGTCCCCCTTGAGGTTGGAGTCGAGGGCGGAGTCTGGCTCCCGTAGGAGTCCGGACGAAGTCCTCTCAGAGTTGAAGTCACGGGCGGAGCCCGGCTCCCGTAGGAGTCCGGGCGGAGTCCCCTGCAATCAAAATCAGGTGCGAAGTCTGGCTCCCATAGGAGTCCGGACGGATGTTACCGGCAGTCGAAGTTGGCGATGGAGCCCGGCTCCCGTGGGGGTCCGGGCGGAGCCCCCCTTGAGGTTGGGGTCGTGGGCGGAGTCTGGCTCCCGTAGGAGTCCGGACGAAGTCTGTCTGCAGTCGTTGGAGTCGAGGATGAAGCCCGGCTCCCGTAGGAGTCCGGACGGAGTCTGTCTGCAGTCGTTGGAGTCGAGGATGAAGCCCGGCTCCCGTAGGAGTCCGGACGGAGTCTGTCTGCAGTCGTTGGAGTCAAGGATGAAGCCCGGCTCCCGTAGGAGTCTGGACGGAGTCTTCCTGGAGTTGATGCTGCGATCGGAGCCCGATTCCCGTAGGAGTCCGGGCGGAGTCTTCCTTGAGCTGATTCTGCTGAGGACTTCGGCTGTGGGTATTTTATACCCAACACCAGTCTCCCTACTTTCGAGTTTGAATTTCGAACGAAGGAAGTACAGAGAGATGGGCACAGCCGAAACCGTCCCCTCGAATCCTGCGCACTACCGCCCCCAGATATTTTGGCATTAAATGTGCGCGTGCCGGAGTCTTTTCGGATCGGGACGATATGAAGGGACCCTTCGAAATTCTTGCCGGTACACTGGCCCAGGTACGGCACCATAATGGCCCTGCTGATCCATCAGCCGCTTTTAGCCGCCCGCCGGGGGGAGTGGGACACGTGCCGGGTGCGGACTGGCTTGGGGGGATTCGTAATCATTATGGCGCCAGATCTCAGGGTCTATTTAAACCCATCCTCCCACCTTTAGGTGCCCTATTCCGTTCCAGAGTTTCTATCAGTGTCTGCCTTCTCTTCGAGAGCCCTGTTTCAGTGGGCATCTTCTCAAGCCGTAGGTGTCTTCCAAATCATCCCTATCTTCGTCCCTCTGGTCCCTCAGAGCGATATAGGTTAGTTCCAGCACCTTCAACCTTCTTCCCACCGCCTAGGGACTTCTTCTCTGTCATTATTTTTTTTTTGCATCCCTCTGAGTTAGTTTCCTGTGGCCTCTCGTCCCCCATCCTGTCCGTCTTCTTAGGGACCTTTAAAGCCCTCCTTCGAAACTATCTGAAATGTCATCTGGCTCTTCTGCTCCCTGCAGTTCCGGGAGCTCTTCCGCCTCACACCCCCAGGTCCCCTGCTCTGTAGACGAACCTGCGTCTGGGGCTGGGCTCCGCCCGGTTTTTGCACCGGGCGCCATTCCATGTTCCCTGACTTCGGAGGAACTCCTTCTGATAAGGGTTCAGTATGGAGTTCCTCCGGAGTACGACCTGGAGCTGCCTGGCCCTTCTGATCGGGCCAGCACTCCCCCATCCGATCATTTTTGTTTGTACCAGGAAGCGTTCCGTGCCGGACTCCGGCTTCCGCTTCCTCCTTTTGTTGTTGCCCTCTTCCGCTTCTTAGACATCTCCTTGGCTTCCGTGGCCCCGAATTCTTTTAGGTTTTTGATAGGATTTCTCTCCCTTTGCCACGTAGTCGAGGTCCAACCGTCCCTCTCCCTGTTTAGGCACTTCTATACTTTCAAGCACCATCCTTCGGCGAAGGACTGATGGTACTTCTCCCCCCAGTTTGACAAGAAGGGGTTGCTAAAAGGCGCCCCTTCTTCAATCCACAATTGAAAGAAAAAATACCTCTTCGTCCACTGCCCGACCTTGAGACTGGGCCTGCCCCCTTGGGGCTCTCTGAGGGATTCCGTCCGCCGGGCCCCCAGCCTGGGGGAGGACGACCTCCAGGCTGCCCGGAAGCTTCTAGCTTACTCCGCTCCTTCCCTTCCCAATCTTCTGAGGGAGCAATTTCTTTTCAACATCGGCCTGAGTCCCCAGGATCCAGCGAGTATTCATCTTTTACCCTATCTTCTCTTTTCATGCCTTTCTTCTTTTTCTTTCTCTTTTTACCTCTTCTTCCTTCTCTCTCTTTTTCCCCTCTGTTTCTTTCTTTCTTTCTTTCCCTTTCTTTCTTTTTTTTTTTTTTTTTTTTTGACCTTTGACTCTTGATTGATTGGTTTGCTTCTTTTTCTTCTTTCCTTTTCTTTCTCTCTTTTTCTCTTTTTTTTTCTCTTCTTTTTTTTTTTTTTTAGGAATGGACGCCGAAGCAGCGCGGATGCTTGCCAGGGGCCTTAGGGCCCACAAGAGAAAGGGTGCCGCGACCTTTGGATCGGCGAAGAGGGCCAGGGCAGAGGAGTCGAGCTTGGCTGCGCCCGTCCAGGTGGCCCCGGCCATCGACATTCCCTCGGATGCCGAGCCAACGGCTCCCCGGGCCTCCTCGAGGAGTCCGCCAACTGGGGCCCCCATTTCGGGGGTCCGCTCCACGGAGGTGCCCATAGCCGAGAGGAAAAGAAGGAAATCGGTGGCCCACAGGGCGAGTAGCCGCCGAACTGCCACGGACGAGTCCCTCTGCTCCGAAGAGGGGTCGGAGAATCCCTTCAACGATAGGGACTTGATCAGGCGGTTGATCGACGGCTGCATTCTGCCTGACGTCGTTGAGAGGATCGACCGCGCCGATCCTGAGCAGCGGGCCTGGGACTCTTTGGGGTCCTTCCTTGAGGTAAGCGAATCTTCATTTACATGGCTATTCGGCCTTTGTTCTAATTCCCTAGCCGCCCTTGCAGATTGGGTACCAGCTCCTCGCCTATATCGAGGCGATGAACCATGCGAGGAGGGACATCCTTCAGGTGGAGGAATGATGTCAGGCCGAGGTTGCCCGCCTCCAAGCAAAGACGGCCGAAGTAGTCGCCCTCCAGGAGGCCCTGGAAAGAGAGAAACGAGCCCGGGAGGAAGAGAGGCAGACCTTGGAGGAATCGGCGAGAAAGGCGGAGGCCGAGGTCGCCAACTTGGCCGAGCAGATTTCGGTCCTGGTCTCGGAGGCTAGAGTCCTTGCGGTAGAGGAATTCAAGGCCTCCGCGGAGATGAAAGACCTGAAGGTCCAATTTGGCCAGGAAGCGTTCATAAAGGGGTTCGAGCTCTGGCAAGAGAAGGTGGCCAGAAAATTTCCAGAGCTCGACCTCAGCTTCTTAGGCGAGGAGTCCGAAGATGAGGCCGGTCCCTCGTCAGCCGCCACTGCTGTCGCAGCCCCCTTGCCTGGCACGCCGTGTTCTCCACCCCCTGCCCCTGAGGTCTGAGACCTCCGATCTTGTACCTTTATTTCATCGCAATTTTTCTTTTCTGTTTGTCTTCAAAGATCATTCAATCAATAAAGTTGAATTTCTTGTTGCGAACGGCTTCTCCTCCCCCCCCTCCTTCTCTGTTCCTCTTCCTGCAATGAGTCGTGCTTTGACGCTTTTGCCTTTCGATGGCAGTGTCCCGCAGAAGCACTCCCCCTGCCCCTAGGGGTCCCGCTGAAATCGACGATCCAGCGGCTGAAGAAGGAAGTCCTTCACCTGACAAAGAAGTTAAAGAAGATGGAAGGCGAGCTCCGCAGATGGAGAGAAGGTCACTCTGAAGCCACCGCTGAGGCCACCCACTTTCGGAATCTTCACGTGAAGGGGATCATGGAGTATAGCCGGAGGAAGGCGAACTTCATGAAGGAACTCGAGGAATGCAAGAAGAGCGCCAGCGATCGAAATTGGGCCCAGGCCGCCAGGATCAGCGCCCTCAAGGTGGAACTGTCAGCTGCGAAGGGGAAGATCGGCCAGCTGGAAGGAAATTCATCCCGGCTCTTGGCCCGGGTCGACGGTGACCAAGAGTGGTCGAAGAAGGTCTCCGACCTTCAGCAGCAACTTCAGGACGCTGAGGTGAGCTGCAACGTGCATCGGGCTAGCTGGCACAAGCAGGTGGAAGAATATAAAGGGAGGTTCAGGGCGACGGCCGATGAAGTCGTCCGTCTCCAGAGGCAGCTGGCTAGCAGGGCACAGCTTACTTCCGCCCGAGATTTTGATGAGGTCCAAGCCCTAAGAGGCACCGTTAAGGGGATTTCTGTCTCCCTCGGGGAAAAGACAGCTGAGCTGCAATAACTGAAGATCCAACTGGCATACGAGCAGCGGGCCGTCGTGGATGCGGAGGCGGAATCCGAGGTCTTGAGGAAGAGGCGTCGAGAGGCAGAGGCCGAGAGCCAGCGACTTTGTCGGGCGCTCCAGGATGCGCTGCAGAAAAGGGGAGAGCTAGAAGAAGAAATTAAGAATCTGAGGCAGTCCTGGTTAAGGGATGGAGTAGATAATTCTAGGTCGGAGGGAGCAGGGCCTCCTTAGAGCTCTTTTTGTCTTTCTGTCTTTTCATGTATTTACTTCCCTTTTTGTCATTTTGCCTTTCTTTCCTTGGCCTTCTGGGCTTTATAGCGTGTATATCGAAAATGGAATGAAGAGGGCGTTTCGTGTTACCTCGTCCGCGCGTTGCACTAAATTGCCGTCTGCCGAACTTTTCTTGTTGTTTGACTTGTCTGATGTAGACGTCATTGGGGGGCACCCGATCATCGATGCGTTAGCTCGCCTTTCTCATCATACATGGCCGCAAGCCCGAGCTTGGCCGTCCAGGCTCCGCATTATTTTGGGGATGTCGTTGTCTTCCTAACCGGTGTCGAAAGTCTTTTTAGAGGCCGGGGGTGTTCGGTAGGAACTCTCCATTTCAGTTGGGACGAAGTCCTTTAGGTCTTTTGGTGCGGTCATCCTTCATCTGTTCCTGTCGTAGTTCGTCATCCTTCCTTTTTAATTTTTTTCCTCTTCTCAGAGTGAGGGCCCTCCCCCCGCTTTTCGCGGGGTTGCATAGGAGCGGGGAGGTGCCACTGAGGGGCTTTTTCCCTTCATCCGATCTTGTTGGGCGGCCAGGTTTCGCCACCGCCAGCCCTTGCTGCAGGAGTCATGGGTGGAGCCCGACTCCCATAGGAGTCCGGGTGGGGTCTTCCTTGGCATCGTGGAAGGAGCCCGGCTCTCGTAGGAGTCCAAGTGGAGTCTTCCTCGGTGTCGTGGACGTAGCCCGGCTCCCGTAGGAGTCCGGGTGGAGTCTTCCTTGGCATCGTAGACGGAGCCCGGCTCCCGTAGGAGTCCGGGTGGAGTCTTTCTTGGCATCGTGGATGGAGCCCGGCTCCCGTAGGAGTCCGGGCCTTCCACTTTGCTCGAGCCAAGATGAGGTTCTCCTCCCGTTCCCAGCTTGGCTGTGGGGGTGCGTTAGGGCGCTATAAGGCCTCTCCCCCCATCCGGTCTAAAAGAACCGGGCCTTTGACTTTGCTCATGTCAGGACGAGGTTCTCCTCCTGTTCCTGGCATGGCTGTGGGGGCACATTAGGGCGCTATAAGGCCTCTCCCCCCATTCGGTCTAAAAGAACCGGACCTTTGACTTTGCTCATGTCAGGACGAGGTTCTCCTCCTGTTCCTGACATGGCTGTGGGGGCACATTAGGGCGCTGTAAGGCCTCTCCCCCCATCCGGTCTAAAAGAACCGGGCCTTTAACTTTGCTCATGTCAGGACGAGGTTCTCCTCCTGTTCCTGACATGGCTGTGGGGGTACGTTAGGGCGCTGTAAGGCCTCTCCCCCCATCCGGTCTAAAAGAATCGGACCTTTGACTTTGCTCATGTCAGGATGAGGTTCTCCTCCTGTTCCTAACATGGCTGCAGGGGCACATTAGGGCGCTGTAAGGCCTCTCCCCCAATCCGATTTCGAGGTAGTCAGACTTTCATTTTAGGTATGTTAGGACGGGGTTCTCTCCCGTTCCTAACATAACTTTGTTTCAAGCGTTTGGAGGGGTCATATCCAGTCATAATAAATCCACGCTAGATGGGAAGAGTATGTCAAGTAGAAAGAAATTTAGATTCAAGGTGAAATCGTAAGTGATACATTTACAGATTTTCTGAGTTCCACGGTCGCGGGTGGTCCGCTCCTCCTTGAGGCCCTCCGGTGATGGAGTCGATGGTCCCGATGGGAGGCCGATCCTCGGGTTGCTCCTCCCTTCTTGGCGGTTCAGGCTGCAGAAGGGCCCTTGGCCGATCTCCTCTGCCCTCAGGCCTGCGTCGGATGAACCTGTCGAGTCGACCTCACTGAATGAGCTCCTCGATCTCGTCCCGGAGCTGGATGCATTCCTCTGTGTCATGGCCGTGGTCGCGGTGGTAGAGGCAGAACTTGTTGGGGTTGCGCTTCCCGGGGTGTGTGCGCATCCTCTCCGGCCTAGGGAGCAGCTCCCTGACCTCCATCAGTACCTGGGCCTTCGAGGCGTTGAGGGGGGCGTAGTTGCGGAATCTCCCTGGTGGGAAACCCCGCCGAACCCCGTGATCCGAGCTTCTCTGCCTGTACGCCCGGGGTGGAGTATGGGTGCGCTTATGCCCAGGAGGGGATCGGGAACGCAGCCGGGCTTTCTTTGGCCTTTTTTC
Organism: Elaeis guineensis; assembly: GCF_000442705.2. Classification (NCBI taxonomy): domain Eukaryota; kingdom Viridiplantae; phylum Streptophyta; class Magnoliopsida; order Arecales; family Arecaceae; genus Elaeis; species Elaeis guineensis. The sequence goes on along the minus strand of NC_026006.2, from coordinate 16,087,812 downwards.
AATTGTGGGCTTACTCGAGTCTCCCGCTTGCCGCTCCCTCGCCATCTCTTCATCCTTCATCTTGAAGGCTTCTTCTGCTCGGGCGTAACCTTCAGCCCGAGCCAGCAAATCAGCAAAATCCCTGGGATACTTTTTCTCTAGGGAGAACAAAAGATCATTCTTCTGAAGGCCACCCTTCAGGGCGGCCATTGCGACTGATTGGTCCAAGTTCCAGACCTCCAGCACCGTGATGTTGAAGCGGTTGATGTAGATCCGAATGGACTCCCCTTCCCTTTGCTTGATGTTGATGAGGGACTCCGAACCCTTCTGGGGACGTCGGCTGCTGACAAAATGAGCCACGAATTGGTGGCTCATTTGATCGAAGGAAAAGATGGTACCCGATTTCAAAGCTGAGTACCAATTCCTCGCCGCTTTCTTCAAGGTGGACGGGAAGGCCCGTCATAGAATGGCATCAGGAGCACCGTGAAGCAGCATCATCATCCGGAAGGCCTCCAGATGATCAACCGGGTCCGAAGTCCCATCGTAGCTTTCGAACTGGGGAAGCTTGAAGTTTGGCGGGATCGGTTCCTGCATGATCATTTGAGAGAAGGGAGGGTCAGTACAAATATCCTCACCATAAGCGGGGGGTGCATGGCGGAGTTCTTCGATCCGCCGATTCATCTCCTGGAGCCTTCGGTCCAGGAAATCCTCTCGACTTCGAGTCTCGAGGGTCCTCTGGCAGAATGGGGGCAGGGATCTTCCAGGGGTTGAATCGTGGTCCGATTGAGGGCTCTCCACCCTCGGGTTCGTTTTCCTAGGAAGGATGGGGCAGCTGGCCCAGGTGGCCCACCCCGCCACCGGATTCTGGTGTTCCGGGGATGCCCTTTCCGGGCGTACCGATGTCTGCGGCTGCTGCTGCTGCATAGCTTGCACAGCTTCGGTGAGGCCTCTGACCTGCTGCGCCAGCAGGTCAAACTGCTCCGCACCGACCGCCGCCGCCGGAGGAGGAGGAGGAGGTTGAGAAACAGAAGGGGAGGCCGGAGCCTGAGATCTGGCCGCGGAGGTCGTGGACCGTCGCGTGGATGCCTTGTGAGGAGGCATCAAGTATGGATCCCGTGGGGGAACAAGGAGTGGGTGTCGGAGGAGACGATCGGGGGCGGCTCTGTTGAACGCTCCTTCAAGAACAAGGGTACTGCGAAGACACAGGGCCCTTCCTCTAGTGCCAATCTTGTTGGTGCAAAAATCTGCTTGCATCGGAGAAGCTGGAGTCGGGGAAGTCACGGTCGCCACAGGACCTACAAAGGAAGTCTAAACCGGAGGTGGGGTTGCTCCGGCAAGACCCTCCGACGCTCAAGTCAGTTCTCTGCCCCAACAAGAGTGGAGTGCTCGAACGAAGAATTTAGCAGAGTTTTTAGATGAAAGATGAGAGCTTATAGAATAACGTATCTGGAGCCCCCTTTGAGGTTGGGGTCGTGGGCGGAGTCTGGCTCCCGTAGGAGTCCGGATGAAGTCCTCTCAGAGTTGAAGTCACGGGTAGAGCTCGGCTCCCGTAGGAGTCCGGGCGGAGTCCCCTGCAATCAAAATCAGGCGCGAAGTCCGGCTCCCGTAGGAGTCCGGATGGATCTTACTGGCAGTCAAAGTTGGCGACGGAGCCCGGCTCCCGTGGGGGTCCGGGCGGAGCCCCCCTTGAAATTGGGGTCGTGGGCGGAGTCCGGCTCCCGTAGGAGTCCGGACGAAGTCCTCTCAGAGTTGAAGTCACGGGTGGAGCCCGGCTCCCGTAGGAGTCCGGGCGGAGTCCCCTGCAATCAAAATCAGGTGCGAAGTCTGGCTCCCGTAGGAGTCCGGACGGATCTTACCGGCAGTCGAAGTTGGCGACGGAGCCCGGCTCCTGTGGGGGTCCGGGCGGAGCCCCCCTTGAGGATGGGGTCGTGGGCGGAGTCCGGCTCCCGTAGGAGTCCGGACGATGTCCTCTCAGAGTTGAAGTCACGGGCGGAGCCCGGCTCCCATAGGAGTCCGGGCGGAGTCCCCTGCAATCAAAACCAGGTGCGAAGTCCGGCTCCCGTAGGAGTCCGGATGGATCTTACCGGCAGTCGAAGTTGGCGATGGAGCCCGGCTCCCGTGGGAGTCCGGGCGGAGTCCCCCTTGAGGTTGGAGTCGTGGGTGGAGTCTGGCTCCCGTAGGAGTCCGGACGATGTCCTCTCAGAGTTGAAGTCACGGGCGGAGCCCGGCTCCCGTAGGAGTCCGAGCGGAGTCCCCTGCAATCAAAATCAGGTGCGAAGTCTGACTCCCGTAGGAGTCCGGACGGATCTTACCGACAGTCAAAGTTGGCGACAGAGCCCGGCTCCCGTGGGGGTCCGGGCAGAGCCCCCCTTGAGGTTGGGGTCGTGGGCGGAGTCCGGCTCCCGTAGGAGTCCGGACGAAGTCTGTCTGCAGTCGTTGGAGTCGAGGATGAAGCCCGGCTCCCGTAGGAGTCCGGACGGAGTCTGTCTGCAGTCGTTGGAGTCGAGAATGAAGCCCGGCTCCCGTAGGAGTCCGGACGGAGTCTGTTTGCAGTCGTTGGAGTCGAGGATGAAGCTCGGCTCCCGTAGGAGTCCGGACGGAGTCTTCCTGGAGTTAATGCTGCGATCGGAGCCCGGTTCCCGTAGGAGTCCGGGCGGAGTCCTCCTTGAGCTGATTCTGCTGAGAACTTCGGCTGTGGGTATTTTATACCCAACAACTTTTATTATTTATCAATTCATATATATTTATAATTAGCACAATCGTTAAACAATTGATTTTAGGACACATTTTTCAACACTAATATCTTCTAAAAAATCTAATTTCATAAATAAATTAGATTTTTTTATAAAAAATAAATAATTTTAAAAAATATAAAATTAAAATATATTTATGAAAAATAGATATCAAATTAATTAAACAATTTAAGCATCAAAATAATGGAGAGTTAATAAGCAATTTAATTCATATTTTTTTCTATTTTTTAAGCATAAAATCCAAGCAAAATCAAGCCAAAATATCTCAAAAATCTATTTTTTTAGCCTTCGATGCACGGTGGACCGGCCGCTCGGTCTATAGAATCAGGGGTGCAGTCCAAAGAAATGGTTCATGGTGCACGATGCAGTTTACAAGAGGGTGGCTTATTTTTGCATAATCGGATGGTTGAAATCACACCAGATGCACGATCAGATGGTTGAAATCACACCAGATGCTTAATTGAACGGCTGAGGATGTGCATTACCATATCAAGTAGTGGTGGCCCACTTCTAGTGCACGATCTGATGGCCCAAATTGATCTTCAGTGAGATCCAATGGTCTATGTTCGTTGCCGGCTGAGAGTTGAATTCTTTGCACTATTCGATGATCGAAAACCAATCTGATGAGCGATCCAATGGCTGTCATTCTTCCCGACTGACAATAAAAAATTTGATGCACTGATCAATGATCCAAAATTGATCCAGCAAAAGATTGGATAGCCAACATTGATCCCGATCATGATAAGGAGATGAACTATGAATTTTGGGCTGATTTGGGAGGTCCAAACAAGATCCAATAGTCAGAATTAAGGGACACGGATTTAACATGATTTTGAGAGATTTTTGGACTCCATTTGCAACCAAAAAAAATAAAAAATTTACCTATAAATAAGAAGTTTGGGAATAAGAGAAAGCAGAGAAAATCAGTGAAAAAAATAAGAAAAAATAGAAAAAAATTAAGATACATTTAGAGATCCAAGGAGAAGAAGAAGATAAGTCAGTTCACTCCATGGAGTATGAAGAAAAAAAGAGAGGTCGTCAACCATCTTTCCGACGAGGCTATGCCGATCAACTTCAGATTCTTATTATACTTTTATTTTTTTATTTTATTATTTTTTTTTAAATTTTTTGTAATTGAATTTCACTTTTAATTAATATAAAATTTATTTTATTACACTTTAAATTTTTATCTTTTATTTTTATTGCAATTAGATGCTAAGATCTAGTTAGTAGATTTTTAATACCACTTTATTTTATACTCTTTAAATTTTTATTATTTATTTTTATTATAAATAGAAGCTAGAATCTAAATAGTAGATCTTAGTACTCGATTTATTTTTTATACTTTTAATTTTTATTTTCTGACTTAAATAACTTTCCTCAAAAGATTATTTTATTTATAAAATCAAAGATTTCAAATTAAAGTATTGCCTTCTCTGTGGATTCGATCTGACTCACTATTTTTTATATATTTTTAATTTTTTTTAAAAAATTGAAATTAATTTGATAATCATGGTATCCTAACGACAACATCGTGATTCTATCAATTTTTGACACCATTGTCGGAGAAGGTACCAATTTTAATATTTGATTTCTTTAATTTTTTTATGAATATAGATTACTAACTTTTTTAATTTTTTTATTTTTTTATAGAAAAAAAATAAAATACTTCAATTTGAGTAGATCAATCCTAGCCCTAACCCTAAATTATTTTTTTTAATTACTATTTTTTTTAAATTAACCTAAACTTTATCCACATAAATCTAATAAAAATTATATGACAAGAGTAGAAACTTAATTATTTAGAAGTATTATCATCTTAGATTTACTTTAGGTGATCACTGGAGATAAAGTGAGCTTTCAAGTTTGATTAATTTTATGCATATAATTTAGTTTCATAGAACCCTTTATTTGAAATTGATTGTGCATATTCATCTCAAATCAACTTAAGGACAACATATATTAACAAGATAAGGTAAAAAATTTATCACCTTTCTTTAGCCCAAAAATAACCAACCAGCATCCTGAATTAACCTAAGCTTAATTAAAATTAAGTATGAAGGAACCAGATCTAGGGTTTCAGAGTTAGATCTTGAAACTTTTTCAAGATCAGACAGTGGAAGACTAAAATAAATCAAAATTTATCTTATAAAATTAGAGAATCTCTAGATCTAAGATTTTATTACATGATTGTTGTATGGTATTAAATCAGAAATTAAAATATAAAGAGCAAGAACTACATGTTGGTCATATCAATATGTTTCTATACTACATCTAATGTACGTAAAATATAATAGATTAGATCTATTACCTTGCAAGTTAGACATTCTAACTTTGCTGATCCAGGCTTGAGGATGATGTTGTGAGCTGCACATGTGTCGGGCATTTAGGAGTCATCCACACGAGCTCACGAATCACGATTAGAAGTTCTGGTCCAGAAAATCAGCATAGTATGCTAGTACTGTGCTGATCCTTCTTCGACGGTCGATCAGATACCTCCTTCTTCTTGATTTGGACTCTTTCAAAGATGAAAAGTAGGAGAAGGAGTTTTAGATGTGAGACACTCTCAGAAAACTCACAGATGGAGGAAGGAAAGAGGTGAACTTAGCAACCCTAGAAGAAGACCCTCTTCTTCTTTTCTTTGCTCTCACTTAGATACATAGTTTTGTGTCTATTATATCTCCATGCTCTAACACTCTTTCCCTCTAATTTTTGCATGCCCCAAAGGTCTCTTAATTCTCTATAATTCATAAAAATTTTAAGAATAAATTTATTTTAAATAATGAGATATGAAGAATCTTTGTCTAGGTCAAACACCTAGTCAAGAAAAATCTAAACAGGGCAAGACAAGGGGTGCCCAACTCATGGGCATCCCCTCCTTCTTTTTTTGCCATGGACCACCAAAAAAGAGTGCATAATATATATCATAAAAACTACAAAAATTTCAAAAAAAAATTGGATAAAATCAGTGCCATAAGGAAAGAGTTTTGGTTTCCTAAAATTCTATCTCATAGAATTTGAGATACAAACTAATTCTTACTTTGACTTGATCCACAACTACATTCCATATAACAGAGAAAGAGTGAAAAGCTTTGGGCATGTGTGAAGGCTTGGGAGAGAAGGTTTTGTCATACAAAATAAGAGAGAGTGGGTGTGGAGGGCTAAGGTGGTGCAAGGTGGAATCCAAGTCTTACTAGGGTTCAATCTATGACTTGTTCAAATTTGGTTTCTCAAATCAAATCAAACCAAAACCAAATCAACTCAATTAAAATATGTCTTAATCCAATTAAGAATCTAATTTAATCAAATTAAATTAGATTTAAATCTAATTTAATTTTTTAATCAAATTAAAAATTAGGTTGACCCAAGTCCTAATTGAACTAAGACTAGTTTTTTCCTTGCAATTGGCTTATCCAATAAACCAATTGGACTTGATCCAATCAAGCCCAAATCAAATCTAATTAAATCATATTCAATTAGACTTAATCTCAGCTCATTGACTTAATCAAATTAAGCCAATTAGTAATCAAATTGCTAATCAATCCTCCTGCAACACTTGCACTAGGTTAAATGTCAATCGTATTGATCGTTTAACCCTAGAACGATTCTTAATCGTTGATCAACCATCCGATCGGATCATGAACTCTAATGTGTGTGACCTCATAGGTCCGAACCTAAGTCGATAGCATAAAATTAAATTTTTGTACCAATCAAAATGACCATCTAGCAATGGTACCCGATGGTTGTATAGGTCGAATGTATAGAACAACATCCTTAGAACCTATGCGGATATAGTTTCCATATAATTCATCTCTTTGACTAAAATGCTCATAGGACACCTCAGAGTTCAACTATCAACTCTGATCAGGTTGTCCACATTGTATTTTAAAATATCAAATCCATCTGATGGATTACCCTGGTCAAGGTTTTGCTAAATTGAAATACAGTGACTCATTCTTCTCCAACTCTTGGAGTGGTCAATCCCATCTTGATCACACTCTGACTTCGCAAGTACTTGACTGTGCCCAGAAGCCTTCCATCACTGAATTAAAAATTTAGTTAGTCCAGTACCAAAGCACAGTGAGTTGCTTGCAAATCACTGAGGCGATCTCAGGTCTAAGGGACACTTATATCTATATCCCACTAGAGACATTCTCAACAGCTGAATGCTCTGGAGTTGGTCATGTTTAATGATGATGTACCCTTACATCTCACCTGTATACCATACCAGTGTCTCCATACTCCTTGATTAAGAGGACAACCAACCCATATAGCCTACAGTGACCTATGCTCGATAGAAACTATCATCCTTATTAACAGCCTATCATTTGATCGTGAATAATTTTAAGGACTAATCGATAAATCCTCTCTTTATCGTACCTAAATAGTCTTAAGACCTATACCACAGCAACAGAGCTTATTAGAAGATGAAAACTTATGATAAAAATATCAAAAATATATTTTATTTATTAACAAATCAATTACAATACAAGATTGCTCAACCGTCAACAGGCTGACGATTGGCTTTTGGGATATATTTTTCAATAACTCTCACTTTTCCTAAAGCCACTCGGTACAGTATCGAATGCCCATCTTTGACTTGTAGTTGTCGAACTTTTTTATCACCAGGGCTTTAGTAAAGGGGTCGGTCAGGTTCTCCTTTCCATCGATCTTCTGAAAGTCGATATCACCTCGATCCATGATCTCCCAAACCAGGTGGAAGCAGTGCAAAATGTGCTTCGTCCGTTGGTGTGCTTTGGGTTCCTTCGCTTGAGTTATGGCACCAGTGCTATTGCAGTAGAGCAGGATTGGACCATCGAGGGAGGGTGCTACTCTGAGCTCAGTGATGAATTTCCTCAGCCACAGCTTCCTTCGTGGCATCCGATGCTGCGATGTACTCCACCTCATAAACAGAGTCTGCCATAGTATGCTGCTTGAAACTCTTCCAGCATATGACTCCACCATTCAGAGTAAAGATATAAGCCGACATGCTTCTGCTGTCATCATGGTCAGATTTAAAGCTGGAGTCTGTGGACCCCACAAGTTTCAGATCTGACTCGTCATAAACCAACCATTGGTCCTTAGTATTTCTCAACTACTTAAGGAAGGCTTTAACCACTTTTCAGTGATTTTCTCCAGGATCAGATTGGTATCTACTCACTACTCCTAGTGAGTATGCCACATCTGGCCTTGTACATATCATAACATACATGATAGATCCCACAGTCGAAGCATGTGGGATTCTACTCATACACTCTCTCTCTTCAGGAGTTGTTGGACAATCCTTCTTAAAAAGAGAAATTTCATGGCCTATCCGTAGATAGCCTTTCTTGAAATTTTTCATGCTGAACCTCTTCAGCACAGTGTCTATGTACGTGGATTGGGATAACCCAAGCATCTTTTTTGATCTATCCCTATAGATCTTCATCCCTAGGATGTAGGATGCTTCACCCAAGTCCTTCATGGAGAACTGCGATGCCAACCAAACTTTTATTCTCTGTAGTGTGAGGATGTCATTTTCGATTAAGAGAATATCATCCACGTATAAGATAAGAAATACTACAACTGGACCATTTGCCCATTTATAGATGCAGGGCTCTTCTCCATTCTTAATGAAGTCATATGTTTTGATCACCTTATCAAAATGCATGTTCCAACTTTGAGAAGTTTGCTACAATCCATAAATGGATCTCTGAAGCTTGCACACCTTGGACTCATCTATGGATGTAAACCCCTCAGGTTGTATCATATACACCTCTTCGGTCAGCTCTCTATTCAGGAAAGCTGTTTTTATATCCATCTGTCAGATCTCATAATTCAGATGGACAGCTATTGCAAGCATTATCCGAATGGATTTGAGCATTGCCACAGGGGAGAATGTCTCATCATAGTCAATTCCATATGATTGACGATATCCCTTGGCAACCAGATGGGCTTTATAGGTCCCCACCTTTCCATCTGTGCCCCTCTTCCTTTTGAAGATCCATTTGCACCCAATGGGTTTAACACCTTAAGGTGGGTCAACCAATGTCCATGCATCATTGACTTTCATGGACTCCATTTTGAATTTCATGGCTTCAAGCCATTTCTCAGAATCAGGTCTCTGCATTGCATCCATATAGGTGATCGGATCCTTATCATTTTTATCGAGTTCGATGGGATCACTGTCCCAGACCAAGAAATCATAGTATCAGTCCGACTGACGTGGTACTCTATTGGAACACCTTAATGGTGTAGGTACATTGGGCTCCAGATCTGATCTAATCAAATCCAACTTAGGTTCAGCTATTGGTGTCGATCCTTCTAGCTGTTGAACTTTATCAAGTTCAACCTTAGAGGCAACGGTTCCTTCACCAAAGAACTCTTTTTCTAAAATGGTTGCCTTAAGGCTGACGAACATCTTTTGTACATCAGCATGGTCGAAAAAATATCCTTGGGTCTCTTTGGGGTACCCTATGAATGTGCATTTGTCAGACCTAGATCCGAGTTTGTCCATAACTAACCGTTTGACATAGGTCGGGTACCCTCAGATCCTAAGGTGTGAAAGTGCTGGCTTACGTCCTGTCCATATCTCATATGGAGTCTTAATTATAGACTTACTTGGAACTCTATTTAACAGATAACAGGTCAATTCGAGTGTATATCTCCAGAAGGATATCGGCAAGCTAGCAAAACCCATCATGGATCGGACCATGTCTAACAGAGTCTGATTTCTCCTTTCAGACACACCATTATGCTGTGGTATTCTTGGAGGAGTCCATTGGAAGAGAATTCCATTCCCTCCTAGATATGTGAGAAACTCACTAGAAAAGTAGTCCCCTCCTCGGTCAAATCGAAGAGTTTTAATACTCTTTCCAATTTGTTTTTCTACTTCACTTTAGAATCATTTGAATATTTCATATGAATCCGACTTATGTTTCATCAGATAGACATATCCATATCTGGATAGATCATCAGTGAAAGTGATAAAGTAGAAATATCTACCTCTAGCACTTGTGCTCATGGGCCCGCATACATCAGTATGTACTAGGCCCAAGTGCTCAGTAGCTCTCTCACCTTTTTTAGTAAAAGGTGACTTGGTCATTTTACCAAGAAGACAGGACTCACAGGTTGGAAGTGATTCACAATCACTGACTTCAAGGATTCCCTTTTGAGTCAACCTATTTATCCTGTTCTTGTTTATATGACCTAGCCTACAGTGCCATAAGTAGATATCTGATACACTATCTAATTTAGGATGCTTACCAATAGAATAGACTACGTTAACAGATTATGATAACATATACACACCATTGTTCAAATGTCCAAAAAAAATAGTAACACCATTTATAATGATATTACAAACTTATTTCTTTATTGAAATTTCATAATCATTTTTAGCCAAAAAGCCTACAGAAATAATATTTAAAAAGAAACTGAGACAGAAATGACAATCATTAAGAACAACGGTATGGGACTCAAATACAAGTTTCAAAATTCCTAATGCCAGAACTGGAACTAGTCTTCCATCTCTAATGTTCAGGAACCTCTCATCTTGCTCAAATCTCCTACTGACCTGCAACCCCTGCAACGAATTACAAATATGGTATGGGCTATCGGTATCCAATACCCAGTCAGTTATATCATGAATAGAGAAATTGCAAGGAGTTATCATATAAATACCTTGCCTAGCAATAGCTTGCTTCTTTCTCTGTCTGTTCGGGTCTAGGGAGGCAATGTACTGAGGACAGTTCCTCTTTCAATGCCCCAACTTCTTGCAAAAGAAGCATTCAGCTTGACTCTTATCGTGCTTGATCTTTTTGGTCTAGCCCTGCACAAATATCCCAGACTGAACTTGCACCATCTTCATTTTTTTCTTCTTATTCTTCTTCCCTTTCTTCAAGGATCGAGAATCAGAAGATGAACCTCCCACTAAGTTCACCGACTCCTTGTGGAGTTGGTGATCTTTCTCAAAGTTCTGAAGCAACCCTAGTAACCCATGGAAGTTTACTTCAGGCTTTGTCATTCTATAATGAGTGAAGAATGGGAGATAAGACTTGGGCAGTGGGTTCAGTATTGCATCTTTCCCAAGCTGCTCATGCAAGAAAAAACTGAGCTTGCTCAAATGCTCCATCAACTCGATCGTGTACAATACATGATCAGTGACAGAGACACCATCCCATATTTTGGTGTTGAAGATGGCACAACTAATCTTGTGCCTCTCCACATCATCAAGTGTACCAAAGGCATCCTCTAACAGTTGAAGCATGTCCTTTGACTGAGCCATCTCAAATCTGTGACTGAACTCGTCGCTCATGACAGCCAGCATGATGCAGCGCACCATGGTCCGATCACTGAGCCACTTCTGGTAAGTGTCTTTGACTATTCCATGTGCATTGGCAGCTGGCTGCTTAGGTGCAGGATCCGTTATCACATATAAGATCCATTCATGCTCCAGGACTATCTTCAACTTTCGGTACCAGCTATTGAAGTTGGGTCCCACCAACTTATCATTGCCCAACAATGATCGGAGCGATAGGGAAGTGGCCATATCTGCACAAAGGAAAACCATAACCTAATTAGTAACTAATTTATTAAACCTAAAGATTTAGATTTTAATCAAAAGGTTTCTTCCACTATTTTATTCAAATTGATAGCCACTACCTCCAATTCAAGGAATTACCCTAATTCCTTAGTGGGTACTAGAATCCACTTAGACTGCACACAAGCCCAACTTTGGTTGGCAAACCCATGTATATCTAAGGATAGGTTCATAACCAATTATTTCTCTAAATAATTTCTAGTAATTTAATTTTGCCCCAGTCTCTAATCAGTGAAGGAATTAGATCTAGGGTTTCATGGATAGATCTTGAAATTTTTTCAAGATCAGACAGCGAAAGACTAAAATAAATCAAAATTTATCTTATAAAATTAGAGAATCCCTAGATCTAAGATCCTATTACAAAATTATTATATGGTATTAAATCAAAAATTAAAATATAAAAAGCAAAAACTATATGTTGATCATATCAACATGTTTCTATACTACATCTAATGTATGTAAAATATAATAGATCAGATCTATTACCTTGCAAGTTAGACATTCTAACTTTTCTGATCCAAGCTTGAGGATGATGTTACAAGCCGCACATATATCCAACCTCTAGGAGTCATCCACACAAGCCCACGAATCATGATCAGAAGTCTTGGTCCAGGAAATCAGCACAGTATGCTAGTACTGCGCTGATCCTTCTTCGATGGTCGATCAGATGCCTCTTTCTTCTTGATTTGGACTCTTCCAAAAATGAGAAGTAGGAGAAGGAGTTTTAGATGTGAGACACTCTTAGAAAACTCAAGATGGAGGAAGGGAAGTGGTGAACTCAGCAACCCTAGAAGAAGACCCTCTTCTTCTTCTCTTTGCTCTCACCCAGACATCCAGTTTTGTGTCTATCATATATCCATGCCCCAACATTATTTTTCTCTTGTTTATCGATGCCCTAAAGGTCTCAAAATGATCTACAATTTTTGAAAATTTTATGAATAAATTCATCTTAAATAGAGAGATATGAAGAATCCTTGTCTAAGTCAAAAACCTAGTCAAGGAAACTCCAAATAGGGCAAGACAAGGGGTGCCCAACTCTTGGGTGTCCCCTCCTTCTTTTTCTACCATGGACCACCAGTAAAGGGCACACAATATGTGTCATTAAAGCCACAAAAATCTCAAAAAAAATTTGGCTAAAATCTGGGCCATAAGGAAAGAGTTTTGGTTTCCTAAAATTCTATCTCATAGAATTTGGAATCCAAACTAATTCCTACTTTGACTTGGTCCACAACCACATTCCATGTAAGAGAGAAAGAGAGAAAAGCTTTGGGCATGCGTGAAGACCTAGGAGAGAAGGTTTTGTCACACAAAATAAGAGAGAGTGGGCATGGGGGGCTAAGGTGGCGCAAGGTGAAATTCTAGTCTTACTAGGGTTCAATCTATGACTTATTCAAATTTAGTTTCTCAAACTAAATCAAACTAAAACCAAATCAACTCAATTAAAATAGGTCTTACCCAATTAAAAACCTAATTTAATCAGATTAAATTAGATTTAAATCTGATTTAATTTTTTAATCGAATTAGAAATTAGGTTGACCCAAGTCTTAATTGAACTAGGACTAGTTTTTCTTTGCACTTGGCTTATCCAATAAATTAATTGGACTTGATCCAATCAAGCCCAAACTAAATCTAATTAAATTATATTCAATTAAACTTAATCTTAGCCCATTGGCTTAATCAAATTAAGTCAATTAGCAATCAAATTACTAATCGATCCTCCTGCAACACTTGCACTAGGTTAAATGTCAATCGTATTGATCATTTAACCTTAGAATGATTCTTAATCGTTGATCATCCATCCGATTGAATCGTGAACTCTAATGTGTGTGACCTCATAGGTCTAAACTTAAATCGATAGCATAGGAATAAATTTCTATACCAATTGAAGTGATCATCTAGCAATGGTATCCGATGGTCGGATAGGTCGAATGTGTAGAACAACATCCTTAGAACCCATGCGGATATAGTTTCTATATAATTCATTCCCTTGACTAAAATGCTCATAGGATACCTCAGAGTTCAACAGTCAACTTTGATCAGGTTGTCCACATTGTATTTCAAAATATCAAATCCATCTGATGGGTTACCTTGACCAAGATTTTGCTAAATTGAAATACAGCGACTCATTCTTCTCCAACTCTTGGAGTGGTCAATCCCATCTCGATCACACTCTGACTTCGCAAGTACTTGACTATGCCTAGAAGCCTTCCATCACTGAATTAGAAATTCAGTTAGTCTAGTACCAAAGCATAGTGAGTTGCTTGCAAGTCACTGAGGCGATCTCAGGTCTAAAGGACACTTATACCTATATCCCATCAGAGACAATCTCAACAGCAGAATGCTCTAGAGTTGGTCATGTTCAATGATGATGTATCCTTACATCTCATCTGTATGCCATATCAGTGTCTCCACACTCCTTGGTTAAGAGGACAACCAACCCATATGGCCTACAGCGACCTATGCTCGATAGAAGCTGTCGTCCTTATTAACAGCCTATCATTTGGTCATAAATAGTTTTAAGGATTAATCGATAAATCCTCTCTTTATCGAATCTAAATAGTCCTAAAGATTTCATCACAACAATGGAGTTCATTAGAAGATAAAAACTTGTGATGAAAATATCAAAAATATATTTTATTTATTAACAAATCAATTACAATACAAGATTGCTCAACCGTCAATAGGCTGACGATTGACTTTTGGGACATGTTTTCCAACAACTCCCACTTATCCTAAAACCACTCGGCACAGTATCTAATACCCATCTTTGACTTATGGTTATTGAACTCCTTTATCGCCAGGGCTTTAGCGAAGGGGTCGATCAGGTTCTCCATTCCATCGATCTTCTGAAGGTTGACGTCACCTCAATCCACGATCTTCCAGATCAGGTGGAAGCAGTGCAAAATGTACTTCATTCGTTGGTGTGCTTTGGGTTCCTTCACCTAAGCAATGACACCTGTGCTGTCACTGTAGAGCAGGACCGATCCATCGAGGGAGGGTGCTACTCCAAGCTTGGTGATGAATTTTCTCAGCCACACAGCTTTCTTCACAGCATCCGATGCTACATTGTACTCTGCCTCACAAACAGTCTGCCATAGTATGCTACTTGAAACTCTTTCAATCGATGGCTCCACCATTCAGAGTAAAGATATAATCCGACACACTTCTGCTATCATCATGGTCAGATTGAAAGCTGGAGTCTGTGAACCCTACAAGTTTCAGATCTGAATCGCCATAAACCAACCATTGGTCTTTAGTATTTCTCAAATACTTAAGGATGGCTTTAACCACTTTCAAGTGATTTTCTCCAGGATCAGATTGGTATCTACTCACTACTATTAGTGAGTATGCCACATCTGGCCTTGTATATATCATGGCATATATGATAGTTCGCACGATCGAAGCATATGAGACTCTACTCATACGTTTTCTCTCTTCAAGAGTTGTCGGACAATCCTTCTTAGAGAGAGAAATTTCATGACCTATCGATAGATAGCCCTTCTTGAAATTCTCCATGCTGAACTTCTTCAGCACAGTGTCTATGTACGTGGATTGAGATAACCCAAGCATCCTTTTAGATCATCCCTATAGATCTTCATCCCTAGGATGTAGGATGCCTCACCCAAGTCCTTCATGGAGAACTACGATGATAACCGAACTTTTATTCTCTGTAGTATGGAGATGTCATTCTCGATTAAGAGAATGTCATCCACGTACAAGACAAGAAATACCACAACTAGACCATTTGCCCATTTATAGATGCAGGGCTTTTCTCTGTTCTTAACAAAGTCATATGTTTTGATCACCTTATCAAAATGCATGTTCCAACTCCAAGAAGCTTGCTTCAATTCATAAATGGATCTCTAAAGCTTGCACACCTTGGACTCATCAGTGGATGTAAACCCCTCAGGTTGTATCATATACACCTCTTCAGTCAGCTCTCTATTCAGAAAAGTAGTTTTTACATCCATCAGTCAGATCTCATAATCCAGATGGGCTGATATTGCAAGCATTATCCGAATGGATTTGAGCATTGCCACAGAGGAGAACGTCTTGTTATAGTCAATACAATAATATTGACGATACCTTTTGGCAATCAGACGGGCTTTATAGGTCTCCACCTTTTCGTCTGCACCCCTCTTCCTTTTGAAGACCCATTTACACCCAATGGGTTTAACCCCTTCAGGTGAGTCAACCAATGTCCATACATCGTTGACCTTCATGGACTCCATTTCAGATTTTATGGCTTCAAGCCATTTCTCGAAATCAGATCTCTACATTGCATCCATATAGGTGATCGGATCCTCATCGTTCTCATCGAGTTCAATGGGATCACCGTCCCGGATCAAAAAATCATAGTATCTGTCCGGCTGACACGGTACTCTACTGGATCTCCTTAATGGTGTAGGTACATTGGGCTCCTGATCTGATCTAATCAAATCTGACTCAGGTTCAGCTATTGGTGTCAGTCCTTCTACCTGTTGAACTTCATCAAGTCAACCTTAGAGGCAACGATTCCTTCACCAAGGAATTCCTTTTCTAAAAAGATTATCTTAAGGTTGACGAATACCTTTTGCTCATCAGCATGGTAGAAAAAATATCTTTTGGTCTCTTTAGGATACCCTATGAATGTGCATTTGTTAGACCTAGATCTGAGTTTATCTATAACTAACTGTTTGACATAGGTCGGGCACCCCCAGACCCTAAGGTGTGAAAGTGCTGGCTTACGTCCTGTCCATATCTCATATGGAGTCTTAATTACAGACTTACTTGGAACCCTATTTAATGGATAATAGATCGATTCGAGTGCATATCCCCAGAAGGATATCGGCAAGCTGGCAAAATACATCATAGATCGGACCATGTCTAATAGAGTCTGATTTTTTCTTTCAGACACACCATTATGCTATGGTGTTTCTGGATGAGTCCATTGGGAGAGAATCTCATTCTCTCCAAGATATGTGAGAAACTCACCAGAACGGTATTCTCCTCCTCGGTCAGACAGAAAAGTTTTAATACTCTTCCCAGTTTATTTTTCTACTTCACTTCGAAATTGTTTGAACATTTCAAATGAATCCAAGTTATGTTTCATCAGATAGACATATCCATATTTGGATAGATCATCCGTGAAAGTGATGAAGTAGAAATATCCACCTCTAGCACTCGTGCTTATGGGCCTGCATACATCAGTATGTACTAGGCTCAAGTGCTCAGTAGCACTCTCACCTTTTCCAGTAAAAGGTGACTTGGTCATTTTACTAAGAAGACAGGACTCATAGGTTGGAAGTGATTCACAATCACTGACTTTGAGGATTTCCTCTTGAGTCAATCTGTTTATCCTATTCTTGTTTATATGACCTAGCCTACAGTGCCATAAGTAGATATCTGATACACTATCTAATCTAGGGTGCTTGCCAGTAGAATAGACTATGTTAACAGGTTGTAATAACATATACACACCATTGTTCAAATGTTCACAAAAAATAGTAATACCATTCATAATGATATTACAAACTTATTTCTTTATTAAAATTTCATAATCATTTTTGGTCAGAAGGCCTACAGAAATAATATTTAAAAAAAAACTGGGATAGAAATGACAATCATTAAGAATAATGGTATGAGACTCAAATATAAGTTTCAAGATTCCTAATGCTAGAACTGGAATTGGTCTTCCATCTCCAACATTCAGGAATCTCTCGCCTTGCTCGAATCTCCTACTGACCTGCAACCCCTGCAACAAATTACAAATATGATAAGGATTACCGATATCCAATATGCAATCAGTAATATCACAAATAGAGAAATTACAAGGAGTTATTATATAAATACCTTGCCTAGCAATAGCTTGTTTCTTTCTCTGCCTGTTCGGATCAGAAAGGCAATGTACTGAGGACAGTTTTTCTTTCAGTGCCTCCACTTCTTGCAAAAGAAGCATTCAGCTTGACTCTTATCGAGCTTGATCTTTCTGGTCTGGCCCTGCACTAATGTCCCAACCTAAACTTGCACCTTCTTCACTTTCTTTTTTTTGTTCTTCCTCCCTTTCTTAAAGGGTTGAAGACGAACTTCTCACTAAGTTCACTGACTCCTTATGGAGTTGGTGATCCTTCTCAAAATTTTGAAGCAACCCTAGTAACCCATGGTAGTTTACTTTAGGCTTTGTCATTCTATAATGAGTGAGGAATGGAAGATAAGACTTGGATAATGAGTTCAGGATTGCATCTTTCCCAAGCTGCTCGTGCAAGGAAAAGCTGAGCTTGCTCAAACACTCCATCAGCTCGATCATGTACAATACATGATCAGTGATAGAGGCACCATCTCGTATTTTGGTGTTGAAGATGGCACAACTAGTCTTGTGCCTCTCCACATCATCGGGTGTGCCAAAGGCATCCTCCAATACTTGAAGCATATCCTTTGGTTGAGCCATCTCAAATTTATGACTGAACTCGTTGCTCATGACAGCCAGCATGATGTAGCGCACCATGGTCCGATCACTGAACCACTCCTGGTAAGTGTCTCTGATTGTTCCACGTGCATTGGCATCTGCTCCTCAGGTGTAGGATCCGTTATCACATATAGGATCCGTTCATGCTCCAGGACTATCTTCAACTTTGGGTACCAGCTATCAAAGTTGGATCCCACCAAATTATCATTGTCCAACAATGATCGGAGTGATAAGAAAGTAGCTATATCTGCACAAAAAAAAATCATAACCTAATTAGTAATTGATTCATTAAACCTAAAGATTTAGACTTTAATCAAAAAGTTTCTCCCACTATTTTATTCGAATTGGTAGCCTCTACCTCCAATTCAAAAAATTATCTTAATTCCTTAGTGGGTACTAGAATCCACTTAGACTGCACACAAGTCCAACTTTGGTTGGCCAACCCATGTATATCTAAGGGTAGGTTCATAACCAATTATTTTTCTAACCAATTTCTAGTAATTTTAATTTTGCCCCAATCCCTAATCAGCAGGCTTTGGCCTCCACTGAAAAGGTCTGGTTAGGTCCAACCATTAACATGACCATACTTGGCCCATCTAGCCAATAAATGATTAGGCCCAACTTTGGTTGGCTAACCTAACCACCATTTAGATAGATGCAGTCAAGAAATCATATTATGAATGATAATTCCATCAGCTGATAAGCACCAGGCCTTTGGGCCGCCAATGATTATCCAACTGATGGACCCATTATCATCCACATAATGAGAGGCTATGATCTAGTTATCACCATAATTATTTTATTTTAAAGATCTAATAATTTTAAAAAATTTAATTGATTTAGAGGAAGAGGTCAGATGAACCAGCTTATCATGATCCTTCCACTGGCTTCATCAAGTCAGCTTAAGGGAGACCATTAAAAGGATTGGTCTAGGAGCACCTAAATCAGTCATACTGATTTACCTAGCTGACATGGGTCAGCTCGAATAGTCAAGTGATCCGATCAAAACATAATTTCACCAAGAGGCCAGGTAAGTTCGATCGGTGGGAGGGTCTGCCAAAGCTTGCCTTAGAAACCATCAGAAATGACCAGGTAAGTAGGCTGCCAATTAAAAACCACCAGTCTGGTTTATCTTAGACACCAACTGATTTAATTAGTTTCGATTAGATGAACCTAACAGTTCGTGCTAGACCCCTTAGCCAAGAATCGAGTCTATTTGGTTCTCGTTAAAGATATGGACTTGACCAACTACAACTATTATAATTGATCTAGAGAATTCTTGACCTAATCTAAGACAACAATTGATTAGATTTAGTCAATTCTCTAATTAAATCCATCTTTAATCTAACCTTAGGTCTAACCTAATTAATGGACCTAATTTCCACTAACCCATTAACCCAATGTGTTATGGTTTATGTCTTAGGTTCTTTAATTCACAATCCTAGAACCTAATCAAACAACTTCTTAATTCTCAATTAAGTTTTGAATTGAGGGTTGGGGTTCAGCTTTTCAAAAATAATTTTCATATTTGTAAAATATTTTTACAAAATGGTTCTACCAACCAAGTTGCATGTTTGATTCATAATCAAAATGCAAGTGAAATAAGTATGAAACTACTTTAGATCTAATCTAAACAGGTTCATGTAATTGAAATAATTTTATTTTAGATTTAAATATCTTTTAAATCTAATAAATTATAAATTTAATCTAGATCATATCTAACAAATTTATGATTAAAGATAGATCTACATGAACTAGGACAACCTTTGCACCTAAGGGGTAAACCTTACAGCAGGACAACCTACAGTTCGTGATTGATCTAAAAAATTTTAATTTTAGATTTAATAATCAGATTATAAATTAGATCTAATCTAAAAAATAATCTAAGCATGCATAAATAATCATATAATAAACAACCAAGGCTCTGATACCAATTGAAGGAACCAGATCTAGGGTTTCAGGATTAGATCTTGAAACTTTTTCAAGATCAGGTAGCGGAAGACTAAAATAAATTAAAATTTATCTTATAAAATTAGAGAATCTCTAGATCTAAGATCTTATTATATAATTATTATATGATATTAAATCAAAAATTAAAATATAAAAAGCAAGAACTACATGTTGATCATATCAATATGTTTCTATACTACATCTAATGTATGTAAAATATAATAGATCAGATCTATTACCTTACAAGTTAGATGTTCTAACTTTACTGATCCAGACTTGAGGATGATGTTGCAAGCCGCACATGCATCCAGCCTCTAGGAGTCATCCACACGAGCCCACGAATCACGAATAGAAATTCTGGTCCAGAAAATCAGCATAGTATGCTAGTACTGCGTAGATCCTTCTTCGATGGTCGATTAGATGCCTTCTTCTTCTTGATTTAGACTCTTCCAAAGATGAGAAGTAGGAGAAGGACTTTTAGATGTGAGACACTCAGAGAACTCAAGATGGAGGAAGGGAAGAGGTGAACTCAGCAACCTTAGAAGAAGACCCTCTTCTTCTTCTCTTTGCTCTCACCCAGACACCTGATTTTGTATCTATTATATCTCCATGCCTCAACACTATTTCTCTTAAATTTTGGACAACCCAAAGGCCTCTTAATGCTCTATAAGTCAAAAAAATTTCATGAAGAAATTAATCTTAAATAGAGAGATATGAAGAATCTTTGTCTAGGTCAAATACCTAGTCAAGAAAACTCCAAACCGGACAAGACAAGGGGCGCCCAACTCTTGGGTGTCCCCTCCTTCTTTTTCTACCATGGACTACTAGTAAAGGGTACACAATATGTTCCATAAAAGCCACAAAAATTTCAAAAAAAAATTGGATAAAATTAGTGCCATAAGGAAAGAGTTTTGATTTCCTAAAATTCTATCTCATAGAATTTGGAATCCAAACTAATTCCTACTTTGACTTGGTCCACAACCACATTCCATGTAAGAGAGAAAGAGAGAAAAGCTTTGGGCATGTGTGAAGGCCTAGGAGAGAAGGTTTTGTTGAATAAAATAAGGGAGAGTGGGTGTAGGGGGCTAAGGTGGCGCAAGGTGGAATCCTAGTCTTACTAGGGTTCAATCTATGACTTGTTCAAATTTAGTTTCTCAAACCAAATCAAATCAAAACCAAATCAATCCAATAAAAATAAGACTTAATTCAATTAAAAATATAATTTAATCAAATAAAATTATATTTAAATATGATTTAATTTTTTAATCAAATTAGAAATTAGGTTGACCCAAGTCTTAATTGAACTAGGACTAGTTTTTCCTTGCACTTGTCTTATCCAATAAACCAATTGGACTTGATCCAATCAAGTCCAAACTAAATTTAATTAAATTATATTTAATTAGATTTAATCTCAACCTATTGCTTAATCAAATTAAGTCAATTAGCAATCAAATTGCTAATCGATCCTCCTGCAATACTTGTACTAGATTAAATGTCAATCGTATTGATCGTTTAACCCTAGAACAATTCTTAATCATTGATCAACCATCTGATCGAATCGTGAGCTCTAATGTGTGTGACCTCATAGGTCTGAACCTAAGCTGATAGTATAAGAATAAATTTTTATACCAATTGAAGTGACCATCTAGCAATGATACTCGACGATCGGATAGGTCGAATGTATAGAACAACATCCTTAGAACCCATGCAGATATAGTTTCCATATAATTCATCTCCTTGATCAAAATACTCATAGGACACCTAGAGTTCAACTGTTAACTCTGATCAGGTTGTCCACATTGTATTTCAAAATATCAAATCCATCTGTTGGATTATCCTGGCCAAGGTTTTTCTAAATTGAAATACAACGACTCATTCTTCTCCAACTCTTGGAGTGGTCAATCCCATCTCGATCATACTCTGACTTTGCAAATACTTGATTGTGCCCAGAAGCCTTCCATCACTGAATTACAAATTCAGTTAGTCCAGTACTAAAGCACAGTGAGTTGCTTGCAAGTCACTGTGGCGATTTCAGATCTAAGAGACACCTATACCTATATCCCATCAGAGATATTCTCAACAGCTGAATGCTCTAGAGTTGTTCATGTTCAATGATGATGTACCCTTATATCTCACCTGTATGCCATACCAGTGTCTTCACACTCTTTGGTTAAGAAGACAATCAACCCATATGGCCTACAGCGATCTATGCTCGATAGAAGCTATCATCCTTATTAACAGTCTATCATTTGATCATGAATAGTTTTAAGGATTAATCAATAAATCCTCTCTTTATCAAACCTAATTAGTCCTAAGGATTTCATCACAACAACGGAGTCCATTAGAAGATGAAAACTTGTGATGAAAATATCAAAAATATATTTTATTTATTAATAAATTAATTATAATACAAGGTTGCTCAACCGTCAACAGGCAGACGATTGGCTTTTGGGATATATTTTCCAACAATCAGTAGGCTTTGGCCTCCACTGAAAAGGTCTGGTTAGGTCCAACCATTAACATGATCATAGTTGGTCCGTCTAGCCAATGAATGATTAGACCCAATTTTTGTTGGCTACCTTACCACCATTTAGAAAGATGTAGTCAAGAAATCATATTATGAATGACAATTCCATCAGCCGATAAGCAGCAGGCCTTTGAGCCTCCAATGATTATCCAACTGATGGACCCATTATCATCCACTTAATGGGAGGCTATGATCTAGTTATCATGATAACTATTTCATTTTAAAGACCTAATAATTTTAGAAGATTTAATTGATTTAGAGGAGGTTAGATGAACCAGCTTATCATGATCCTCCCACTAGCTTCACCAAGTCAGCTTAAGGGAGACCATTAAAAGGGCTGGTCTAGGAGCACCTAAATCAGTCACACTGATTTACCTAGCTGACATGGGTCAGCTCGAATAGTCAAGTGATCCAATCAAAATATAATTTCACCAAGAGGACAGGTAAGTTCGATCGGTGGGAGGATCTGCCAAAGCTTACCTTAGACACCATCAAAAATGGTCAGGTAAGCGAGCTGCCAATTAAAAACTACCGATCTGGTTTATCTTAGAATAATCTAATTAAATCAGTTTGTATCTAAGGTAAACCAGATCGGTGATTTTTAATTGGCAGCCCGCTTACTTGGCCATTTCTGATGGTGTCTAAGGCAAGCTTTGGCAGACCCTCCCACCGATCGAACTTACCTGACCTCTTGGTGAAATTATATTTTGATCGGATCACATGACTATTCGAGCTGACCCATGTCAACTAGATAAATCAGTGTGACTGATTTAGGTGCTCCTAGACCAGTCCTTTTAATGGTCTCCCTTAAGCTGACTTGGTGAAGCCAGTGGAAGGATCATGATAAGCTGGTTCATCTGACCTCCTCCTCTAAATCAATTAAATCTTTTAAAATTATTAGATCTTTAAAATAAAATAGTTATGGTGATAACTAGATCTAGCCTCCCATTAAGTGGATGATAATGGGTCCATCAGTTGGATAATCATTGGAGGACCAAAGGCCTGGTACTTATCGGCTGATGGAATTATCATTCATAATATGATTTCTTGACTGTATCTTTCTAAATGATGGTTAGGTTAGCCAACCAAAGTTGGGCCTAATCATTCATTGGTTAGATAGGACAAGTATGGTCATATTAATGGTTAGACCTAACCAGACCTTTTCAGTGGAGACCAAAGCCTACTGATTAGGGACTGGGGCAAAATTTAAATTACTAAAAATTATTTAGAGAAACAATTGGTTATGAACCTACCCTTAGATGTACATGGGTTGACCAACCAAAGTTGGGCTTGTGTGCAATCTAAGTGGATTCTAGTACCCACTAAAGAATTAGGATAATTCTATGAATTGGAGGTAGAGGCTATCAATTTGAATAAAATAGTGAGAGAAACTTTTTGATTAAAGTCCAAATCTTTAGGTTTAATGAATCAATTACTAATTAGGTTATGATTTTTCTTTGTGCAGATATGGCCACTTTCCTATCGCTCTGATCATTATTGGACAATGATAAGTTGGCGGGATCTAATTTTGATAGTTGGTACCGAAAATTGAAGATAGTCCTGGAGCATAAACGGATCCTATATGTGATAACGGATCCTGCACCTGAGGAGCCAGCTACCAATGCATATGGAACAGTCAAAGACACTTATCAGAAGTGGCTCAGTGATCGAACCATGATGTGCTGCATCATGCTGGCTATCTTGAGCAATGAGTTCAGTCACAGATTTGAGACGGCTCAGCCAAAGGACATGCTTCAAGTGTTGGAAGATGCCTTTGGCACACTCGATGATGTGGAGAGACACAGGACTAGTTGTGCCATCTTCAACACCAAAATACGGGATGGTGCCTCTGTCATTGATCATGTATTGTACATGATCGAGCTGATGGAGCGATTGAGCAAGCTCGACTTTTCCTTGCATGAGCATCTTGGGAAAGATGCACTACCGAACTCACTGCCCAAGTCTTATATCCCATTCCTCACTCATTATAGAATGATAAAGCCTGAACTAAACTACCATAGGTTACTGGGGTTGCTTCAAAACTTTGAGAAGGATCACCAACTCTACAACGAGTCGGTGAACTTAGTAGGAAGTTCATCTTCTAGTTCTCGATCCTTTGAGAAAGAGAAGAAGAACAAGAAGAAGAAAGTGAAGAAGATGCAAGTTCAGGCTAGGACATCAGTGCAGGGCCAGACTGAAAAGATTAAGCTCGATAAGAGTCAAGCTGAATGCTTCTTTTGCAAGAAGCGAAGGTACTGGAAGAGGAATTGTCCTCAGTACATTGCCTCTCTGTCCCGAACAGATAGAGAAAGAAGCATGTTATTGCTGGGCAAGGTATTTATATGATAACTCCTTGCAATTTCTTTATTTGTGATATAATTGATTGGGTATTGGATACTGGTAGCTCTTTCTATATTTGCAATTCGTTGCAGGAGTTGCAGGTCAGTAGGAGATTCGAGCAAGGTGAGAGGTTCCTGAACGTTGAAGATGGAAGACCAGTTCCAGTTCTAGCATTAGGAATCTTGAAACTTGTATTTGAGTCCCATACCGTTGTTCTTAATGATTGTTATTTCTGTTTTAGTTTTTTTTTAAATATTATTTCTGTAGGCCTTCTAGCCAAAAATGATTATGAAATTTTAATAAAAAAATAAGTTTGCCAAAATCATTATGAATGGTGTTACTATTTTTTATGGATATTTGAATAATGGTGTGTATATGTTATCACAATCTGTTAACGTAGTCTATTCTACTGGCAAGCACCCTAGATTAGATAGTATATCAGATATCTACTTATGGCACTGTAGGCTAGGTCATATAAACAAGAACAGGATAAACAGGTTGACTCAAGAGGAAATCCTCGAAGTCAGTGATTGTGAATTACTTCCAACCTGTGAGTCCTGTCTTCTTGGTAAAATGACCAAGTTACCTTTTACTGGAAAAGGTGAGAGAGCTACTAAGCTCTTGGGCCTAGTACATACTTGTTGGTGCAAAAATCCACCTGCGCCGGAGAAGCTGGAGTTGAGGAAGCCGCGGTCACCGTCGGGACCTGCAAGGAAGTCTAAACCGGAGGTGGGGTTGCTCCGGCAAGACCCTCCGACGCTCAAGTCAGTTCTCTGCCTCAACAAGAATGGAGTGCTCGAACGGAGAGTTTAGCAGAGTTTTGAGGTAAGGCAAAAGAGCTTAAAGAATAACGTATCTGAGTCCCCCTTTTATAGGCGGGGGAGGCAACGGACTGATGGCGACGTTTGTAACCGCCTGGTAGTGGGCCGCCCATGGTCAGGGGGATTGATTGTGCAAGATAATGAGCAGACACGTGGCCACCGTCATAGCCCGCCACATAGGGCCTGTTGCAGGTAGTGGAGCGGCGTCCGTTACTGCTAGTTGTCAGCGAGTAGTGGGATCGTGCAGCACCTCCCAGGGAGCGGAGCAGCATCATAGCTGTTGACACAGCCTTTCAGAGAGTAGTGGGATCGCGCAGCACCTGTCGCAGGGGGAGGTGGAGCCGCGTGGAATCCGCTACAGGAAGTGGAACAGGATCATGGCAGTTATTGTTATCGACCAAGGGACAGGATCTGTTGATCAAGGCTCGGCAGTGGTCGGAGTTCGGCCTTTGTAGGAGTCCGGGAGGAGTCTGCCTGTGGCTGTAGTCGTTGGCGTCAGGGAGGAGGCTCGGCTCCCTTAAGGCTCGGCTCCTCCAGCAATTGGTACCGAGAGCGGAGCCCGGGCGGAGCTGCAACTGCTGTCGATGGTGGAGCCCGACTCCCGTTGGAGTCCGGGCGGAGCCGTACTGATGCCGACGGAGGAGCCCGGCTCCCGTAGGAGTCCGGCGGAGCCGTTCTGCTGTTGATAGAGAAGCCCGACTCCCGTAGGAGTCCGGGCGGAGCCGTTCTGCTGTTGATGGAGGAGCCCGGCTCCCATAGGAGTCCGGGCGGAGCCGTTCTGCTGTTGATGGAGGGCCCGGCTCCCGTAGGAGTCCGGGCGGAGCCGTTCTGCTGTTGATGGAGGGCCCGGCTCCCATAGGAGTCCGGGCGGAGCCGTTCTGCTGTTGATGGAGGAGCCCGACTCCCGTAGGAGTCCGGGCGGAGCCGTTCTGCTGTTGATGGAGGGGCCCGGCTCCCGTAGGAGTCCGGGCGGAGCCGTTCTGCTGTTGATGGAGGGGCCCGGCTCCCGTAGGAGTCCGGGCGGAGCCGTTCTGCTGTTGAATTCGGCTGCGGGTATTTTATACCCAACACCAGTCCTCCTACTTTCGAGTTTGAATTTCAAGCGACGGAAGTACACAGAGAGAGATGCGCGCAGCCGGAATCGCCCCTTCGAACTTTGCGCACTGCCGCCCCCATTTAATGCGCGCACGTCAGAATCCATTTTTCGGTGAAGGTGACTTGAAAAGTCTTTTCGGAGCTCCCGTCGAAACGCGATCCTAAGCGTCGCTCTGCGGGAATTTGCGAGCGGTCAACCCTCGATGGCGGTGAAGGGGATAAGCGCGCCATGCGGCACACATCAGTTGGCCCAGGAATACCCGCCGCCATAATTGCGCCAGGATCCATCGGCTATTTAAACCCCTCAATCCCTTCGTGGTTTCATCCTGGCGCCATTCTTTTCATCTGAGAGTCCTGCTTCTCTCGTCCCAGTTCCCGTCTCCTTCCCTTACACCATGTTATCCACTCGGGAGGCTGTCCTCGAGGGAATTCTTAGGGTTTGGAGGAAGGAAGAAGGAGAATGGCGGCCGGTGAGAATCTCCGTCGTCCCAAAAGGAGCCCAAGGAAGAATTCCTTCAACAACAGGGGTTTAATAACGGGGGCTGTCGGTGAAGTTATTCTGCCGCGAATCTCGAAGTAGCAAGGCGGGGTGATACCGGTCAAGAGGGCAGAATAGCCGTCATAAGCCATGACGGGATCCTTGACGCCGTCGGGGCCGAGAGACCAGAGGCGGTCGGTGTCGACGGTGGGGCAGTAGAACTTGTTGCGGGGACGGTGGAAGTAACGCATGCCGACCTTGCCGGAGCGTCTCGGGTGGCGGCCGTCGTTGCCCCCTCCGTCTCCGGGGATCCACCCCCCCCTTTCCCGTAAGGTTGGGACCTCGGGAACAGAATGAGGCGAGATGGGCGAGAACTGTTACACGCACTGGAGAATGCAACTGAGAAGGATAGAGACGGAGTTCGTAGCTCGGAGCGGTCTCCGGTTCGTCCCGCCCGAACCGTGCCCGCGATACTTGCGATGACGTGTGTTTTCTTTTTTCCTGACCCACCGGGTCCTGTAATGTGTACTTCTGTTAAAATAAAAAGTGATTTCAGTACCTTGTTTGCATCTTGTGTTAAATAGTTGTCTGCCGAACTTCTTCATTTTCCTTTCCTTCTCTTTGTCTGTGTTACGTCGTTCTAGGGTCGTCGGCGACCTTTTCAGTTCATGCCGTTCGGAGATACCCGCTTGTCAGGTTTGCTCGAATTTTTCTCCGCTGAAGTCGAGGCTAAGTTCGGCTCCCTTGATGGTCCGAACGGAGAAGCCCTCCGGAGGTTGGAGTAGCTCGTTCTCGTAAAAGTCGGGGCAAAGTTTTTCTGTAATCAAAGTCACAAATAAAGCCCGCTTCCGTAGAAGTCCGGGTGGAGTTGTCCTGTAGCTGATGTTAACGGTAGAGCCCGGCTCCCGTGGGAGTCCGGGTGAAGTCTTTTTTACGGCGGAACCCGGCTCCCGTAGGAGTCCGGGCGGAGTCCTTTTTGTGGCGGAACCCGGCTCCCGTAGGAGTCCGGGCGGAGTCCTTTTTGTGGCGGAACCCGGCTCCCGTAGGAGTCCGGGCGGAGTCCTTTTTGTGGGGAACCCGGCTCCCGTAGGAGTCCGGGCGGAGTCCTTTTTGTGGCGGAACCGGCTCCCGTAGGAGTCCGGGCGAAGTCCTTTTGTGGCGGAACCCGGCTCCCTAGGAGTCGGGCGGAGTCCTTTGTGGCGGAACCGGTCCGTAGGAGTCGGGCGAAGTCCTTTTGTGGGGAACCCGGCTCCGTAGGGGGAGTCCGGCGGAACCCGGTCCGTAGGAGTCCGGGCGAAGTCCTTTTTGTGGCGGAACCGGCTCCCGTAGGAGTCCGGGCGAGTCCTTTTTTGGCGGAACCGGCTCCGTAGGAGTCCGGGCGAAGTCCTTTTGGCGCGGAACCCGGTTCCCGTAGGAGTCCGGGCCTTCCACTTCGCTCATGTCAGGACGAGGTTCTCCTCCTGTTCCTGACAGGGCTGCGGGGGCACATTAGGGCGTTGCGAGGCCTCTCCCCCCATCCGGTCTAAAGGAACCGGGCCTTCGACTTTGCTCAAGTTAGGGCGAGGTTCTCCTCCTGTCCCTAACAGGGCTGTGGGGGCACATTAGGGCGTTGCAAGGCCTCTCCCCCCATCCGGTCTACAAGAACCGGGCCTTCGACTTTGCTCAAGTTAGGGCGAGGTTCTCCTCCTGTCCCTAACAGGGCTGTGGGGGCACATATGGGCGTTGCAAGGCCTCTCCCCCCATCCGGTCTAAAAGAACCGGGCCTTCGACTTTGCTCAAGTTAGGGCGAGGTTCTCCTCCTGTCCCTAACAGGGCTGTGGGGGCACATATGGGCGTTGCAAGGCCTCTCCCCCCATCCGGTCTAAAGGAACCGGGCCTTCGACTTTGCTCAAGTTAGGGCGAGGTTCTCCTCCTGTCCCTAACAGGGCTGTGGGGGCACATATGGGCGTTGCAAGGCCTCTCCCCCCATCCGGTCTAAAAGAACCGGGCCTTCGACTTTTATAAGGTTGCCCTCTCGTTTTCGATGTCGTCTGCTTGAATTGTCCCAGGACAATCGGGCACGCATTTTTTGATTAGGACAAATTACTGGTAGTACATCCGTAAGTTTTCTGAGCTCCAAGGTCGCGGGAGGTCGGCTCCTCCGAGTTCCTTAAGGTAATAAGTTCCAGGTCGGACTACTTCTTTGACCTCATAGGGTCCCTCCCAGTTTGGGGCAAGCTTCCCCTGGCCCTGTGGCTGTGAGACAGCAGCTCGCCGGAGCACTAGATCCCCTGCTTTGAATACCTTGCTCTTGACCCGGGCGTTGTAATATCGGGCAACCTTCTGTCTGTAGGCTGCCATTCGAACCTGAGCAATCTCCCGCCTTTCTTCCAGTAGGTCGAGGTTGGCTCTGAGACTTTGCGCGTTTTGGGGTTCGTCGAATACCACGACTCGTGCCGACGGGAGTTTAAGCTCGATCGGGATGACAGCTTCCGTACCAAAGGCTAGAGCAAAGGAGTCTCTCCTGTAGGCAACCTCTGGGTGGTCCGATAAGCCCATAGCACATGATAAAGTTCGTCCGCCCAAGTTCCCTTTGCTTTTTCGAGCCTGGTCTTAATCCCCTGCAAAAGGGTTCTGTTTGTTACCTCGGCTTCGCCGTTCGCCTGGGGATGGCCACTGATGTGAATTTGTGGGAGATGTTTAGGTCTTCACAGAATTCAGCAATCTGGCTCCCACGAATTGCCGTCCATTATCAGTGATGAGGGTTCTAGGCAAACCGAACCTGCACACGATCGATTTTCAGACGAAATCCTGCACTTTCGCTTCTGTGATTTTGGCTAGTGGCTCGGCCTCGACCCATTTGGTGAAGTAGTCGATCGCTACAAGGAGGAATTTCCTTTGACCAGACGCCATGGGAAAGGGGCCAAGAATATCCATTCCCCATTGCGCAAAAGGCCATGGGGCGCTCAAGGGTGTGAGCTCGGTAGCAGGTTGTCTCTGGACGTTGGCGTACCTCTGGCATCGATCACACTTTTTGACATATTTAATTGAATCATGGTGCATTGTTGGCCAGTAATACCCTTGGCGGAGTAGCTTGTGGGATAGAGACCTGGCACCTAAATGGCTTCCGCAAGCTCCCTCGTGCACTTCCCATAAAGCGTAGTCAGCTTCTGAGGGTCGGAGGCATCTCAAGAGAGGCAAGGAGTACGATCTTTTGTATAATTTGCCCTCATAAAGGATGTACCGGGAGGCTTGATTTCGGAGTTTCCGGGCTTCTTTCGCATCCTGGGGAGAATCCCATCTCTAAGATAGGTTATTAGCGGGTCGACCCAGCTGGGCTCGTGGTCGATCTCCATTACGAGTCGCGGTTCTTCCGTACTCGGTTGTTTTAAAACTTCAAAGAGGACGCCCTTTGGCAATTCGGCCGGAGCCGATGTCGCCAGTTTGGAGAGAAGATCGGCTCTGGTGTTCTCCGACCTTGGAATTTGCCTGATGTCGAAATTGCCAAAGGCAGGGATGAACTCCTTCACCTTCTCAAGATATTTGGCCATACTGTCCTCCCGCGCTTCAAAGCTCCCGCTGACTTGCCCCACCACAAGTTGGGAATCGCTGTGCACCCGGAGTTGACCAATTCCGAGCTCCCTGGCGATCCTCAACCCTGCGATCAGAGCTTCATACTCCGCTCCATTGTTTGTTGCGGGAATTCGAAACGCAGAGCGTACTCCGCAACGACTCCCTCCGGGCTGGTCAAGATCAGGCCTGCACCCGCGCCTGCCATGTTGGACGATCCGTCCACATGGAGGGTCCAAAAGTTATCGGACGAACTGGCTTCTTCGTCGGGGGAGTTCGGTTGAGTCCTCAGGTCGTCAATTTTGTTTTGCTCAGGTTCGGCCTCCTCGGGGATGGTGCATTCTACTATGAAATCTGCCAACACTTGGGCTTTTATCGCCGGTCTAGGCTTGTAGATGATGTCGAATTCTGTGAGCTCGATGGCCCATTTCGCCATTCTCCGGAGATATCAGCTCGGTGTAAAACGCCTTGATCGGTTGGTCGGTGAGTAACGTCACCGTGTGCCCTTGAAAGTAAGGTCCGGAGTCTCCGAGCTGCAATCAACAAGGCGTAGGTCAGTTTTTCTAATTTAGTATACCTGGTCTCGGCGTCCCTCAACACGCGACTAATGTAGTAAACCGGTCGCTGGACTTTAATTTCCTCCTTAACAAGGACGGCTGCCAGGGCTGTGGGAGAGACTGCCAGGTACAAAAATAATTCCTCCTTAGGCTCGGGCTTCGCCAGTAGTGGGGGCGAGCTAAGGTAGCTTTTCAATTCTTCGAATGCCTGTTGGCATTCAGGGGTCCAACAGAAGTTCTTTGGCTGTTTGAGGGTTGAAAGAAGGGCAGACATCGCTCGGCCGACCTTGCGACAAAGCGATTAAGAGCCGCGACTCTTCCCGTGAGGCATTGAACCTCCTTGATCGACCTTGGAGCAGTCATATTTTGGATGGCGCGAATTTTCTCCGGATTGGCCTCGATCCCACGTCCCGACACCATGAAGCCCAGGAACTTTCCTGAGGTTACCCCAAAGGCGCATTTGGTCGGGTTCAGCTTCATTCTATACTTTCGAAGAGCGCCAAAGGTTTCCTCGAGGTCGGCTACATGATTTCTGGAAGACCTGCTTTTCACGAGCATATCGTCCACATAAACCTCCATGTTTCGGCCGATCTGTTCCTTGAAGATCTTGTTCACCAGTCGTTGATAGGTTGCACCCGCGTTCTTGAGGCCGAACGGCATAACCCTGTAGCAGTAAAGGCCGCGATTAGTGATAAAAGCAGTCTTTCTTCATCTTCCGATGCCATTCTAATCTGGTTATAGCCGGAGAATGCGTCCATGAAAGTGAGAAGCTCATGGCCGAGGTAGCGTCCACCAGTTGGTCGATCCTGGGAAGGGGGTAGCTGTCCTTTGGGCAAGCTTTATTCAGCTTTTTGAAGTCGATACACATCCTCCACTTGCCGTTTGCTTTCTTGACCAAGACAACATTGGAGATCCACTCTGGATAATTGACCTCCTTGATGAATCCGGCCTTGAGAAGTTTATCCACTTCCTCGGCTATCGCCTTCTGCCTCTCCGGGGCATGACTCCGGATTTTTTCTTTTGTTGGCCGATGTTTAGGGTCGACCGCCAGATGATGTTCCATGACTTCTGTTCAATCCCCGGCATATCCGCCGGGACCCATGCGAAAACGTCCGCATTCCTTCGGAGAAAATCCACGAGATGCGTCCGCACCTCCTCCTCCAGGTTGGAGCCAATTAACACCACATGCTCCGCATTCCCATCATTCAAAGGAATTGGTATTAGGTCCTCGATCGGGCCGCCCCTCTCTTCAGTGAGGTCGTCGCGCGCATCCAACCCGTCGACTGGACAGAGGTCCGCTTGATCGCTTCTTTGCAGGGCAATATTGTAGCAGTGCCTGGCCAGCGCTTGGTCTCCCCGACTTCTCCAATCCCCTTGTCAGTGGGGAACTTCAACTTCAAATGGTAGGTTGAAACAACGGCTCTAAGGGCATTGAGGCCGGGTCGGCCAAGAATTGCATTGTAGGCAGACGGCGCCTTTACCACCAGGAAATTCACCAGGGCTCTGGACTGCTTTGGATGCTGACCAGCGGTCACAGTTAGAGCTATCATTCCTTCCGTCGGAACGGCGTCACCAGTAAACCCTATCAACGGAGAGCACATCGGCCTTAGATGACCGCCAAGAGTGGCCATCTCGAATAGGCACTGTAGAATAAGATGTCGCCGAACTTCCATTGTCGACGAGAATGCGACGGACATCATAATTTGCTATGTTCAAGGAAACTACGACCGCGTCGTTATGAGGGAATTGGACTCCCTGGGCATCTTCTTCAGTGAAGGCTATGGGCTCTTCAACTTTTTGCCGCTTGAGGGGTGCAGCTGATGTGCTGGTTGCCTCCGGCCGGGATTCTCCCGAGATGATGTTGACGGAATCCGCGAAGGCTGGTCATCCGGCCACCCTTTACCATCAACCATAGCCGGAGGTAGTTGTGCGGAAACCTCACGGGAGGGCATCGGATGGGGGGAAAAGAGGATTGGATGCGGAAAAGATGGCCGGAAGCGGGTCCGTTGAGCGCTCCTTCAAGAACAAGGGTGCTGCGAAGACACAGCCCTTCTTCTAGCGCCAATCCTGTTGGTGCAAAAATCCGCCTGCGCCGGAGAAGCTGGAGTTGAGGAAGCCGCGGTCGCCGCGGGACCTGCAAGGGAAGTCTAAACCGGAGGTGGGGTTGCTCCGGCAAGACCCTCCGATGCTCAAGTCAGTTCTCTGCCTCAACAAGAATGGAGTGCTCGAACGGAGAGTTTAGCAGAGTTTTGAGATAAGGCAAAAGAGCTTAAAGAATAACGTATCTGAGTCCCCCTTTTATAGGCGGGGGAGGCAACGGACTGATGGCGACGTTTGTAACCGCCTGGTAGTGGGCCGCCCATGGTCAGGGGGATTGATTGCGCAAGATAATGGAGCAGACACGTGGCCACCATCATAGCCGCCACATAGGGCCTGTTGCAGGTAGTGGAGCGGCGTCCGTTACTGCTAAGTTGTCAGCGAGTAGTGGGATCGTGCAGCACCTGCCGCAGGGAGGGAGCAGCATCATAGCTGTTGACACAGCCTTTCAGAGAGTAGTGGGATCGCGCAGCACCTGTCGCAGGGGGAGGTGGAGCCGCGTGGAATCCGCTACAGGAAGTGGAACAGGATCATGGCAGTTATTGTTATCTGCCAAGGGACACGGATCTGTTGATCAAGGCTCGGCAGTGGTCGGAGTTCGGCCTTTGTAGGAGTCCGGGAGGAGTCTGCCTGCGGCTGTAGTCGTTGGCGTCAGGGAGAGGCTCGGCTCCTTAAGGCTCGGCTCCTCCAGCAATTGGTACCGAGAGCGGAGCCCGGGCGGAGCTGCAACTGCTGTCGATGGTGGAGCCCGGCTCCCGTAGGAGTCCGGGCGGAGCCGTACTGATGACGAGGAGCCCGGCTCCCGTAGGAGTCCGGGCGGAGCCGTTCTCTGTTGTTGATGGAGGAGCCCGGCTCCCGTAGGAGTCCGGGCGGAGCCGTTCTGCTGTTGATGGAGCCCGGCTCCCGTAGGAGTCCGGGCGGAGCCGTTCTGCTGTTGAATTCAGCTGCGGGTATTTTATACCCAACAATACTGATGTATGCGGGCCCATGAGCACAAGTGCTAGAGTGGATATTTTCTACTTCATCACTTTCATGGATGATCTATCCAGATATGGATATGTCTATCTAATGAAATATAAGTCGGATTCATTTGAAATGTTTAAATGATTCCGAAGTGAAGTAGAAAATAAATTGGGAAGAGTATTAAAACTCTTCGATCTGACCAAGGAGGGGAATCCCTTTCTGGTGAGTTTTCTCACATATCTAGGAGAGAATGGGATTCTCTACCAATGGACTCTTCTAGGATACCGACAGCATAATAGTATGTCTGAAAGAAGAAATCAGACTCTGTTAAGACATGGTCTGATCCATGATGTTTTTTGCCAGCTTGCCAATATCCTTCTGGAGATATGCACTCGAATCAGCCTGTTATCTGCTAAATAGGGTTCTAAGTAAGTCCTGTAATTAAAACTTCATATGAGATATGGACAGATCGTAAGCGAGCACTTTTACACCTTAGGGTCTGGGGGTGCCCGACCTATGTCAAACGGTTAGTTTACAGATAAACTTGGACCTAGATCTGACAAATGCACATTCATAGGGTACTCCAAGAGAGATCAAAGGATATTTTTCTTACCATGCTGATGAACAAAAGGTGTTCGTCACCTTAAGGCAATCTTTTTAGAAAACAGAGCTCCTTGGTGAAGAAACCATTGCCTCTAAGGTTGAACTTGATGAAGTTCAACAGGTAGAGGAGGACCGACACCAATAGTTGAACTTGAGTTGAGATTTTGATTAGATCAGATTTGGAGCCCAATGTACCTACACCATTAAGTCGAATCCAATAGAGTATCGAATCAGCTGGACAGATACTATGATTTCTTGGTCTGGGACGGTGATCCATCGAACTCGATGAGAATGATGAGGAATCCGATCACCTATATGGATGTAATGCAGAGACCTGATTCCGAGAAATGGATTGAAGCCATGAAATTCGAAATGGAGTCCATGAAGGTCAACGATGTATGGACATTGGTTGACCACCTGAAGGGGTTAAACTCATTGGGTGTAAATGGATCTTCAAAAGGAAGAGGGTGC
>NC_026006.2:15861494-16052503 GCF_000442705.2 Elaeis guineensis | reverse complement strand
TGTGCTCATGGGCCCGCATACATCAGTATGTACTAGGCCCAAGTGCTCAGTAGCTCTCTCACCTTTTTTAGTAAAAGGTGACTTGGTCATTTTACCAAGAAAGACAGGACTCACAGGTTGGAAGTGATTCACAATCACTGACTTCAAGGATTCCCTTTTGAGTCAACCTATTTATCCTTCTTGTTTATATGACCTAGCCTACAGTGCCATAAGTAGATATCTGATACACTATCTAATTAGGGATGCTTACCAATAGAATAGACTACGTTAACAGATTATGATAACATATACACACCATTGTTCAAATGTCCAAAAAAATAGTAACACCATTTATAATGATATTACAAACTTATTTCTTTATTGAAATTTCATAATCATTTTTAGCCAAAAAGCCTACAGAAATAATATTTAAAAGAAACTGAGACAGAAATGACAATCATTAAGAACAACGTATGGGACTCAAATACAAGTTTCAAAATTCCTAATGCAGAACTGGAACTAGTCTTCCATCTCTAATGTTCAGGAACCTCTCATCTTGCTCAAATCTCCTACTGACCTGCAACCCCTGCAACGAATTACAAATATGGTATGGGCTATCGGTATCCAATATCCAGTCAGTTATATCATGAATAGAGAAATTGCAAAGACTTATCATATAAATACCTTGCCTAGCAATAGCTTGCTTCTTTCTCTGTCTGTTCGGTCTAGGAGGCAATGTACTGAGGACAGTTCCTCTTCAATGCCCCAACTTCTTGCAAAAGAAGCATTCAGCTTGACTCTTATCGTGCTTGATCTTTTTGGTCTAGCCCTGCACAAATATCCCAGACTGAACTTGCACCATCTTCATTTTTTTCTTCTTATTCTTCTTCCCTTTCTTTCCCAAGGATCGAGAATCAGAAGATGAACCTCCCACTAAGTTCACCGACTCCTTGTGGAGTTGGTGATCTTTCTCAAAGTTCTGAAGCAACCCTAGTAACCCATGGAAGTTTACTTCAGGCTTTGTCATTCTATAATGAGTGAAGAATGGGAGATAAGACTTGGGCAGTGGGTTCAGTATTGCATCTTTCCCAAGCTGCTCATGCAAGAAAAACTGAGCTTGCTCAAATGCTCCATCAACTCGATCGTGTACAATACATGATTCAGTGACAGAGACACCATCCCATATTTTGGTGTTGAAGATGGCACAACTAATCTTGTGCCTCTCCACATCATCAAGTGTACCAAAGGCATCCTCTAACAGTTGAAGCATGTCTTTTGACTGAGCCATCTCAAATCTGTGACTGAAACTCGTCGCTCATGACAGCCAGCATGATGCAGCGCACCATGGTCCGATCACTGAGCCACTTCTGGTAAGTGTCTTTGACTATCCCATGTGCATTGGCAGCTGGCTGCTTAGGTGCAGGATCCGTTATCACATATAAGATCCATTCATGCTCCAGGACTATCTTCAACTTTCGGTACCAGCTATTGAAGTTGGGTCCCACCAACTTATCATTGCCCAACAATGATCGGAGCGATAGGGAAGTGGCCATATCTGCACAAAGGAAAACCATAACCTAATTAGTAACTAATTTATTAAACCTAAAGATTTAGATTTTAATCAAAAGGTTTCTTCCACTATTTTATTCAAATTGATAGCCACTACTCAATTCAAGGAATTACCCTAATTCCTTAGTGGGTACTAGAATCCACTTAGACTGCACACAAGCCCAACTTTGGTTGGCAAACCCATGTATATCTAAGGATAGGTTCATAACCAATTATTTCTCTAAATAATTTCTAGTAATTTAATTTTGCCCCAGTCTCTAATCAGTGAAGGAATTAGATCTAGGGTTTCATGGATAGATCTTGAAATTTTTCAAGATCAGACAGCGAAAGACTAAAATAAATCAAAATTTATCTTATAAAATTAGAGAATCCCTAGATCTAAGATCCTATTACAAAATTATTATATGGTATTAAATCAAAAATTAAAATATAAAAAGCAAAAACTATATGTTGATCATATCAACATGTTTCTATACTACATCTAATGTATGTAAAATATAATAGATCAGATCTATTACCTTGCAAGTTAGACATTCTAACTTTTCTGATCCAAGCTTGAGGATGATGTTACAAGCCGCACATATATCCAACCTCTAGGAGTCATCCACACAAGCCCACGAATCATGATCAGAAGTCTTGGTCCAGGAAATCAGCACAGTATGCTAGTACTGCGCTGATCCTTCTTCGATGGTCGATCAGATGCCTCTTTCTTCTTGATTTGGACTCTTCCAAAAATGAGAAGTAGGAGAAGGAGTTTTAGATGTGAGACACTCTTAGAAAACTCAAGATGGAGGAAGGGAAGTGGTGAACTCAGCAACCCTAGAAGAAGACCCTCTTCTTCTTCTCTTTGCTCTCACCCAGACATCCAGTTTTGTGTCTATCATATATCCATGCCCCAACATTATTTTTCTCTTGTTTATCGATGCCCTAAAGGTCTCAAAATGATCTACAATTTTTGAAAATTTTATGAATAAATTCATCTTAAATAGAGAGATATGAAGAATCCTTGTCTAAGTCAAAAACCTAGTCAAGGAAACTCCAAATAGGGCAAGACAAGGGGTGCCCAACTCTTGGGTGTCCCCTCCTTCTTTTTCTACCATGGACCACCAGTAAAGGGCACACAATATGTGTCATTAAAGCCACAAAAATCTCAAAAAAAATTTGGCTAAAATCTGGCCATAAGGAAAGAGTTTTGGTTTCCTAAAATTCTATCTCATAGAATTTGGAATCCAAACTAATTCCTACTTTGACTTGGTCCACAACCACATTCCATGTAAGAGAGAAAGAGAGAAAAGCTTTGGGCATGCGTGAAGACCTAGGAGAGAAGGTTTTGTCACACAAAATAAGAGAGAGTGGGCATGGGGGGCTAAGGTGGCGCAAGGTGAAATCTAGTCTTACTAGGGTTCAATCTATGACTTATTCAAATTTAGTTTCTCAAACTAAATCAAACTAAAACCAAATCAACTCAATTAAAATAGGTCTTACCCAATTAAAAACCTAATTTAATCAGATTAAATTAGATTTAAATCTGATTTAATTTTTTAATCGAATTAGAAATTAGGTTGACCCAAGTCTTAATTGAACTAGGACTAGTTTTTCTTTGCACTTGGCTTATCCAATAAATTAATTGGACTTGATCCAATCAAGCCCAAACTAAATCTAATTAAATTATATTCAATTAACTTAATCTTAGCCCATTGGCTTAATCAAATTAAGTCAATTAGCAATCAAATTACTAATCGATCCTCCTGCAACACTTGCACTAGGTTAAATGTCAATCGTATTGATCATTTAACCTTAGAATGATTCTTAATCGTTGATCATCCATCCGATTGATCGTGAACTCTAATGTGTGTGACCTCATAGGTCTAAACTTAATCGATAGCATAGAATAAATTTTTATACCAATTGAAGTGATCATCTAGCAATGGTATCCGATGGTCGGATAGGTCGAATGTGTAGAACAACATCCTTAGAACCCATGCGGATATAGTTTCTATATAATTCATTCCCTTGACTAAAATGCTCATAGGATACCTCAGAGTTCAACAGTCAACTTTGATCAGGTTGTCCACATTGTATTTCAAAATATCAAATCCATCTGATGGGTTACCTTGACCAAGATTTTGCTAAATTGAAATACAGCGACTCATTCTTCTCCAACTCTTGGAGTGGTCAATCCCATCTGATCACACTCTGACTTCGCAAGTACTTGACTATGCCTAGAAGCCTTCCATCACTGAATTAGAAATTCAGTTAGTCTAGTACCAAAGCATAGTGAGTTGCTTGCAAGTCACTGAGGCGATCTCAGGTCTAAAGGACACTTATACCTATATCCCATCAGAGACAATCTCAACAGCAGAATGCTCTAGAGTTGGTCAGTTCAATGATGATGTATCCTTACATCTCATCTGTATGCCATACCAGTGTCTCCACACTCCTTGGTTAAGAGGACAACCAACCCATATGGCCTACAGCGACCTATGCTCGATAGAAGCTGTCGTCCTTATTAACAGCCTATCATTTGGTCATAAATAGTTTTAAGGATTAATCGATAAATCCTCTCTTTATCGAATCTAAATAGTCCTAAGATTTCATCACAACAATGGAGTTCATTAGAAGATAAAACTTGTGATGAAAATATCAAAAATATATTTTATTTATTAACAAATCAATTACAATACAAGATTGCTCAACCGTCAATAGGCTGACGATTGAC
Organism: Elaeis guineensis; assembly: GCF_000442705.2. NCBI lineage: Eukaryota > Viridiplantae > Streptophyta > Magnoliopsida > Arecales > Arecaceae > Elaeis > Elaeis guineensis. The sequence continues at coordinate 16,048,236 of NC_026006.2, read as the reverse complement.
TTTTGGGACATGTTTTCCAACAACTCCCACTTATCCTAAAACCACTCGGCACAGTATCTAATACCCATCTTTGACTTATGGTTATTGAACTCCTTTATCGCCAGGGCTTTAGCGAAGGGGTCGATCAGGTTCTCCATTCCATCGATCTTCTGAAGGTTGACGTCACCTCAATCCACGATCTTCCAGATCAGGTGGAAGCAGTGCAAAATGTACTTCATTCGTTGGTGTGCTTTGGGTTCCTTCACCTAAGCAATGACACCTGTGCTGTCACTGTAGAGCAGGACCGATCCATCGAGGGAGGGTGCTACTCCAAGCTTGGTGATGAATTTTCTCAGCCACACAGCTTTCTTCACAGCATCCGATGCTACATTGTACTCTGCCTCACAAACAGTCTGCCATAGTATGCTACTTGAAACTCTTTCAATCGATGGCTCCACCATTCAGAGTAAAGATATAATCCGACACACTTCTGCTATCATCATGGTCAGATTGAAAGCTGGAGTCTGTGAACCCTACAAGTTTCAGATCTGAATCGCCATAAACCAACCATTGGTCTTTAGTATTTCTCAAATACTTAAGGATGGCTTTAACCACTTTCAAGTGATTTTCTCCAGGATCAGATTGGTATCTACTCACTACTATTAGTGAGTATGCCACATCTGGCCTTGTATATATCATGGCATATATGATAGTTCGCACGATCGAAGCATATGAGACTCTACTCATACGTTTCTCTCTTCAAGAGTTGTCGGACAATCCTTCTTAGAGAGAGAAATTTCATGACCTATCGATAGATAGCCCTTCTTGAAATTCTCCATGCTGAACTTCTTCAGCACAGTGTCTATGTACGTGGATTGAGATAACCCAAGCATCCTTTTAGATCATCCCTATAGATCTTCATCCCTAGGATGTAGGATGCCTCACCCAAGTCCTTCATGGAGAACTACGATGATAACCGAACTTTTATTCTCTGTAGTATGGAGATGTCATTCTCGATTAAGAGAATGTCATCCACGTACAAGACAAGAAATACCACAACTAGACCATTTGCCCATTTATAGATGCAGGGCTTTTCTCTGTTCTTAACAAAGTCATATGTTTTGATCACCTTATCAAAATGCATGTTCCAACTCCAAGAAGCTTGCTTCAATTCATAAATGGATCTCTAAAGCTTGCACACCTTGGACTCATCAGTGGATGTAAACCCCTCAGGTTGTATCATATACACCTCTTCAGTCAGCTCTCTATTCAGAAAAGTAGTTTTTACATCCATCAGTCAGATCTCATAATCCAGATGGGCTGATATTGCAAGCATTATCCGAATGGATTTGAGCATTGCCACAGAGGAGAACGTCTTGTTATAGTCAATACAATAATATTGACGATACCTTTTGGCAATCAGACGGGCTTTATAGGTCTCCACCTTTTCGTCTGCACCCCTCTTCCTTTTGAAGACCCATTTACACCCAATGGGTTTAACCCCTTCAGGTGAGTCAACCAATGTCCATACATCGTTGACCTTCATGGACTCCATTTCAGATTTTATGGCTTCAAGCCATTTCTCGAAATCAGATCTCTACATTGCATCCATATAGGTGATCGGATCCTCATCGTTCTCATCGAGTTCAATGGGATCACCGTCCCGGATCAAAAAATCATAGTATCTGTCCGGCTGACACGGTACTCTACTGGATCTCCTTAATGGTGTAGGTACATTGGGCTCCTGATCTGATCTAATCAAATCTGACTCAGGTTCAGCTATTGGTGTCAGTCCTTCTACCTGTTGAACTTCATCAAGTCAACCTTAGAGGCAACGATTCCTTCACCAAGGAATTCCTTTTCTAAAAAGATTATCTTAAGGTTGACGAATACCTTTTGCTCATCAGCATGGTAGAAAAAATATCTTTTGGTCTCTTTAGGATACCCTATGAATGTGCATTTGTTAGACCTAGATCTGAGTTTATCTATAACTAACTGTTTGACATAGGTCGGGCACCCCCAGACCCTAAGGTGTGAAAGTGCTGGCTTACGTCCTGTCCATATCTCATATGGAGTCTTAATTACAGACTTACTTGGAACCCTATTTAATGGATAATAGATCGATTCGAGTGCATATCCCCAGAAGGATATCGGCAAGCTGGCAAAATACATCATAGATCGGACCATGTCTAATAGAGTCTGATTTTTTCTTTCAGACACACCATTATGCTATGGTGTTTCTGGATGAGTCCATTGGGAGAGAATCTCATTCTCTCCAAGATATGTGAGAAACTCACCAGAACGGTATTCTCCTCCTCGGTCAGACAGAAAAGTTTTAATACTCTTCCCAGTTTATTTTTCTACTTCACTTCGAAATTGTTTGAACATTTCAAATGAATCCAAGTTATGTTTCATCAGATAGACATATCCATATTTGGATAGATCATCCGTGAAAGTGATGAAGTAGAAATATCCACCTCTAGCACTCGTGCTTATGGGCCTGCATACATCAGTATGTACTAGGCTCAAGTGCTCAGTAGCACTCTCACCTTTTCCAGTAAAAGGTGACTTGGTCATTTTACTAAGAAGACAGGACTCATAGGTTGGAAGTGATTCACAATCACTGACTTTGAGGATTTCCTCTTGAGTCAATCTGTTTATCCTATTCTTGTTTATATGACCTAGCCTACAGTGCCATAAGTAGATATCTGATACACTATCTAATCTAGGGTGCTTGCCAGTAGAATAGACTATGTTAACAGGTTGTAATAACATATACACACCATTGTTCAAATGTTCACAAAAAATAGTAATACCATTCATAATGATATTACAAACTTATTTCTTTATTAAAATTTCATAATCATTTTTGGTCAGAAGGCCTACAGAAATAATATTTAAAAAAAAACTGGGATAGAAATGACAATCATTAAGAATAATGGTATGAGACTCAAATATAAGTTTCAAGATTCCTAATGCTAGAACTGGAATTGGTCTTCCATCTCCAACATTCAGGAATCTCTCGCCTTGCTCGAATCTCCTACTGACCTGCAACCCCTGCAACAAATTACAAATATGATAAGGATTACCGATATCCAATATGCAATCAGTAATATCACAAATAGAGAAATTACAAGGAGTTATTATATAAATACCTTGCCTAGCAATAGCTTGTTTCTTTCTCTGCCTGTTCGGATTCAGAAAGGCAATGTACTGAGGACAGTTTTTCTTTCAGTGCCTCCACTTCTTGCAAAAGAAGCATTCAGCTTGACTCTTATCGAGCTTGATCTTTCTGGTCTGGCCCTGCACTAATGTCCCAACCTAAACTTGCACCTTCTTCACTTTCTTTTTTTTGTTCTTCCTCCCTTTCTTAAAGGGTTGAAGACGAACTTCTCACTAAGTTCACTGACTCCTTATGGAGTTGGTGATCCTTCTCAAAATTTTGAAGCAACCCTAGTAACCCATGGTAGTTTACTTTAGGCTTTGTCATTCTATAATGAGTGAGGAATGGAAGATAAGACTTGGATAATGAGTTCAGGATTGCATCTTTCCCAAGCTGCTCGTGCAAGGAAAAGCTGAGCTTGCTCAAACACTCCATCAGCTCGATCATGTACAATACATGATCAGTGATAGAGGCACCATCTCGTATTTTGGTGTTGAAGATGGCACAACTAGTCTTGTGCCTCTCCACATCATCGGGTGTGCCAAAGGCATCCTCCAATACTTGAAGCATATCCTTTGGTTGAGCCATCTCAAATTTATGACTGAACTCGTTGCTCATGACAGCCAGCATGATGTAGCGCACCATGGTCCGATCACTGAACCACTCCTGGTAAGTGTCTCTGATTGTTCCACGTGCATTGGCATCTGCTCCTCAGGTGTAGGATCCGTTATCACATATAGGATCCGTTCATGCTCCAGGACTATCTTCAACTTTGGGTACCAGCTATCAAAGTTGGATCCCACCAAATTATCATTGTCCAACAATGATCGGAGTGATAAGAAAGTAGCTATATCTGCACAAAAAAAAATCATAACCTAATTAGTAATTGATTCATTAAACCTAAAGATTTAGACTTTAATCAAAAAGTTTCTCCCACTATTTTATTCGAATTGGTAGCCTCTACCTCCAATTCAAAAAATTATCTTAATTCCTTAGTGGGTACTAGAATCCACTTAGACTGCACACAAGTCCAACTTTGGTTGGCCAACCCATGTATATCTAAGGGTAGGTTCATAACCAATTATTTTTCTAACCAATTTCTAGTAATTTTAATTTTGCCCCAATCCCTAATCAGCAGGCTTTGGCCTCCACTGAAAAGGTCTGGTTAGGTCCAACCATTAACATGACCATACTTGGCCCATCTAGCCAATAAATGATTAGGCCCAACTTTGGTTGGCTAACCTAACCACCATTTAGATAGATGCAGTCAAGAAATCATATTATGAATGATAATTCCATCAGCTGATAAGCACCAGGCCTTTGGGCCGCCAATGATTATCCAACTGATGGACCCATTATCATCCACATAATGAGAGGCTATGATCTAGTTATCACCATAATTATTTTATTTTAAAGATCTAATAATTTTAAAAAATTTAATTGATTTAGAGGAAGAGGTCAGATGAACCAGCTTATCATGATCCTTCCACTGGCTTCATCAAGTCAGCTTAAGGGAGACCATTAAAAGGATTGGTCTAGGAGCACCTAAATCAGTCATACTGATTTACCTAGCTGACATGGGTCAGCTCGAATAGTCAAGTGATCCGATCAAAACATAATTTCACCAAGAGGCCAGGTAAGTTCGATCGGTGGGAGGGTCTGCCAAAGCTTGCCTTAGAAACCATCAGAAATGACCAGGTAAGTAGGCTGCCAATTAAAAACCACCAGTCTGGTTTATCTTAGACACCAACTGATTTAATTAGTTTCGATTAGATGAACCTAACAGTTCGTGCTAGACCCCTTAGCCAAGAATCGAGTCTATTTGGTTCTCGTTAAAGATATGGACTTGACCAACTACAACTATTATAATTGATCTAGAGAATTCTTGACCTAATCTAAGACAACAATTGATTAGATTTAGTCAATTCTCTAATTAAATCCATCTTTAATCTAACCTTAGGTCTAACCTAATTAATGGACCTAATTTCCACTAACCCATTAACCCAATGTGTTATGGTTTATGTCTTAGGTTCTTTAATTCACAATCCTAGAACCTAATCAAACAACTTCTTAATTCTCAATTAAGTTTTGAATTGAGGGTTGGGGTTCAGCTTTTCAAAAATAATTTTCATATTTGTAAAATATTTTTACAAAATGGTTCTACCAACCAAGTTGCATGTTTGATTCATAATCAAAATGCAAGTGAAATAAGTATGAAACTACTTTAGATCTAATCTAAACAGGTTCATGTAATTGAAATAATTTTATTTTAGATTTAAATATCTTTTAAATCTAATAAATTATAAATTTAATCTAGATCATATCTAACAAATTTATGATTAAAGATAGATCTACATGAACTAGGACAACCTTTGCACCTAAGGGGTAAACCTTACAGCAGGACAACCTACAGTTCGTGATTGATCTAAAAAATTTTAATTTTAGATTTAATAATCAGATTATAAATTAGATCTAATCTAAAAAATAATCTAAGCATGCATAAATAATCATATAATAAACAACCAAGGCTCTGATACCAATTGAAGGAACCAGATCTAGGGTTTCAGGATTAGATCTTGAAACTTTTTCAAGATCAGGTAGCGGAAGACTAAAATAAATTAAAATTTATCTTATAAAATTAGAGAATCTCTAGATCTAAGATCTTATTATATAATTATTATATGATATTAAATCAAAAATTAAAATATAAAAAGCAAGAACTACATGTTGATCATATCAATATGTTTCTATACTACATCTAATGTATGTAAAATATAATAGATCAGATCTATTACCTTACAAGTTAGATGTTCTAACTTTACTGATCCAGACTTGAGGATGATGTTGCAAGCCGCACATGCATCCAGCCTCTAGGAGTCATCCACACGAGCCCACGAATCACGAATAGAAATTCTGGTCCAGAAAATCAGCATAGTATGCTAGTACTGCGTAGATCCTTCTTCGATGGTCGATTAGATGCCTTCTTCTTCTTGATTTAGACTCTTCCAAAGATGAGAAGTAGGAGAAGGACTTTTAGATGTGAGACACTCAGAGAACTCAAGATGGAGGAAGGGAAGAGGTGAACTCAGCAACCTTAGAAGAAGACCCTCTTCTTCTTCTCTTTGCTCTCACCCAGACACCTGATTTTGTATCTATTATATCTCCATGCCTCAACACTATTTCTCTTAAATTTTTGGACAACCCAAAGGCCTCTTAATGCTCTATAAGTCAAAAAAATTTCATGAAGAAATTAATCTTAAATAGAGAGATATGAAGAATCTTTGTCTAGGTCAAATACCTAGTCAAGAAAACTCCAAACCGGACAAGACAAGGGGCGCCCAACTCTTGGGTGTCCCCTCCTTCTTTTTCTACCATGGACTACTAGTAAAGGGTACACAATATGTTCCATAAAAGCCACAAAAATTTCAAAAAAAAAATTGGATAAAATTAGTGCCATAAGGAAAGAGTTTTGATTTCCTAAAATTCTATCTCATAGAATTTGGAATCCAAACTAATTCCTACTTTGACTTGGTCCACAACCACATTCCATGTAAGAGAGAAAGAGAGAAAAGCTTTGGGCATGTGTGAAGGCCTAGGAGAGAAGGTTTTGTTGAATAAAATAAGGGAGAGTGGGTGTAGGGGGCTAAGGTGGCGCAAGGTGGAATCCTAGTCTTACTAGGGTTCAATCTATGACTTGTTCAAATTTAGTTTCTCAAACCAAATCAAATCAAAACCAAATCAATCCAATAAAAATAAGACTTAATTCAATTAAAAATATAATTTAATCAAATAAAATTATATTTAAATATGATTTAATTTTTTAATCAAATTAGAAATTAGGTTGACCCAAGTCTTAATTGAACTAGGACTAGTTTTTCCTTGCACTTGTCTTATCCAATAAACCAATTGGACTTGATCCAATCAAGTCCAAACTAAATTTAATTAAATTATATTTAATTAGATTTAATCTCAACCTATTGGCTTAATCAAATTAAGTCAATTAGCAATCAAATTGCTAATCGATCCTCCTGCAATACTTGTACTAGATTAAATGTCAATCGTATTGATCGTTTAACCCTAGAACAATTCTTAATCATTGATCAACCATCTGATCGAATCGTGAGCTCTAATGTGTGTGACCTCATAGGTCTGAACCTAAGCTGATAGTATAAGAATAAATTTTTATACCAATTGAAGTGACCATCTAGCAATGATACTCGACGATCGGATAGGTCGAATGTATAGAACAACATCCTTAGAACCCATGCAGATATAGTTTCCATATAATTCATCTCCTTGATCAAAATACTCATAGGACACCTAGAGTTCAACTGTTAACTCTGATCAGGTTGTCCACATTGTATTTCAAAATATCAAATCCATCTGTTGGATTATCCTGGCCAAGGTTTTTCTAAATTGAAATACAACGACTCATTCTTCTCCAACTCTTGGAGTGGTCAATCCCATCTCGATCATACTCTGACTTTGCAAATACTTGATTGTGCCCAGAAGCCTTCCATCACTGAATTACAAATTCAGTTAGTCCAGTACTAAAGCACAGTGAGTTGCTTGCAAGTCACTGTGGCGATTTCAGATCTAAGAGACACCTATACCTATATCCCATCAGAGATATTCTCAACAGCTGAATGCTCTAGAGTTGTTCATGTTCAATGATGATGTACCCTTATATCTCACCTGTATGCCATACCAGTGTCTTCACACTCTTTGGTTAAGAAGACAATCAACCCATATGGCCTACAGCGATCTATGCTCGATAGAAGCTATCATCCTTATTAACAGTCTATCATTTGATCATGAATAGTTTTAAGGATTAATCAATAAATCCTCTCTTTATCAAACCTAATTAGTCCTAAGGATTTCATCACAACAACGGAGTCCATTAGAAGATGAAAACTTGTGATGAAAATATCAAAAATATATTTTATTTATTAATAAATTAATTATAATACAAGGTTGCTCAACCGTCAACAGGCAGACGATTGGCTTTTGGGATATATTTTCCAACAATCAGTAGGCTTTGGCCTCCACTGAAAAGGTCTGGTTAGGTCCAACCATTAACATGATCATAGTTGGTCCGTCTAGCCAATGAATGATTAGACCCAATTTTTGTTGGCTAACCTTACCACCATTTAGAAAGATGTAGTCAAGAAATCATATTATGAATGACAATTCCATCAGCCGATAAGCAGCAGGCCTTTGAGCCTCCAATGATTATCCAACTGATGGACCCATTATCATCCACTTAATGGGAGGCTATGATCTAGTTATCATGATAACTATTTCATTTTAAAGACCTAATAATTTTAGAAGATTTAATTGATTTAGAGGAGGTTAGATGAACCAGCTTATCATGATCCTCCCACTAGCTTCACCAAGTCAGCTTAAGGGAGACCATTAAAAGGGCTGGTCTAGGAGCACCTAAATCAGTCACACTGATTTACCTAGCTGACATGGGTCAGCTCGAATAGTCAAGTGATCCAATCAAAATATAATTTCACCAAGAGGACAGGTAAGTTCGATCGGTGGGAGGATCTGCCAAAGCTTACCTTAGACACCATCAAAAATGGTCAGGTAAGCGAGCTGCCAATTAAAAACTACCGATCTGGTTTATCTTAGAATAATCTAATTAAATCAGTTTGTATCTAAGGTAAACCAGATCGGTGATTTTTAATTGGCAGCCCGCTTACTTGGCCATTTCTGATGGTGTCTAAGGCAAGCTTTGGCAGACCCTCCCACCGATCGAACTTACCTGACCTCTTGGTGAAATTATATTTTGATCGGATCACATGACTATTCGAGCTGACCCATGTCAACTAGATAAATCAGTGTGACTGATTTAGGTGCTCCTAGACCAGTCCTTTTAATGGTCTCCCTTAAGCTGACTTGGTGAAGCCAGTGGAAGGATCATGATAAGCTGGTTCATCTGACCTCCTCCTCTAAATCAATTAAATCTTTTAAAATTATTAGATCTTTAAAATAAAATAGTTATGGTGATAACTAGATCTAGCCTCCCATTAAGTGGATGATAATGGGTCCATCAGTTGGATAATCATTGGAGGACCAAAGGCCTGGTACTTATCGGCTGATGGAATTATCATTCATAATATGATTTCTTGACTGTATCTTTCTAAATGATGGTTAGGTTAGCCAACCAAAGTTGGGCCTAATCATTCATTGGTTAGATAGGACAAGTATGGTCATATTAATGGTTAGACCTAACCAGACCTTTTCAGTGGAGACCAAAGCCTACTGATTAGGGACTGGGGCAAAATTTAAATTACTAAAAATTATTTAGAGAAACAATTGGTTATGAACCTACCCTTAGATGTACATGGGTTGACCAACCAAAGTTGGGCTTGTGTGCAATCTAAGTGGATTCTAGTACCCACTAAAGAATTAGGATAATTCTATGAATTGGAGGTAGAGGCTATCAATTTGAATAAAATAGTGAGAGAAACTTTTTGATTAAAGTCCAAATCTTTAGGTTTAATGAATCAATTACTAATTAGGTTATGATTTTTCTTTGTGCAGATATGGCCACTTTCCTATCGCTCTGATCATTATTGGACAATGATAAGTTGGCGGGATCTAATTTTGATAGTTGGTACCGAAAATTGAAGATAGTCCTGGAGCATAAACGGATCCTATATGTGATAACGGATCCTGCACCTGAGGAGCCAGCTACCAATGCATATGGAACAGTCAAAGACACTTATCAGAAGTGGCTCAGTGATCGAACCATGATGTGCTGCATCATGCTGGCTATCTTGAGCAATGAGTTCAGTCACAGATTTGAGACGGCTCAGCCAAAGGACATGCTTCAAGTGTTGGAAGATGCCTTTGGCACACTCGATGATGTGGAGAGACACAGGACTAGTTGTGCCATCTTCAACACCAAAATACGGGATGGTGCCTCTGTCATTGATCATGTATTGTACATGATCGAGCTGATGGAGCGATTGAGCAAGCTCGACTTTTCCTTGCATGAGCATCTTGGGAAAGATGCACTACCGAACTCACTGCCCAAGTCTTATATCCCATTCCTCACTCATTATAGAATGATAAAGCCTGAACTAAACTACCATAGGTTACTGGGGTTGCTTCAAAACTTTGAGAAGGATCACCAACTCTACAACGAGTCGGTGAACTTAGTAGGAAGTTCATCTTCTAGTTCTCGATCCTTTGAGAAAGAGAAGAAGAACAAGAAGAAGAAAGTGAAGAAGATGCAAGTTCAGGCTAGGACATCAGTGCAGGGCCAGACTGAAAAGATTAAGCTCGATAAGAGTCAAGCTGAATGCTTCTTTTGCAAGAAGCGAAGGTACTGGAAGAGGAATTGTCCTCAGTACATTGCCTCTCTGTCCCGAACAGATAGAGAAAGAAGCATGTTATTGCTGGGCAAGGTATTTATATGATAACTCCTTGCAATTTCTTTATTTGTGATATAATTGATTGGGTATTGGATACTGGTAGCTCTTTCTATATTTGCAATTCGTTGCAGGAGTTGCAGGTCAGTAGGAGATTCGAGCAAGGTGAGAGGTTCCTGAACGTTGAAGATGGAAGACCAGTTCCAGTTCTAGCATTAGGAATCTTGAAACTTGTATTTGAGTCCCATACCGTTGTTCTTAATGATTGTTATTTCTGTTTTAGTTTTTTTTTAAATATTATTTCTGTAGGCCTTCTAGCCAAAAATGATTATGAAATTTTAATAAAAAAATAAGTTTGCAAAATCATTATGAATGGTGTTACTATTTTTTATGGATATTTGAATAATGGTGTGTATATGTTATCACAATCTGTTAACGTAGTCTATTCTACTGGCAAGCACCCTAGATTAGATAGTATATCAGATATCTACTTATGGCACTGTAGGCTAGGTCATATAAACAAGAACAGGATAAACAGGTTGACTCAAGAGGAAATCCTCGAAGTCAGTGATTGTGAATTACTTCCAACCTGTGAGTCCTGTCTTCTTGGTAAAATGACCAAGTTACCTTTTACTGGAAAAGGTGAGAGAGCTACTAAGCTCTTGGGCCTAGTACATACTTGTTGGTGCAAAAATCCACCTGCGCCGGAGAAGCTGGAGTTGAGGAAGCCGCGGTCACCGTCGGGACCTGCAAGGGAAGTCTAAACCGGAGGTGGAGTTGCTCCGGCAAGACCCTCCGACGCTCAAGTCAGTTCTCTGCCTCAACAAGAATGGAGTGCTCGAACGGAGAGTTTAGCAGAGTTTTGAGGTAAGGCAAAAGAGCTTAAAGAATAACGTATCTGAGTCCCCCTTTTATAGGCGGGGGAGGCAACGGACTGATGGCGACGTTTGTAACCGCCTGGTAGTGGGCCGCCCATGGTCAGGGGGATTGATTGTGCAAGATAATGAAGCAGACACGTGGCCACCGTCATAGCCCGCCACATAGGGCCTGTTGCAGGTAGTGGAGCGGCGTCCGTTACTGCTAGTTGTCAGCGAGTAGTGGGATCGTGCAGCACCTACCACAGGGAGCGGAGCAGCATCATAGCTGTTGACACAGCCTTTCAGAGAGTAGTGGGATCGCGCAGCACCTGTCGCAGGGGGAGGTGGAGCCGCGTGGAATCCGCTACAGGAAGTGGAACAGGATCATGGCAGTTATTGTTATCGACCAAGGGACATGGATCTGTTGATCAAGGCTCGGCAGTGGTCGGAGTTCGGCCTTTGTAGGAGTCCGGGAGGAGTCTGCCTGTGGCTGTAGTCGTTGGCGTCAGGGAGGAGGCTCGGCTCCCTTAAGGCTCGGCTCCTCCAGCAATTGGTACCGAGAGCGGAGCCCGGGCGGAGCTGCAACTGCTGTCGATGGTGGAGCCCGACTCCCGTTGGAGTCCGGGCGGAGCCGTACTGATGCCGACGGAGGAGCCCGGCTCCCGTAGGAGTCCGGACGGAGCCGTTCTGCTGTTGATAGAGAAGCCCGACTCCCGTAGGAGTCCGGGCGGAGCCGTTCTGCTGTTGATGGAGGAGCCCGGCTCCCATAGGAGTCCGGGCGGAGCCGTTCTGCTGTTGATGGAGGGGCCCGGCTCCCGTAGGAGTCCGGGCGGAGCCGTTCTGCTGTTGATGGAGGGGCCCGGCTCCCATAGGAGTCCGGGCGGAGCCGTTCTGCTGTTGATGGAGGAGCCCGACTCCCGTAGGAGTCCGGGCGGAGCCGTTCTGCTGTTGATGGAGGGGCCCGGCTCCCGTAGGAGTCCGGGCGGAGCCGTTCTGCTGTTGATGGAGGGGCCCGGCTCCCGTAGGAGTCTGGGCGGAGCCGTTCTGCTGTTGAATTCGGCTGCGGGTATTTTATACCCAACACCAGTCCTCCTACTTTCGAGTTTGAATTTCAAGCGACGGAAGTACACAGAGAGAGATGCGCGCAGCCGGAATCGCCCCTTCGAACTTTGCGCACTGCCGCCCCCATTTAATGCGCGCACGTCAGAATCCGTTTTTCGGTGAAGGTGACTTGAAAAGTCTTTTCGGAGCTCCCGTTGAAACGCGATCCTAAGCGTCGCTCTGCGGGAATTTGCGAGCGGTCAACCCTCGATGGCGGTGAAGGGGATAAGCGCGCCATGCGGCACACATCAGTTGGCCCAGGAATACCCGCCGCCATAATTGCGCCAGGATCCATCGGCTATTTAAACCCCTCAATCCCTTCGTGGTTTCATCCTGGCGCCATTCTTTTCATCTGAGAGTCCTGCTTCTCTCGTCCCAGTTCCCGTCTCCTTCCCTTACACCATGTTATCCACTCGGGAGGCTGTCCTCGAGGGAATTCTTAGGGTTTGGAGGAAGGAGAGAAGGAGAATGGCGGCCGGTGAGAATCTCCGTCGTCCCAAAAGGAGCCCAAGGAAGAATTCCTTCAACAACAGGGGTTTAATAACGGGGGCTGTCGGTGAAGTTATTCTGCCTGCGAATCTCGAAGTAGCAAGGCGGGGTGATACCGGTCAAGAGGGCAGAATAGCCGTCATAAGCCATGACGGGATCCTTGACGCCGTCGGGGCCGAGAGACCAGAGGCGGTCGGTGTCGATGGTGGGGCAGTAGAACTTGTTGCGGGGATGGTGGAAGTAACGCATGCCGACCTTGCCGGAGCGTCTCGGGTGGCGGCCGTCGTTGCCCCCTCCGTCTCCGGGGATCCACCCCACCCCTTTCCCGCTAAGGTTGGGACCTCGGGAACAGAATGAGGCGAGATGGGCGAGAACTGTTACACGCACTGGAGAATGCAACTGAGAAGGATAGAGACGGAGTTCGTAGCTCGGAGCGGTCTCCGGTTCGTCCCGCCCGAACCGTGCCCGCGATACTTGCGATGACGTGTGTTTTCTTTTTTCCTGACCCACCGGGTCCTGTAATGTGTACTTCTGTTAAAATAAAAAAGTGATTTCAGTACCTTGTTTGCATCTTGTGTTAAATAGTTGTCTGCCGAACTTCTTCATTTTCCTTTCCTTCTCTTTGTCTGTGTTACGTCGTTCTAGGGTCGTCGACGACCTTTTCAGTTCATGCCGTTCGAAGATACCCGCTTGTCAGGTTTGCTCGGATTTTTCTCCGCTGAAGTCGAGGCTAAGTTCGGCTCCCTTGATGGTCCGAACGGAGAAGCCCTCCGGAGGTTGGAGTAGCTCGATTCTCGTAAAAGTCGGGGCAAAGTTTTTCTGTAATCAAAGTCACAAATAAAGCCCGACTTCCGTAGAAGTCCGGGTGGAGTTGTCCTGTAGCTGATGTTAACGGTAGAGCCTGGCTCCCGTGGGAGTCCGGGTGAAGTCTTTTTTACGGCGGAACCCGGCTCCCGTAGGAGTCCGGGCGGAGTCCTTTTTGTGGCGGAACCCGGCTCCCGTAGGAGTCCGGGCGGAGTCCTTTTTGTGGCGGAACCCGGCTCCCGTAGGAGTCCGGGCGGAGTCCTTTTTGTGGTGGAACCCGGCTCCCGTAGGAGTCCGGGCGGAGTCCTTTTTGTGGCGGAACCCGGCTCCCGTAGGAGTCCGGGCGAAGTCCTTTTTGTGGCGGAACCCGGCTCCCATAGGAGTCCGGGCGGAGTCCTTTTTGTGGCGGAACCCGGCTCCCGTAGGAGTCCGGGCGAAGTCCTTTTTGTGGCGGAACCCGGCTCCCGTAGGAGTCTGGGCGAAGGGCCGGAAGTCCTTTTTGTGGCGGAACCTGGCTCCCGTAGGAGTCCGGGCGAAGTCCTTTTTGTGGCGGAACCCGGCTCCCGTAGGAGTCCGGGCGGAGTCCTTTTTATGGCGGAACCTGGCTTCCGTAGGAGTCCGGGCGAAGTCCTTTTGGCGGCGGAACCCAGTTCCCGTAGGAGTCCGGGCCTTCCACTTCGCTCATGTCAGGACGAGGTTCTCCTCCTGTTCCTGACAGGGCTGCGGGGGCACATTAGGGCGTTGCGAGGCCTCTCCCCCCATCCGGTCTAAAGAAACCGGGCCTTCGACTTTGCTCAAGTTAGGGCGAGGTTCTCCTCCTGTCCCTAACAGGGCTGTGGGGGCACATTAGGGCGTTGCAAGGCCTCTCCCCCCATCCGGTCTACAAGAACCGGGCTTTCGACTTTGCTCAAGTTAGGGCGAGGTTCTCCTCCTGTCCCTAACAGGGCTGTGGGGGCACATATGGGCGTTGCAAGGCCTCTCCCCCCATCCGGTCTAAAAGAACCGGGCCTTCGACTTTGCTCAAGTTAGGGCGAGGTTCTCCTCCTGTCCCTAACAGGGCTGTGGGGGCACATATGGGCGTTGCAAGGCCTCTCCCCCCATCCGGTCTAAAGGAACCGGGCCTTCGACTTTGCTCAAGTTAGGGCGAGGTTCTCCTCCTGTCCCTAACAGGGCTGTGGGGGCACATATGGGCGTTGCAAGGCCTCTCCCCCCATCCGGTCTAAAAGAATCGGGCCTTCGACTTTTATAAGGTTGCCCTCTCGTTTTCGATGTCGTCTGCTTGAATTATCCCAGGACAATCGGGCACGCATTTTTTGATTAGGACAAAATTACTGGTAGTACATCCGTAAGTTTTCTGAGCTCCAAGGTCGTGGGAGGTCGGCTCCTCCGAGTTTCTTAAGGTAATAAGTTCCAGGTCGGACTACTTCTTTGACCTCATAGGGTCCCTCCCAGTTTGGGGCAAGCTTCCCCTGGCCCTATGGCTGTGAGACAGCAGCTCGCCGGAGCACTAGATCCCCTGCTTTGAATACCTTGCTCTTGACCCGGGCGTTGTAATATCGGGCAACCTTCTGTCTGTAGGCTGCCATTCGAACCTGAGCAATCTCCCACCTTTCTTCCAGTAGGTCGAGGTTGGCTCTGAGACTTTACGCATTTTGGGGTTCGTCGAATACCACGACTCGTGCCGACGGGAGTTTAAGCTCGATCGGGATGACAGCTTCCGTACCAAAGGCTAGAGCAAAGGGAGTCTCTCCTGTAGGCAACCTCTGGGTGGTCCGATAAGCCCATAGCACATGATAAAGTTCGTCCGCCCAAGTTCCCTTTGCTTTTTCGAGCCTGGTCTTAATCCCCTGCAAAAGGGTTCTGTTTGTTACCTCGGCTTCGCCGTTCGCCTGGGGATGGGCCACTGATGTGAATTTGTGGGAGATGTTTAGGTCTTCACAGAATTCAGCAAATCTGGCTCCCGCGAATTGCCGTCCATTATCAGTGATGAGGGTTCTAGGCAAACCGAACCTGCACACGATCGATTTTCAGACGAAATCCTGCACTTTCGCTTCTGTGATTTTGGCTAGTGGCTCAGCCTCGACCCATTTGGTGAAGTAGTCGATCGCTACAAGGAGGAATTTCCTTTGACCAGACGCCATGGGAAAGGGGCCAAGAATATCCATTCCCCATTGCGCAAAAGGCCATGGGGCGCTCAAGGGTGTGAGCTCGGTAGCAGGTTGTCTCTGGACGTTGGCGTACCTCTGGCATCGATCACACTTTTTGACATATTTAATTGAATCATGGTGCATTGTTGGCCAGTAATACCCTTGGTGGAGTAGCTTGTGGGATAGAGACCTGGCACCTAAATGGCTTCCGCAAGCTCCCTCGTGCACTTCCCATAAAGCGTAGTCAGCTTCTGAGGGTCGGAGGCATCTCAAGAGAGGCAAGGAGTACGATCTTTTGTATAATTTGCCCTCATAAAGGATGTACCGGGAGGCTTGATTTCGGAGTTTCCGAGCTTCTTTCGCATCCTGGGGGAGAATCCCATCTCTAAGATAGGTTATTAGCGGGTCGACCCAGCTGGGCTCGTGGTCGATCTCCTTTATGAGTCGCGGTTCTTCTGTACTCGGTTGTTTTAAAACTTCAAAGAGGACGCCCTTTGGCAATTCGGCCGGAGCCGATGTCGCCAGTTTGGAGAGAAGATCGGCTCTGGTGTTCTCCGACCTTGGAATTTGCCTGATGTCGAAATTGCCAAAGGCAGGGATGAACTCCTTCACCTTCTCAAGATATTTGGCCATACTGTCCTCCCGCGCTTCAAAGCTCCCGCTGACTTGCCCCACCACAAGTTGGGAATCGCTGTGCACCCGGAGTTGACCAATTCCGAGCTCCCTGACGATCCTCAACCCTGCGATCAGAACTTCATACTCTGCTCCATTGTTTGTTGCGGGGAATTCGAAATGCAGAGCGTACTCCGCAACGACTCCCTCCGGGCTGGTCAAGATCAGGCCTGCACCCGCGCTTGCCATGTTGGACGATCCGTCCACATGGAGGGTCCAAAAGTTATCGGACGAACTGGCTTCTTCGTCGGGGGAGTTCGGTTGAGTCCTCAGATCGTCAATTTTGTTTTGCTCAGGTTCGGCCTCCTCGGGGATGGTGCATTCTACTATGAAATCTGCCAACACTTGGGCTTTTATCGCCGGTCTAGGCTTGTAGATGATGTCGAATTCTGTGAGCTCGATGGCCCATTTCGCCATTCTTCTGGAGATATCAGCTCGGTGTAAAACTGCCTTGATCGGTTGGTCGGTGAGTAACGTCACCGTGTGCCCTTGAAAGTAAGGTCGGAGTCTCCGAGCTGCAATCAACAAGGCGTAGGTCAGTTTTTCTAATTTAGTATACCTGGTCTCGGCGTCCCTCAACACGCGACTAATGTAGTAAACCGGTCGCTGGACTTTAATTTCCTCCTTAACAAGGACGGCTGCCAGGGCTGTGGGAGAGACTGCCAGGTACAAAAATAATTCCTCCTTAGGCTCGGGCTTCGCTAGTAGTGGGGGCGAGCTAAGGTAGCTTTTCAATTCTTCGAATGCCTGTTGGCATTCAGGGGTCCAACAGAAGTTCTTTGGCTGTTTGAGGGTTTGAAAGAAGGGCAGACATCGCTCGGCCGACCTTGCGACAAAGCGATTAAGAGCCGCGACTCTTCCCGTGAGGCATTGAACCTCCTTGATCGACCTTGGAGCAGTCATATTTTGGATGGCGCAAATTTTCTCCGGATTGGCGTCGATCCCACGTCCCGACACCATGAAGCCCAGGAACTTTCCTGAGGTTACTCCAAAGGCGCATTTGGTCGGATTCAGCTTCATTCTATACTTTCGAAGAGCGTCAAAGGTTTCCTCGAGGTCGGCTACATGATTTCTGGAAGACCTGCTTTTCACGAGCATATTGTCCACATAAACCTCCATGTTTCGGCCGATCTGTTCCTTGAAGATCTTGTTCACCAGTCGTTGATAGGTTGCACCCGCGTTCTTGAGGCTGAACGGCATAACCCTGTAGCAGTAAAGGCCGCGATTAGTGATAAAAGCAGTCTTTTCTTCATCTTCCGATGCCATTCTAATCTGGTTATAGCCGGAGAATGCGTCCATGAAAGTGAGAAGCTCATGGCCCGAGGTAGCGTCCACCAGTTGGTCGATCCTGGGAAGGGGGTAGCTGTCCTTTGGGCAAGCTTTATTCAGCTTTTTGAAGTCGATACACATCCTCCACTTGCCGTTTGCTTTCTTGACCAAGACAACATTGGAGATCCACTCTGGATAATTGACCTCCTTGATGAATCCAGCCTTGAGAAGTTTATCCACTTCCTCGGCTATCGCCTTCTGCCTCTCCGGGGCATGACTCCGGATTTTTTCTTTTGTTGGCCGATGTTTAGGGTCGACCGCCAGATGATGTTCCATGACTTCTGTCTCAATCCCTGGCATATCCGCCGGGACCCATGCGAAAACATCCGCATTCCTTCGAAGAAAATCCACGAGATGCGTCCGCACCTCCTCCTCCAGGTTGGAGCCAATTAACACCACATGCTCCGCATTCCCATCATTCAAAGGAATTGGTATTAAGTCCTCGATCGGGCCGCCCCTCTCTTCAGTGAGGTCGTCGCGCGCATCCAACCCATCGACTGGACAGAGGTCCGCTTGATCGCTTCTTTGCAGGGCAATATTGTAGCAGTGCCTGGCCAGCGCTTGGTCTCCCCGGACTTCTCCAATCCCCTTGTCAGTGGGGAACTTCAACTTCAAATGGTAGGTTGAAACAACGGCTCTAAGGGCATTGAGGCCGGGTCGGCCAAGAATTGCATTGTAGGCAGACGGCGCCTTTACCACCAGGAAATTCACTAGGGCTCTGGACTGCTTTAGATGCTGACCAGCGGTCACAGTTAGAGCTATCATTCCTTCCGTCGGAACAGCGTCACCAGTAAACCCTATCAACGGAGAGCACATCGGCCTTAGATGACCGCCAAGAGTGGCCATTCTCGAATAGGCACTGTAGAATAAGATGTCGGCCGAACTTCCATTGTCGACGAGAATGCGACGGACATCATAATTTGCTATGTTCAAGGAAACTACAACCGCATCGTTATGAGGGAATTGGACTCCCTGGGCGTCTTCTTCAGTGAAGGCTATGGGCTCTTCAACTTTTTGCCGCTTGAGGGGTGCAGCTGATGTGCTGGTTGCCTCCGGCCGGGATTCTCCCGAGATGATGTTGACGGAATCCGACGAAGGCTGGTCATCCGGCCACCCTTTACCATCAACCATAGCCGGAGGTAGTTGCGCGGAAACCTCACGGGAGGGCATCGGATGGGGGGAAAAGAGGATTGGATGCCGGAAAAGATGGCCGGAAGCGGGTCCGTTGAGCGCTCCTTCAAGAACAAGGGTGCTGCGAAGACACAGGCCCCTTCTTCTAGCGCCAATCCTGTTGGTGCAAAAATCCGCCTACGCCGGAGAAGCTGGAGTTGAGGAAGCCGCGGTCGCCGCCGGGACCTGCAAGGGAAGTCTAAACCGGAGGTGGGGTTGCTCCGGCAAGACCCTCCGATGCTCAAGTCAGTTCTCTACCTCAACAAGAATGGAGTGCTCGAATGGAGAGTTTAGCAGAGTTTTGAGGTAAGGCAAAAGAGCTTAAAGAATAACGTATCTGAGTCCCCCTTTTATAGGTGGGGGAGGCAACGGACTGATGGCGATGTTTGTAACCGCCTGGTAGTGGGCCGCCCATGGTCAGGGGGATTGATTGCGCAAGATAATGGAGCAGACACGTGGCCACCGTCATAGCCCGCCACATAGGGCCTGTTGCAGATAGTAGAGCGACGTCCGTTACTGCTAGTTGTCAGCGAGTAGTGGGATCGTGCAGCACCTGCCACAGGGAGCGGAGCAGCATCATAGCTGTTGACACAGCCTTTCAGAGAGTAGTGGGATCGCGCAGCACCTGTCGCAGGGGGAGGTGGAGCCGCGTGGAATCCGCTACAGGAAGTGAAACAGGATCATGGCAGTTATTGTTATCGGCCAAGGGACACGGATCTGTTGATCAAGGCTCGGCAGTGGTCGGAGTTCGGCCTTTGTAGGAGTCCGGGAAGAGTCTGCCTGCGGCTGTAGTCGTTGGCGTCAGGGAGGAGGCTCGGCTCCCTTAAGGCTCGGCTCCTCCAGCAATTGGTACCGAGAGTGGAGCCCGGGCGGAGCTGCAACTGCTGTCGATGGTGGAGCCCGGCTCCCGTAGGAGTCCGGGCGGAGCCGTACTGATGCCGACGGAGGAGCCCGGCTCCCGTAGGAGTCCGGGCGGAGCCGTTCTGCTGTTGATGGAGGAGCCCGGCTCCCGTAGGAGTCCGGGCGGAGCCGTTCTGCTGTTGATGGAGGGGCCCGGCTCCCGTAGGAGTCTGGGCGGAGCCGTTCTGCTGTTGAATTCAGCTGCGGGTATTTTATACCCAACAATACTGATGTATGCGGGCCCATGAGCACAAGTGCTAGAGGTGGATATTTCTACTTCATCACTTTCATGGATGATCTATCCAGATATGGATATGTCTATCTAATGAAATATAAGTCGGATTCATTTGAAATGTTTAAATGATTCCGAAGTGAAGTAGAAAAATAAATTGGGAAGAGTATTAAAACTCTTCGATCTGACCAAGGAGGGGAATCCCTTTCTGGTGAGTTTCTCACATATCTAGGAGAGAATGGGATTCTCTACCAATGGACTCTTCTAGGAATACCACAGCATAATAGTATGTCTGAAAGAAGAAATCAGACTCTGTTAGACATGGTCTGATCCATGATGGGTTTTGCCAGCTTGCCAATATCCTTCTGGAGATATGCACTCGAATCAGCCTGTTATCTGCTAAATAGGGTTCTAAGTAAGTCTGTAATTAAAACTTCATATGAGATATGGACAGATCGTAAGCGAGCACTTTTACACCTTAGGGTCTGGGGGTGCCCGACCTATGTCAAACGGTTAGTTACAGATAAACTTGGACCTAGATCTGACAAATGCACATTCATAGGGTACTCCAAAGAGATCAAAGGATATTTTTTCTACCATGCTGATGAACAAAAGGTGTTCGTCAACCTTAAGGCAATCTTTTTAGAAAAAGAGCTCCTTGGTGAAGAAACCATTGCCTCTAAGGTTGAACTTGATGAAGTTCAACAGGTAGAAGGACCGACACCAATAGTTGAACTTGAGTTGGATTTGATTAGATCAGATTTGGAGCCCAATGTACCTACACCATTAAGTCGATCCAATAGAGTATCGAATCAGCTGGACAGATACTATGATTTCTTGGTCTGGGACGGTGATCCCATCGAACTCGATGAGAATGATGAGGATCCGATCACCTATATGGATGTAATGCAGAGACCTGATTCCGAGAAATGGATTGAAGCCATGAAATTCGAAATGGAGTCCATGAAGGTCAACGATGTATGGACATTGGTTGACCCACCTGAAGGGGTTAAACTCATTGGGTGTAAATGGATCTTCAAAAGGAAGAGGGGTGCAGACAGAAAGGTGGAGACCTATAAAGCCCATCTGGTTGCTAAGGGGTATCGTCAACATTATGGTATTGACGATAACGAGACGTTCTCCCCTGTGGCAATGCTCAAATTCATTCGGATAATGCTTGCAATAGCTGTCCATCTGGATTATGAGATCTGACAGATGGATGTAAAGATAGCTTTCCTGAATGGAGAACTGACCGAAGAGGTGTATATGATACAACCTGAGGGGTTTACATCCACAAATGAGTCTAAGGTGTGCAAGCTTTAGAGATCCATTTATGGATTGAAGCATGCTTTTCAGAGTTGGAACATGCATTTTGATAAGGTGATCAAAATAGCTTCATTAAAAATGGAGAAGAGCCCTGCATCTATAAATGAACAAATGGTCCAGTTATGGTATTCCTTGTCTTGTACGTGGATGGCATTCTCTTAATTGAAAATGACATCCCCGCACTACAGGGAATAAAAGTTTGGTTGTCATCGCAGTTCTCCATGAAGGACTTGGGTGAAGCATCCTATATCCTAGGAATGAAGATCTAAAGGGATAGATCTAAAAGCATGCTTGGATTATTCCAGTCCATGTATATAGACACTGTGCTGAAGAGGTTCTGCATGAAAAATTCTCAAAAGGGCTATCTACTGATAGGCCATGGAATTTCTCTCTCTAAGAAGGATTGTCCGACAACTCCTGAAGAGAGAGAGCATATGAGTAGAGTCCCATATGCTTCGATCGTGGGATCTATCATGTACGCCATGACATATACAAGACCAGATGTGGCATACTCACTGAGAGTAGTGAGTAGATACCAATCTGATCCTGGAGAAAATCACTTAAAAGTGGTTAAAGCCATCCTTAAGTATTTGAGAAATACTAAGGACCAATGGTTGGTTTATGGCGAGTCAAATCTAAAACTTGTGGGGTTCACAGACTCCAGCTTTTAATCTGACCGTGATGACAACAGAAGCGTATCGGGTTATATCTTTACTTTGAATGGTGGAGCATCTACTGGAAGAGTTCCAAGCAGCATACTGTGGTAGACTCTGTTAGTGAGGTGGAGTATATCACAGCATCGGATACCGCGAAGGAAGCTGTGTGGCTGAGAAAATTCATCACCGACCTCGAAGTAGCACCCTCCCTCGATGGTCCAGTCTTGCTCTATTGCAACAGCACTGGTGCCATTGCTCAGGCGAAAGAACCCAAAGCACACCAGCAGATAAGGTACATTTTGCATCGCTTCCACCTGATCTAGGAGATCATGGATCGAGGTGATGTCGACCTTCAGAAGATCGACGGAAAGAAGAACCTAACCGACCCCTTCACTAAAGCCCTATCGATAAAGGAGTTCGACAACCACAAGTCGAAGATGGGTATTAGATACTGTGTCGAGTGGCTTTAGGACAAGTGAGAGTTGTTGAAAAATATGTCTCAAAAGCCAATCGTCAGCCTGTTGACGGTTGAGCAACCTTATATTGTAATTGATTTGTCAATAAATAAAATATATTTTTGATATTTTCATCATAAGTTTTTATCTTCTAATGAACTCTGTTGTTGTGATGAAGTCCTTAGGACTATCTAGGTTCGATAAAGATAGGATTTATCGATTAGTCCTTAAAACTGTTCACAACCAAATGATAGGCTGTTAATAAGGATGACAGCTTCTATCGAGCATAGGTCGCTGTACGTCATATAGGTTGGTTGTTCTCTTAACCAAAGAGTGTGGAGACACTGGTATGGCATACAAGTGAGATATAAGGGCACATCATCATGGAACATGACCAACTCCAGAGCATTCTACTGTCGAGAATGTCTCTGATGGGATACAGGTATAAGTGTCCCTTAGACCTGAGATCGCCTCAATGACTTGTAAGTAACTCACTATGCTTTGGTACTAGACTAACTAAATTTCTAATTCAGTGATAGAAGGTTTCTGGGCACAGTCAAGTACTTGCAATGTTAGAGTGTGATCAAGATGAGATTGACCATTCCAAGAGTTGGAGAAGAATGAGTCACTGTATTTCAATTTAGCAAAACCTTGGCCAGGGTATTCCATCAGATGAATTTGATATTTTAAAATACAATGTGGACAACCTGATCAGAGTTGACAGTTAAACTCTGCGGTGTCCTATGAGTATTTTGGTTAAGGGGATGAATTATATGAAAACTATATCCACATGGGTTCTAAGGATGTTGTTCTACACTTTGACCTATCCGGCCATCAGGTACCATTGCTAGATGGTCACTTCGATTGGTACAAAAATTTATTTCTATACTACCAGCTTAGGTTTAGACCTATGAGGTCACACACATTAGAGTTCACGATTCGATCGGATGGTTGATCAATGATTAAGAATCATTCTAGGGTTAAATGATCAATACGATTGACATTTAACCTAGTGTCAGTGTTGCAGGAGGATCGATTAGCAATTCGATTGCTAATTGGTTTAATTTGATTAAGCCAATGGGTTGAGATTAAGTTTAATTGAACATGATTTAATTAGATTTAGTTTGGGCTTGATTGGATCAAGTCTAATTGGTTTATTGGATAAGCCAAGTGTAGGGAAAAACTAGTCCTAGTTCAATTAGGACTAGGGTCAACCTAATTTCTAATTCGATTAAAAAATTAAATCAGATTTAAATATAATTTAATTTGATTAAATTAGATTTTTAATTGAGTTAAAACTTATTTTAATTGGATTGATTTGGTTTTTGTTTGATTTAATTTGAGAAACCAAATTTGAACAAGTCATAGATTGAACCCTAGTAAGACTAGGATTCCACCTTGCGCCACCTTAGCCTCCCATGCCCACTCTCTCTTATTTTGTATGATAAAACTTTTTCTCTTATCCCTTCATGCATGCCCAAAGCTTTTCACTCTTTCTCTCTTACATGGAATGTGGTTGTGGACCGAGTCAAAGAAGGAATTAGTTTGGATTTTAAATTCTATGAGATAGAATTTTAGGAAACCAAAACTCTTTCCTTATGGCACTGATTTTATCCAAATTTTTTTTTAGATTTTTGTGAGTTTTATGGCACATATTATACACCCTTTTCTGGTGGTCCACGATAGAAAAAGAAGGAGGGGGCACCCAAGAGTTGGGCACCCCTTGTCTTGCCCTGTTTGGATTTTTCTTGACTAGGTATTTGACCTAGACAAGGATTCTTCATATTTCTTTATTTAAGCTAAATTTCTTCTTGAGATTTTCATAGATTATAGAGAATTGAGAGACCTTTGGGGCATGTGAAAATTAGGAAGAAAGAGTATTGGGGCATGGAGATATAATAGACACAAAATTAAGTATCTGGGTTAGAGCAAAGAGAAGAAGAAGAAGGTCTTCTTCTAGGGTTGCTGAGTTCACCTCTTCCCTTCCTCCATCTATGAGTTTTCTGAGAGTGTCTTACATATAAAGCTCCTTCTCCTACTTCTCATCTTTGAAAGAGTTCAAATCAAGAAGAAGGAGGCATCTGATCAACCATCGAAGAAGGATCAGCACAGCACTAGCATACTGTGCTGATTTCTTGAACCAGGACTTCTGATCGTGATTCGTGGGCTCGTGTGGATGACTCCTAGAGGTCAGATGCATGTACGGCTCACAATATAATCCTCAAGCCTAAATCAGTAAAGTTAGAATGTCTAACTTGCAAGGTAGTAGATTTGATCTATTATATTTTACATACATTAGATGTAGTATAGAAACATGTTGATATGATCAACATGTAGTTCTTGCTCTTTATATTTTAATTTTTGATTTAATGCCATGTAATAATCATGTAATAGGATCTTAGATCAAGATATTCTCTAATTTTATAAGATAAATTTTGATTTATTTTAGTCTTCTGCTGCCTGATCTTGAAAAAATTTTAAGATCTAACCCTGAAATCCTAGATCTGGTTCCTTCATGTCCCCCCTAAGAATCTTCAATTTGAGAATGCTAATGCAATTACTAAACTTTGAAGTGGTAGGATTCTTAAGAACCATATCAAGATCAGGTGAGAGAGGCTAGTACTGATGTTAGCCAAAATGAGAATTTGGAAGAAGAGGTTAATACTAAGACTAACTAATAGACGAATCTGAGCCTGAAACTGGTACCGATGCTGGTTCCAATTTGAATGAAAAAGATAAAGAGAAGAAGAGCACCGATGATTTATCTGAGACATATAAACCAAGAGTTCCATTCCCTTCAGCCCTAGAAGCTGGTTCTTCTCATGAAAAGCAAGGAGAGTGCAATGAAAAACTAATGGAGTTGTACAAACAAGTTCATATTAATCTATCCATCCTCGATGTGATTTAGGATGTTTTGACTTATGCAAAATTTCTTAAGAAACTCTACATGCAAAAGCGTGAATCAAGAATAATAGAGAGAATTATGCTGTCTGAGGATGTCAGTGTAGTCCTGTTGAATTCATTATCTTAAAAAATGAAAGATTCTGATGCTCCTTTGATTTCATGTGTTATAGGAGGCATCACATTTGATCGAGCCTTGTTAGACTTAGGAGCTAGTGTCAACCTAATTCCAACCTCGATCTATAAAAAATTTAGGATTGGAGAACTAAAACTCATGTCAGTTATTCTATAATTAGCTGATAAATCTGTAAAGATGCACATGGTCTGATTGAGGATGTCTTAGTTAGAGTGAATCAATGTTATTTTCTAGTAGACTTTCTCGTACTTGATATGGAACAATCCCAAGAGCTAAACCAAAATTCTATAATTTTAGGTCATCTATTCTTGACCACTGCCAATACCAATATCAATTTTAAAACAGAAGCCATAGATAGTTTTTTTTGAGGATCAAAAGGTGAAAATTAATATTTTTAATACCTCAAAATATACTCAGAAGGAGAAAAATTATTCGATAGTTGCATTAATAGATAAATTAGTTAAATTTGATTCCTTCTTATAATTAATAAAAAATAATTTTTTAGATGAGCCTATTGAAGAAATTCAAGTTCAGGAGGTGAATGTCCTATTTGATTCACCTCACCCATCTTACCCATTAAAATTTGTCAATCCTATATTCGACATAGGGTAGATGAACTGAGCTACATTTTGTTTGATTGAAGATGATAAATTTAGTACTTTCTGGAGGGTAATCCAGCTTTTGCTTTTTGATATCTTTTGCATTTTGTTTAGGTTAATCAAGTCTTTTTTAGTATCTTTTGTAGAGATTTGAAGATAATATTGGCTAAGTTAGGGGGAGAATCAATTTTGAAAAGACTTCTGGATCAGGTGACATCTCTCCTTTTTTTCTCTTTGTATGCACTTTTTTTTTTTCATTACTCGATTGAGGACAATATCGATTAAGTTGGAAGGAGAGAATAATAAAAAAAAAAAATTTAAGTCCTCAAGTAAGTTAGTATTTAACATTTAAGCACTTGATTACACTTAAGAATTGAGTTAAACTAAATATTTAAAAAAAAATAAATTTGATGCACAGATCAGAGAGTTTGTGAGATATTGAGGGATCAAATATTAAGAAAATCTAATAAAAAGTTAAGTTTAAAACTTAAATAATTTTCTTTAAGTATTTCTAAATTTTTTTACCAGCATCAAAGAAGCGTTTACTTCTTATGAGTTTATGTAGGGTAACTATACATTTCTTCACATATATATAAAAATAAAAAAAAAATCTTTAAGTACTTCATGCTGAGTAATCGGGTCTCTTTGCCTAGGCAAGTATTGACTTTCGTGTCAAAAGGTATGAAAGATAAAGAAATTCTATTGTAAAGCTAGTTTAACTCGTAGCCTATTTGATTCGAACAAGCAAGTCCGAGGGATACCTAGTGCCCTAAAGCCATCTGGTTCAAAAGTCATTGATTGAAAATTTGCTACATGAGTCAGACAGAAAGCTTAAGAGATTAAGACACTCAGTAGTGGTACAATATTAAAATAATAATAATAATAAATGAAGGATAAAAATAATAATATATTTATCCATATGAAGGTTAATGATTTGGAGATAAAGGTAGAGATAATTTAAAAAAAAATTTAAAAAAAATTTAATATTTTTAGCTTAACTTCCATATTGATTAGTACTAATACCTAACAACATACCTCACTCATCTTCTACTGAACATCAGTGGCCTTTTTTAAAATTATCTGATAAAATTTAAAATGCTAAGTTAAATAGTACTTAATTCTAAATCTTTTTTTTACTCAAAGATGAGCAAAGTTTAAATTGCGAGGTATGATAAGTTGTATATTTTTATATTTATTTTAGATATTTTTGGTAATTAATGGTGCTAATATCTTCTAAAAAATCTAATTTCATAAATAAATTAGATTTTTTTATAAAAAATAAATAATTTTAAAAAATATAAAATTATAGTATATTTATGAAAAATAGATATCAAGTTAATTGAGCAATTTAAGTATCAAAATAATAAAAAATTAATGAGTAATTTAATTCATATTTTTTCTATTTTTCAAACATAAAGTTCCAGCAAAATCAAGCCAAAATACCTTAAAAATTTATTTTTTTAGCCTTTGGTGCACGATGGACCGGCTGCTCGGTCCACAGAACCAGAGGCATGATCCACAGAAATAGTTCGTGGTGCACGACGTGGTTTATAGGAGGGCGGCTCATTTTTGCATGATCGAATGGTTAAAATTATGCCAGATATGCGATCGGACTGCTGAGGATGCATGTTACCATATCAAGCGATGGTGGCCCACTTCCAATGTGCGATCCGATGGCCCAAGTCGATCCTAAGTGAGATCCAATGGTTCATGTTCGTTGTCAGCTGAGAATTAAATTCTTTGCACCATTTGATGGCCGAAAACCAATTTGATGAGCGATCCAACGGCTGTCATTCTTTTCGACTGTGAATAGGAAATCTGATGCATTGATCAATGATCCAAAATCGATCCAGTGAAAGATTGGATGGCCAGCACTGATCTCGATCATGATAACGAGATAAACTATGATTTTTGGGTTGATATGGGCGATCCAAACATGATCCAACGATCAAAATTAAGGGACATGAGTTTAACACGATTTTGAGGAGTTTTAGGACTCCGTTTGCAACCAGAAAATTGTGAAAAATTTACCTATAAATAAAGATCCCAAAAATAAGTAAAAAAATAGAAAAAAATAGTGAAAAAAGTAAAAAAATAAAAAAAAATTAAGAGAGATTTAAGGATCCAAGGAGAAGAAGAAGAGAAGTCAGTTCGCTCCAGAGAGTACGAAAAAAAAAAGAGATCGTCAACCATCTTTCCGATGAGACTGCACCAATCAACTTCAAATCTTTGTTATAGTTTTAATTTTATTATTTTTCTTAAATTTTATTTTTAATTAATGTTGTTGCCCAGCTATGCAACCCAAGAGGGGGGGTGAATTGGGTTTTAAAAATTTTAGACTTAACTAATTACTTGTAAAAATTATATATCAAAAGCTTGATGAATGAGGAGAGAGACTTTAGTTTGAGATTAATTACTTAAAACAAGAATGCAAGGATATAATGGAGAATTAAAGAGAAACAATAAAGCATGCCACAAACACAATGATTTATAGTGGTTCGGTGCCAACCTTGCACCTACATCCACTCCCCAAGCTCCTACTTGGGAATTCCAATCCACTATACTTTGTATTCAACCCGAATACAACCGTCGAAAACTCCGACACTAGCTATCCCAAGCTAGTCCACTTATTTTCTGGGTACAAGCCGACCCAATACACTCCGATTTCAGGTTCGGATCAACCTTTCCTTGTTTTGGAAACCCTCCAAAACAAAAACAATTACTCACAAGATAAAATCAGTTTAGAGCACAAATAAGTACAAGAATAGCTCCTTAAGTGAGTGAATATAACAATAAATACGCTTTACTCAAATGAAGAAGCCCCTCTTGGATTTCCTCAAAGTGGATGAGAGATGAAGTAAATACTTGAGGAGTTGGTGAGCTTGATTGATGGCTTCTTGAAGGCTTTTTAAATGAGCTCTTGTATGATGTTGAGTAGTTGGCTTGAAAAACCTTCTCTTGAATGCACTTGAATGCCCTCTTGAATGCTCTTGATTTTCTCTTTTCAAATCACTTGAATGCCTCTTGGATATTTTGATCTCTCTCTCTTTTGTTTTCCACCTTTTGAAACCTTTTATAGCCTTAAGAGACAAGGGAAAACAAACTAGGCAGAAAAAGAGCCGTTAGAGCACAAAAAGCAGCATTAAAAAGCAACCAAATCTGGCCAAAAACTAGCCGTTACAGGCAAATCCCGTCATATGAGTCGACTCATGAGTCGACTCATGCCTCAGGGGTCGACTCATGAGTCGACCTCTGTTGCAAAGTCCAGAGATTTGGTTTCTGGATTTTCTTGGCCCAAAACAGCAGAAGTCGACTCATGAGTCGACTCATGCCTTGTGGGTCGACTCATGAGTCGACTCACAGGTCGTGCCAAGCCAGAAAACCAGCGTGCCATGGCTAATCTTTGCGTGCCAATCAGCTCATAGTTTCATGAGTTGACTCATAAGTCGACTCATGAACTTCAAACCTTCATAACTCCAAAAATATAAGTCCAAAAACCATGAAACTTTCACCAATAGATTACATATCATTTGTTCTACACGATGATGCTATCAAATCAGAGTTTTGATAAAATTATGATTTTGCCCCTGTAGAGCATAAGGTCTTTTTCAAATAAAAAATATTTGTATCCCTTCAAACTGTTTTGTAGTCATCAAAATCAATCTAGGAGCAACAATCTCCCCCTTTTTGATGATGACAAAACATTTGAACAAAAGCATTTTTCTGAATCATGAATTTCAACAGATTGTATTTTAGGTGCATATGCTTGAAAAGAGTATGATTCTTTTGGCATGTGATACAAATGGTTGTATGCATAAATAGTTTGTCCATTTGCTTAAAGATTGGAAGATATGCTCATTGGATAATTGTTTTGGTGTTAGAGCAGAAAATTTGATTTTATTATCAGAGCAAACTGTATTTTGAAAAATTTTTTCAATTCTCAAAACTAGTCATGTGTGCCAAAGCATATTTAATAGTTGATTTGGAAAGAGTATTAGATCATTTAAGTTTAAGATGTATCAGAGCAAGAGAAATGAAAATCCTGCAATGTATCAGTGTAGGGAAAATAATTTTACAAAGTATCAGAGAAAAATTTTGCAAAGTATCAGAGTAATAAAAACAGTTTTTCAATGTATCAGAGTAAAATTGAGTAATGTATCGGAGTAGTAAAAAAAATTGTCAAAGTATTAGAGCAATGTATTCAATATATCAGAGTGGGTTTGGAATTTGAAAGCCTATCAAAGCATATTCAATGATTTACAGCAAATCAGAGTATGAGTAATTTTAAAAGGTACTTATTTGCAGTATATTTAGCATTTGTAATTAAAATTGTCAATGTATTAATTTCTCATAATTTGTAGTGTTTGCTTTTGATGGATTTCTTTGTGTTTAATTTCTCCCCCTTTTTGACATCATCAAACAAGGTTAAGTCCTTTTTCTGAAGCATTCTTTAATTTCTCCTCTTGTAGGGTTTGCTCCCCCTTAATGAAGCAACTATTAACAGCAATCATAAAATGATAATACCATAAAGAGAAGACAATATTTCACAAAAGAGAATATATAACCAAAGTAAGATAATCATCATTCCAAAGGTAAAGCCATAATTGTTTCAGTACATAGATTGTAACATAAAAAGTATCATACAAAGTCAACTAGCTCATGTCAATACATGGCCCCAAAAATACAGATCCTAGAGAGGACTAAACACTAAGACCTAGGATCTAGAAATGATCAATGATCAGAATCATCAGAAAAGTGATAAGGAGCAGATGGATCTGGATCTGAGATGCGTCCTCGACCCCGTCTGCCTCTGGCACGAGAGGAAGAACTGGCACGAGCAGGCGAACGGGAGGAACTGGGTGGCTGAGAACGCTGAGAAGCTAGGGACTGAACTGAAAGGGTAAGTCTGATGGAGTCAAGTACAGTCAGTGCCCTGGAAACAGCCTGGAGAAGTGCAGTGAACTGAGTAGTAGCTTGCTCACTTGATCCTCTGATCTCCTTCCTCAGTAACTCATAACCGCCCTCAAGAGCTCCTCTGAGTCTGCCGGCCTCTGCAGTGAGATCAGTGACCTCAATCGTAGACTCCTGAGGCTGAGGGTGTGCCAAATCGAAGACCTGCCCCTGTAACTCGAGAACTCTGCCAGTCAGTCTCAGTACAGTGTCCTCAAGCTGCTGAATCCTCATGGACTGATCTGCCATCATCTGATATACTGTGGAGATGTGGGGAGTCAAAGTCTGATCAGTAGAAGTAGCCCCTGGTACAAATGAAGTACTGCTCATCTGACTCGACATCAAAGAGACCATACGCTGTGCAATCCGCTCAATCTGATAATCGGACAGTGTGAACTCTGGCGGAGGTGCTCTGCTCTCTGGCTGATGCACAGGTGTGGATATCCTGGTAAACTCAGAAGGGCCAGCCTCTGGATCCGGAAAGAACTGTATATCTGGTGAAGCTGCCCTGAAGTCAGGAACAGGAAATGATAGACCTTCTTCTTCTTCAGCTCTGACTCCTGCTGTATCCTCAGCTCTTTCTTCTGCTCTCTCTTCTGTTCTTTCTTCTGTTCTTTCCTCAGCTCCCCTGATCCAACCACCACCACTTTTTGTGAACCCCATTCAATGCAAGGTGTGTAGGTTGAAGGTATCAACATGAGACAGTTTGGTGGGAGCCTCCCCCTCACAACTAACTCCAAACCTCCTGAAAACTCTAGTCAGGGCCATACCATAAGGCAAATGTGCCTTAGATCTGTTCAGAGTCTCTCTCATGGCCTCTATCATAAGTGCTGGGAGGTTTAGGGGGGTTTCTGTGATAATGTGAAACATAATGCATATGTCCCTGCCTGACAGAAGATCGTGCCTACCACTCCTAGGGAAGAAAAGTTTTGTGACCATTTGATGTAAGATTCTCATTTCTATAGGTAAAATCTTGGCCTCTAGTTTATTCAAATTTCCTTGGTAGGTTCCTCCAAGTATAACACTTATACCTTCTTCTTTCACGGGGAGTTCCATGTATGCATAACCTTCACTAGGTAAGTGTAAAATCTCCCCTAAAATGACAGAATCCAGACAGATATCAATCCCTTTCACAGTTGAAGTTACTGACCCATTTCCATAAATAAGATTCTGATAAAACTCCCTAACAAGGTCAACAAAGGTGACTTCTTTGAGTGAACAGTAAAAGCTCCATCCCTGATTTTTGATCTTACTTGCTAAAGAAAATCCCTCACTTTCAAAGAACCGGAAGTCAATGTTTTTCCCGATTTCTACTTTTCTATCTGAGAGAGGGTTCTTACTGGGAGTTTGAGAGGACTGTGAAGGACCTTGAACTGAAGCTGGAGCGGGAGCAGAGAAGGACTGTGCCGCTTGCCTTTTCTTTCTGACATTTTCTTCAAGTTCTCGGACAGACTTTCTCCTTTGGGGAAGCTTCATTTTTGGTGCCATACCCTCTTCAATACCAGGCAAGGAGACTTGAGGAGCAAGTGAGAGAGTGGAGGAAGGATCACAAGAGAGTGATTTGAGGTTTTGGAGGAGAGAATGAGTGGATTTGAGAGGGACGGTGGAGTGCTAGGGTACGCTCCAACCGTGAAGAACAAGGGAAGAGGTCACAAAAGAACCTTTCCCCGAGTGGCGATTTGCGGTGGAGAGGAGGCGGGAGGAGTTCCACAAGCTTAAGCCTTGGAAATGGAGCAAAAGAAAGATGGGAGGATGGATTTCGGAAGGAGGAAGACGAGCGTGAGGGTCGGCTCACGAACAGTAATTCAAAATATAAACCCTTCAGCCCGTTGGAAGTTGCTGGTAATTACAAATTTGCCATTGAGTCGACTCATGAGTCGACTCATGAAGTTCAGAAAATCAGGAAAAATGTGAATAAATTCCAAAAAAATTTGAAATTTAGAGAGAAGGAGTTTAGCTCTAAGATGAGTTTTTAGAATGAAAAACTTGAGCTTTTGGGACCAAGAAAGGTGTTGGAAATTGAGCTCTTAGGAAATTTTGACCATAAATCATTGGAATTTGAAAATTAATTCAGGCAAATGGATCAAGAATTCCTAGATTTCTCCTAATTTCACAGAATCTATCCTTACTAAGGGCCTTTGTAAAGATATCAGCTAATTGATTTTCGGTGCAAACATATTCAAGAATTATATTTTTGTTTTGAACATGTTCTCTTATGAAGTGACGTCTTATTTCAATATGTTTGGATCTTGAGTGTTGAATAGGATTTTTAGATAGATTTATGGCACTTGTGTTGTCACATCTTATTGGTGTTTCATTAAGTTTAATTCCAAAGTCTTCGAGTTGTTGCTTAATCCACAAGATTTGAGCACAACAACTTCCGGCTGCAATGTATTCGGCCTCAGCCGTAGACAGTGCTACCGAATTTTGTTTCTTGCTAAACCATGAGATTAGGTTAACTCCAAGAAATTGACAAGTTCCACTTGTGCTTTTTCTATCTAGTTTACATCCAGCAAAGTCAGCATCAGAATATCCTAATAAATCTATTTGTGAGTCCTTAGAGTACCATAACCCTAAAGTTTGAGTACCATTTAAGTATCTAAGGATTCTTTTAACAGCATTCAAATGAGATTCTTTAGGATTAGATTGATATCTAGCACATAAACAAACACTAAACATGATATCAGGCCTACTTGCAGTTAAATATAATAATGATCCAATCATACCTCTATAGTATTTTAAGTCTACACATTTACCTTCATCATCCTTGTCAAGCTTACATGAGGGACTCATTGGTGTGCCAATGGGTTTGGAGTTCTCCATTCCAAATCTTTTGAGTAGTTCCTTGGTGTACTTGCTTTGGGCGATGGAGATTCCCTCTTTTGATTGTTTGATCTGGAGTCCGAGGAAGAAAGTGAGTTCTCCCATCATGCTCATCTCGAACTCCCCCTGCATAAGCTTAGCAAAGTCTTGACAAAGGGATTCATTAGTAGACCCAAAAATTATGTCATCAACATAAATTTGTATAACTAACATATCATTTTGATTTCTTTTGATAAAGAGGGTTGTATCTACATTACCTCTTGAAAAACCATTATTTAGTAAAAATTTGCTTAGTCTATCATACCATGCTCTAGGTGCTTGTTTTAATCCATATAAAGCCTTATTTAATTTAAAAACATGATTAGGAAAGGCATGATTTTCAAATCCAGGGGGTTGTTCTACATAAACTTTTTCAGGAATAAATCCATTTAAAAATGCACTTTTAACATCTGTTGCTCCTAGATTGATTTTGATGATTACAAAGCAGATTGAAGGGATACAAACAATTGAAAAAGTCCTTATGCTCTTCAAGGGCAAAATCGTAATTTTGCTAAAATCCTGATTTGATAGTACCATTTGGTAGAACAAATGATTTGAAATCTATTGGTGAAAATTTCATTGTGTTTGGACTAATATTTTTGAAGTTATGAAGGTTTAAAGTGCATGAGTCGACTCATGAGTCAACTCATGGCACTATGAGCTGAATGGCACGAAAAAAATTCCCATGGCACGCTGAATTTTTGGCTTGGCACGACCTGTGAGTCGACTCATGAGTCGACCCACAAGGCATGAGTCGACTCATGAGTCGACCCCTGCTGATTTGAACCGAAAAATTCAGAAATTAGATCTTCTGGTCTGTTGCAACAGAAGTCGACTCATGAGTCGACTCCTGAAGCATGAGTCGACTCATGAGTCGACCCCTGCGACGGGAAATGTCAGCAACGGCTATTTTTTTGCCCGTTTTAATTGCCATTTATGCTTCCTAAAAATCCTCTAACGGCTCTTTATCTGCCTAAATTGTTTTCTCTTGCTTCTAATGCTACAAAATGCTTTAAATGATGAAAGAAATTGCAGATTAAATAGCGGATCAAACGTGAAATCAAACGTAGAGAAGAAGAGAGAGGAAAAAGGGAAGAACAGAAGAGAGGATCCAAAATTTGCAAGAAAAAGCCTGAGATCAAAGAAATATCCATAGAGAAAAAGAGAGAGGATCCACAATATACCAGAGAGATTGTGAAAGAGAAAAGGAAGATCTTTCAAGGAGAGAATTCTTCACGCCTATCGTTTCAACCTTGATCTAGAGATCGTTCAAAGCTTTCAAGAGATCTTCAATCAACAATCAACCTCTTCTCAAGCGTTCAACCGTTCATTCATCTTGAGAAAATCTGAAAAAGGGGTTCTTCATTTGAGTAAAGTTTTTATTGTTATATTTGCTCATTTAAGGAGCTGTTTTTGTATTCATCTGTGCTCTAAATATTCTTACTCTTTGTGAGTTTTTGCTCTTGTTTTTGGAGGATTTCCAAAACAAGGAAAGGTTGATCCGAACCTGAAATCGGAGTGTTGTGGGTTGGCTTGTACCCGGGAAACAAGTGTTCTAGCTTGGGATAGCTAGGGTCGGAGTTTCCGACGTCCTGTATTCTAGCTTGGGATAGCTAGTGTCGGAGTTTCCGACGTTTTGTATTCGGGTTGAATACAAAGGATAGTGGATTAAAATTCCCAAGTGGGATCTTGGGGAGTGGACGTAGGTGCAAGGTTAGCACCGAACCACTATAAATCCTTGTGTTTGTGGTGTGCTTTATCGCTTTATCATATTTATATCCTTGCAATACTGCTTTAGTTAATTAATATTGATTTAAAGCCATTATTTTGTTCTTCATAAGTTATCTGTTGGGCTTAAAATTTTTAGAAACCCAATTCACCCCCCCTCTTGGGTTGCATAGCTGGGCAACAAGTGGTATCAGAGCCAGCGCTCTAGCCCTTCTTTGATCTAACAATCAAAGAGCCAAAGATCTATGGCAACCCATGTTGGAACTTCTCTAGCCGAGGGGCAATCAACAAACCGACCTCCACTTTTCAATGGGTCTAATTACACCTATTGGAAAGCTCGGATAAAGATTTTCATACAAGCACTCGACTATGATATGTGGAGTATCATAGTGAATGGTCCTCACACACCCACCAAGATTATAGATGGTGAGGAGTCAACCAAACCCGAGAAAGAATGGGATGAGGTTGACAAGAAATTAGCACAATTAAATGCCAAAGCTATGAATGTTCTTTATTGTGCACTAGATGCTAGTGAATTTAATCGCATTTCTACTTGTGCATCTGCTAAAGAAATATGGAATAGGTTAGAAGTCACCCATGAGGGAACAAATCAAGTAAAAGAGTCTAAAATAAACATGCTTGTACATAAATATGAATTGTTCAAAATAGAGCATGATGAGTCCATAACTGCTATGTTTACTCGTTTTACTGATATAATCAATGGTTTAAAGAGTCTTGGCAAATCTTATACTAACAGTGAACTTGTAAGGAAGATTCTCAGGTCACTGCCAAGAACTTGGGAAGCCAAGGTGACTGCCATCCAAGAAGCAAAGGACTTGAACACTCTACCTCTAGAAGAGCTTCTTGGATCCTTGATGACTCATGAACTTAGCATGATGCAACATCAAGAGGATGAAATCAAAAAGAAAAGAACCATTGCCCTCAAATCCACAACTTCACCTGATTATGAAACAGATGACTCTGAAGATGAAGATCAGGATGAGGAGATGGCTCTCATCACCCGGAAATTCAAGAAGTTTCTAAGAAAAAGGAAACAGGGGATGAGAAAGAAATTTACAAAAGGGGATCAAAGCATAGAAAAGGAGAAAGATCAAACCCCTATATGCTACGAGTGCAAGAAGCCAGGACATTTCAGATCCGAATGTCCTCAATTGAAGAAAGGTCCAAAGAAATTCAAAAAGAAGGCAATGATGGCGACCTGGAGTGCGAGTGATGACTCAAGCTCCGACGAGGAAACCTCAACCGAACAAGCCAATCTGTGCCTGATGGCACATGAAAATGAGGTAACTTCTGAATCCACTAGTGAATTTACTTTTGAAGAATTGCATGAAGCTTTCTATGATTCAATTGATGAATTAAAGAAACTAGGGAAGTAAAACAAAGAGCTGAAATTGGAAAATCAGTCCTTAGTGAAACAAGCTGAAATTCTTTCAATTGAAAAATTCACATTGATTCAAGAAAATCAAAACTTTAAGGATGAAATTAACAAACTGAAATCTATAGTAGATAAGTTCACCTTAAGTTCAAACAAGCTAAATATGATCCTTGATAATCAGAAAGCTATATATGATAAGGCTGGACTTGGTTATAAACCCCTGAAGAAATAAAAATTTTTGAAGGATATTTATGTAAATTATTCAAGCAAAAAGCCTACAAATATTACTTGTTTTAAATGTGGAAGAATAGGACATAAATCATACACATGTCTTATTAACAAATATGCAAACACAAAGAAAATATGGGTTCCAAAAGGAACCATTCTGACTAACCTGAAAGGACCCAAGAAAGCTTGGGTACCTAAGACAGAAACTTGATCTGTGCTTGCAGGTGTGTCTAGCATCCCAAGAAGGAAACAGGAAATGGTATCTTGACAGCGGATGCTCGAGACACATGACTGGTGATGAATCACAATTCATCACGCTTGATGCTAAGGATGGAGGGATGGTCACCTTTGGAGATAATGGCAAAGGAAAGATCATCGGGATAGGTAACATTGGTATCACTCCCTCCAAATACATTGAGAATGTTTTACTTGTTAAAGGTTTAAAGCATAACTTACTTAGCATTAGTCAATTCTGTGATAAAGGGTATAAAGTAAGTTTTGAATCATCTGTATGCATTGTGACGAGTCCTATTAACGATGGCATTAAATTTATAGGACATAGGCATGGCAATGTTTATATGGTAGACTTGAATGATTTAACTAAATTAGACATGCAATGCCTAGTTTCCTTAAATGCTAAAATAAATGAGACTAGTTGGCTGTGGCATCGTAGACTTGCACATATTAGCATGCATTCTCTTTCAAAATTAATCAAAAAGGATTTAGTTCTCGGTTTGCCAAAATTAAATTTTGAAAAGGATAGAATTTGTGATGCATGCCAATTAGGTAAACAAACTAGAATATCATTTAAATCCAAAAACACTATTTCAACTTCTAGACCTTTAGAGCTCTTACATATGGATTTATTTGGACCAACTAAAACCACTAGTCTAGGAGGAAAACGATATGGATTTGTAATAATTGATGATTACTCTCGTTTTACTTGGGTTTTCTTTTTAGCTCTCAAAAATGAAACTTTTCAAATTTTCACGAAATTTCATCGAAAAGTCACTAATGAAAAAGGGTTTTCAATTCAAAATATTAGAAGTGATCATGGAACAGAATTTGAAAATCATGACTTTGAAAATTTTTGTGATGAAAATGGAATTGGCCACAACTTCTCTGCTCCTAGGACACCCCAACAAAATGGGGTAGTTGAAAGGAAAAATAGAACCTTAGAAGAAATGGCCCGTACCATGCTCTGTGAAAGCAACCTTCCAAAATATTTTTGGGCGGAAGCTATTAACACAGCATGTTACATTTTAAATCGTGCTTTAATAAGACAATTTTTAAAGAAAACCCCCTATGAACTTTGGAAAGGAAGAAAACCAAATATTGCCTATTTTCATATTTTTGGTTGCCGATGTTTTGTATTAAATAATGGCAAAGAAAAACTTGGTAAATTTGATGCAAAATCAGATGAAGCAATCCTTCTAGGCTACTCCTCCACTAGTAAAGCATTTAGAGTGTTCAACAAAAGAACCTTAGTAGTTGAGGAGTCCATACATGTTGTCTTTGATGAATCTAACGATCTTCCTTCAAGGAAGAATAAGGGTGTTGATGATGCAGATCCACTAATAGAAGGTATGAAGGAGATCACTCTAAAAGATTCAGCAACTCCAGAAGACAAGGATCAAGAAGATGAACAAAATGAGAAAGGTGAAGAAATTCAAGAACAACCTCAAGGTACAAATGACTTACCCAAGGAATGGAGGTATGTTCACAACCACCCTAAGGAATTAATTATCGGAGATCCTATGCATGGGGTAAAAACACGTTCTTCACTTAGAGATGTACTTAATCATTGTGCTTTTGTATCTCAACTTGAACCTAAAACTTTTGAAGAAGCTGAAAATGATCATAACTGGATTAATGCTATGCAAGAAGAACTCAGTCAATTTGAAAGAAATAATGTTTGGACCTTAGTGAAAAGACCTAAAGATTATTCAATAATTGGCACAAAATGGGTCTTTAGAAACAAATTAGATGAGCATGGAAATGTAATTAGAAATAAAGCAAGACTGGTTGCTAAGGGATATAATCAAGAAGAAGGAATTGATTTTGATGAAACCTTTGCACCTGTTGCTAGATTAGAAGCCATTAGACTTCTACTTGCTTATGCTTGCTTTATGAAATTCAAACTATTTCAAATGGATGTTAAAAGTGCATTTTTAAATGGATATATTTCTGAAGAAGTATATGTAGAACAACCCCCTGGATTTAAAAATCATGCTTTTCCCAATCATGTCTTTAGATTAAATAAAGCTTTATATGGTCTAAAACAAGCACCTAGAGCATGGTATGAAAGGCTAAGCAAATTTCTACTAAATAATGGTTTCTCAAGAGGCAATGTGGATACAACTCTATTTATTAAAAGAAACCAAAATGATATGCTAATTATACAAATTTATGTTGATGACATAATTTTTGGGTCTACTAATGAATCCCTTTGTCAAGACTTTGCTAAGCTTATGCAGGGAGAGTTCGAGATGAGCATGATGGGAGAACTCACCTTCTTCCTCGGACTCCAAATCAAACAATCAAAAGAGGGAATCTCCATCACCCAAAGCAAGTACACCAAGGAACTACTCAAAAGATTTGGAATGGAAAACTGCAAACCAATTGGCACACCAATGAGTCCCTCATGTAAGCTTGACAAGGATGATGAAGGTAAAAGCGTAGACTTAAAATACTATAGAGGTATGATTGGCTCATTATTATATTTAACTGCAAGTAGGCCTGATATCATGTTTAGTGTTTGCTTATGTGCAAGATATCAATCTAATCCTAAGGAATCTCATTTGAATGCTGTTAAAAGAATCCTTAGATACTTAAATGGTACACAAACTATAGGGTTATGGTACTCTAAGGACTCACAAATTAATTTGTTAGGATATACTGATGCTGATTTTGCTGGATGTAAATTAGATAGAAAAAGCACAAGTGGAACTTGCCAATTTCTTGGAGTTAACCTAATCTCATGGTTTAGCAAGAAACAAAATTCGGTAGCACTGTCTACGGCTGAGGCCGAATACATTGCAGCCGGAAGTTGTTGTGCTCAAATCTTGTGGATTAAGCAACAACTCGAAGATTTTGGAATCAAACTTAATGAAACACCAATAAAATGTGATAATACAAGTGCTATAAATCTATCTAAAAATCCAATACAACACTCAAGATCTAAACATATTGAGATAAGACATCATTTTATAAGAGAACATGTTCAAAACAAAAATATAATTCTTGAATATGTTTGCACTGAAAATCAATTAGCTGATATCTTTACAAAGGCCCTTAGTGAGGAAAGATTCTGTGAAATTAGGAGAAATCTAGGAATTCTAGATCCATTTGTCTGAAATTTCTCAATTTCCAAAGAATAGATGTCAAAATCCCTTAGAGCTCAATTTTCAACATCTATCCTGGTTCCAAAAGCTCAGTTTTATCACTCTAAAAACTTATCATTGAGCAAAATTCTTTCTCCCAAAATTTTGAATTTTTCTGGAATTTATTTGCATTTTTCCTGATTTTCTGAACTTCATGAGTCGACCCCCATGAGTCGACTCAATGGCAAACTTGTAAATCCCACCAACTTCCATCGGGTTCATTGTTTTTAAAACGGGAAACCTGTTTATGAGACGACTCATCTTCTCGTCGTCTTCCTTCCGAAAGCCGTCCTCTCCAAACTTCTGTTTTGCTCCAAATTCAAAGATTAATTTCGAGGCAATTCTCCCTCCTTCTCTCCACCAAAAATCGCCTCCTTGAAAAGGATTTTTCTGTGCATTCTCGCAGTGTTTGGCGCGGGTGGAACGTGCCCTAGAACTTCACCGTTCATTCAAAATCCACTTCTTTTTTCCATCAAAATTCTTCTTTACTCTTTAGTGATCCCTCCTCCACTGAATTCAAGTCTTCTTGTCTGCTACCTTATTGGATATGGCTCCAAAGATGAAACTTCCCCAAAGAAGGAAATCAATCCGAGAGCCTGAGGAAATTGTCCGAAAGAAAAGGCATGCTCAGTCTTCCACTGTTCCCAATCCAGTTTCAGTACCTGCTCAAGGTCCCTCTCAACCCTCCATAAGCCCCAATGTAAATCTTCTTTCTGATAGAAAAGTAGAAACCGGGAAAAATATAGATTTTCGGTTCTTTGAGAAAGAAGGCTTTACTTTTGCTACCAAGATCAAAAATCAAGGATGGGAACTTTATTGCTCTCTTAAGGAAGTCACCTATGTTGATCTAGTCAGAGAGTTCTACCAGAACCTAAATTATGGAAACGGATCTGTGACTTCAACTGTAAAGGGGATTGACATCTGTTTGGATTCTAGGATATTGGGAGAGATACTTCAGTTGCCTAGTGAAGGATACTCATATATGGAACTCCCAATTAAAGAAGAAGGGATCAGAATTATCTTAGGAGAAGATTTTTCAGGAAGTTTAAACAGATTGGAAGCAAAGCTACTGTCCATTGAGATGAGGGTCCTGCATCAGATTGTGACAAAACTATTCTTTCCTAGGAGTGGTAGACATGACTTACTATCTGGCAGAGATGTATGTGTCATGTTTCATATCATCACTCAGACCCCCTTAAACCTCCCTACACTTATGATAGAGGCCATGAGAGAAACTTTGAACAGATCCAAGGCACACTTGCCTTATGGTATGGCCCTTACTAGAGTTTTTAGGAGGTTTGGAGTTAGCTGTGAAGGGGAGACACCTACCAAGCTCTCACATGTGGACACTTTCAACCAACACAGCCTGCATCGAATGGGAATTACAAAGACTGTTGGTGGTTGGATCAAGGGCTCTGAAGAAAGAGCTGAGGAGAGAGCTGAGGAAAGAGCTGAAGACAGAACTGAAGGCAGAGTAGAAGAAGAAGGTCCAACTTCTCCTGTACATGATTTCAGGGCAGCTTCACCAGATACCCAGTTCATTCATGATACTGAGGCTGGCCCTTCTGAGTTTACTAGGATGCCCACACCAGTGTATCAGCCAGAGAGCAGAGCACCTCATTCAGAGTTCAGACTGGCTGACGATCAGATCGAGCATATATCTCAGCGTGTGGCTTCTTTGTTGTCTAGCCAGTGGAGTAGTACTTCTTTTGCACCTGGAGCTACTTCTTCTGATCAGACCATTACTCCCCACATCTCCACTATATTTCAGATGATTTCAGATCAGTCCGTCAGGAT
Organism: Elaeis guineensis; assembly: GCF_000442705.2. Taxonomy (NCBI): domain Eukaryota; kingdom Viridiplantae; phylum Streptophyta; class Magnoliopsida; order Arecales; family Arecaceae; genus Elaeis; species Elaeis guineensis. The sequence goes on along the minus strand of NC_026006.2, from coordinate 16,005,591 downwards.
ACAGCAGCTTGAGGATACTGTCTGGAGACTTACTGGCAGAGTTCTTGACTTGCAGGGGCAAGTCCTTGCATTGGCCCATCCCCAGCCACAGGAGTCTACTATTGAGGTCACAGACCTCACTGCAGAGGCTGGAAGGCTCAGAGGAGCATTAGAAAGTGGATATGAGCTACTGAGGAAAGAGATCAGAGGATCGAATGAGCATGCTACCACCCAGTTCACTGCTCTACTTCAATCTGTTTCCAGAGCACTGAACGTACTTGATTCTATCAGACTCATGGTATCAGCCCTAGTATCTCAGCATTCTCAACCACCTAGTTCATCTCGTTCTCCTGCTCGTGCCATCACCTCCACTCGTGGCAGAGGCAGACGGGGTAGAGGACGCACTTCTGATCCATCATCTCCTCACCCTATATCTGATGACTCCGATCCATGATTTGTCTTGATCATTGACTTATCTTGATCTTTACTAGGTTCTAGGAGTTAGTATCTTGTTCTAGGATCTATACCTTGGGGCCATGTATTGACATTTAGCTGGTTGAATTTTATGTATTGAAACAATTATGATATAAATGGAATCATCTTTTACCTATATTTCTACCTCTTTGTAATGATTATATTTTGGTTATATTTCAATCTCCGATACATCTGTTGAAATATTATCTTCTCCTTATTGTTGTTTGCTATTGATAATTGCTATATTGAGGGGGAGCAAACATCTGTGAAAAACTCTAAAGAGGAAGAAATTAAAGAATATTTTCAGAAAAGGAAAAGAAAGAGTTAACTATGTTTGATGATGTCAAAAAGGGGGAGAAATTAAAATTAAACAAAAATTGAAATTAGACAAAAAGCAAAACCCTAAATTATGAGAAAAAGGGGGAGAAATTAAATTAAAACAAATATTGAAAAAAAAATTAAATAAATATTGGAGAAATTAGACAAAAACAAGGATTGAAAGATTAAACAAAACTTTGAGAAATTTTGGTATCGAAATTTGGTATCAGACAGAGAAATTTGGTATCAGACAGAACTTTAATCCATCAAAAGCAAAATCATGAGTACAATGCAAATAAGTATTTTTTATATATATGCTCTGATATTCAAACTTGCTTTTGAAATTTTACTCACCTTGAGACATCAATAAGAAATTTGTTTTACTCTGATTCATCCTACAATTTCTTTCAACTTGATCTGATACATGATAACATTTGATCCGATACAGTGTGAAGGTTTCTCTAAAATATTATAACATTTGCTCTAATACTGTATGAAATTTGCTCTGATACATTATAAAATCTTTTCTGATATCATTGTAAAAATTATTTTTGCTCTGATACATAGAAAAAGTTATTTATCTTCTCTTGCTCTGAAATATCTTGAACTCAAAATGATCTAATACCCTTTTCAAATCTTTAAGAAAATGGACAAACTATTTTTGCATTTATATTACATGCCAAAAGAATCATACTCTTTTCAAGCATATACACCCATAATGGATTCTTTTGAAATTAATGCTTTAACTTAAATATTTTTGTTCATATGTTTTGTCATCATCAAAAAGGGGGAGATTGTTGCTCCTAGATTGATTTTGATGATTACAAAGCAGATTGAAGGGATACAAACAATTGAAAAAGTCCTTATGCTCTTCAAGGGCAAAATCGTAATTTTGCTAAAATCCTGATTTGATAGTACCATTTGGTAGAACAAATGATTTGAAATCTATTGGTGAAAATTTCATTGTGTTTGGACTAATATTTTTGAAGTTATGAAGGTTTAAAGTGCATGAGTCGACTCATGAGTCAACTCATGGCACTATGAGCTGAATGGCACGAAAAAAATTCCCATGGCACGCTGAATTTTTGGCTTGGCACGACCTGTGAGTCGACTCATGAGTCGACCCACAAGGCATGAGTCGACTCATGAGTCGACCCCTGCTGATTTGAACCGAAAAATTCAGAAATCAGATCTTCTGGTCTGTTGCAACAGAAGTCGACTCATGAGTCGACTCCTGAAGCATGAGTCGACTCATGAGTCGACCCCTGCGACGGGAAATGTCAGCAACGGCTATTTTTTTGCCCGTTTTAATTGCCATTTATGCTTCCTAAAAATCCTCTAACGGCTCTTTATCTGCCTAAATTGTTTTCTCTTGCTTCTAATGCTACAAAATGCTTTAAATGATGAAAGAAATTGCAGATTAAATAGCGGATCAAACGTGAAATCAAACGTAGAGAAGAAGAGAGAGGAAAAAGGGAAGAACAGAAGAGAGGATCCGAAATTTGCAAGAAAAAGCCTGAGATCAAAGAAATATCCATAGAGAAAAAGAGAGAGGATCCACAATATACCAGAGAGATTGTGAAAGAGAAAAGGAAGATCTTTCAAGGAGAGAATTCTTCACGCCTATCGTTTCAACCTTGATCTAGAGATCGTTCAAAGCTTTCAAGAGATCTTCAATCAACAATCAACCTCTTCTCAAGCGTTCAACCGTTCATTCATCTTGAGAAAATCTGAAAAAGGGGTTCTTCATTTGAGTAAAGTTTTTATTGTTATATTTGCTCATTTAAGGAGCTGTTTTTGTATTCATCTGTGCTCTAAATATTCTTACTCTTTGTGAGTTTTTGCTTTTGTTTTTGGAGGATTTCCAAAACAAGGAAAGGTTGATCCGAACCTGAAATCGGAGTGTTGTGGGTTGGCTTGTACCCAGGAAACAAGTGTTCTAGCTTGGGATAGCTAGGGTCGGAGTTTCCGACGTCCTGTATTCTAGCTTGGGATAGCTAGTGTCGGAGTTTCCGACGTTTTGTATTCGGGTTGAATACAAAGGATAGTGGATTAAAATTCCCAAGTGGGATCTTGGGGAGTGGACGTAGGTGCAAGGTTAGCACCGAACCACTATAAATCCTTGTGTTTGTGGTGTGCTTTATCGCTTTATCATATTTATATCCTTGCAATACTGCTTTAGTTAATTAATATTGATTTAAAGCCATTATTTTGTTCTTCATAAGTTATCTGTTGGGCTTAAAATTTTTAGAAACCCAATTCACCCCCCCTCTTGGGTTGCATAGCTGGGCAACAACATCCATTTAAAACAATTTGAATTTCATAAAGCAAGCATATGCAAGTAGAAGTCTAATGGCTTCTAATCTAGCTACTGGTGCAAAGGTTTCATCAAAATCAATCCCTTCTTCTTGATTATATCCTTTAGCAACCAATCTTGTTTTATTTCTAATTACATTACCATGCTCATCTAATTTGTTTCTAAAGACCCATTTTGTGCCAATTATTGAACAGTTTTTAGGTCTTGAAACCAAAGTCCAAACATTATTTCTTTCAAATTGATTAAGTTCCTCTTGCATTGCATTAATCCAATTATGATCTTTTTCAGCTTCTTCAATAGTTTTAGGTTCAAAATGAGATACAAAAGCACAATGATTAAACACATCTCTAAGTGAAGAGCGAGTTTTTACACCATGCATAGGATCACCAATAATTAACTCCTTAGGATGGTTGTGAACATACCTCCATTCCTTGGGTAGGTCATTTGTACCTTGAGGTTGTTCTTGAATTTCCTCACCTATCTCATCTTGTTTGTCTTCTTGTTCCTTGTCCTCTGGAGTGGCTAAATCTTTCAGAGTGATCTCCTTCATACCTTCTATTAATGGATCTGCATCATCAACACCCTCATTCTTCCTTGAAGGAAGATCGTTAGATTCATCAAAGACAACATGAATGGACTCCTCAACTACTAAAGTTCTTTTATTAAAAACTCTAAAAGCTTTACTAGTAGAGGAGTAACCCAGAAAGATTGCTTCATCTGATTTTGCATCAAATTTACCAAGTCTTTCCTTGCTATTATTTAATACAAAACATCGACAGCCAAAAACATGAAAATATGCAATATTTGGTTTTCTTCCTTTTCAAAGTTCATAGGGGGTTTTCTTTAAAAATTATCTGATCAAAGCACGATTTAAAATGTAACATGCTGTGTTAATAGCTTCCGCCCAAAAATATCTTGGAAGGTTGCTTTCACAAAGCATGGTACGGGCCATTTCTTCTAAGGTTCTGTTTTTCCTTTCAACTACCCCATTTTGTTGGGGTGTTCTAGGAGCAGAGAAGTTATGGCCGATTCCATTCTCATCACAAAATTTTTCAAAGTCTTGATTTTCAAATTCAGTTCCATGGTCACTTCTAATATTTTGAATTGAAAATTCTTTTTCATTAGTGACTTTTCGATGAAATTTAGTGAAAATATAAAAAGTTTCATCTTTGTGTGCCAAAAAGAAAACCCAAGTAAAACATGAATAATCATCTATTATTACAAAACCATATCATTTTCCTCCTAGACTTGTGGTTCTAGTTGGTCCAAATAAATCCATATGCAAAAGCTCTAATGGTCTAGAAGTTGAAACAATATTTTTGGATTTAAATGAAACTCTAGTTTGCTTACCTAGTTGACATGCATCACAAATCCTATCTTTTTCAAAATTCAGTTTAGGCAAGCCATGAACTAATTCTTTCTTAATTAATTTTGAAAGAGAATGCATGCTAATGTGAGCAAGTCTACGATGCCAAAGCCAACTAGTCTCATTAACTTTAGCATTTAAGGATACTAGGCATTGCATGTCTAATTTGGCTAAATCATTTAGATCTACCATATAAACATTGCCATGTCTATGTCCTATAAATTTGATGCCATCATTAATAGGACTAGTCACAATACAAACAGATGATTAAAAAGCTACTTTATACCCTTTATCACAAAATTGACTAATGCTAAGTAAGTTATGCTTTAAACCTTTAACTAACAAAATATTTTCAATATATTTGGAGGGAGTGATACCAATGTTACCTATCCTGATGATCTTTCCTTTGCCATTATCTCCAAAGGTGACCATCCCTCCATCCTTAGCATCAAGCGTGATGAATTGTGATTCATCACCAGTCATGTGTCTCGAGCATCCACTGTCCAGATACCATTTCCTGTTTTCTCCATGGGATGCTAGACACACCTGCAAACAAATATCAAGTTTTTGTTTTAGGTACCCAAGCTTTCTTGGGTCCTTTTTGGTTAGTCAAGATGGTTCCTTTTGGAACCCATATTTTCTTTACAGTTATGTTTGCACAAGTGTAAGATTTATGTCCTATTCTACCACATTTAAAACAAGTAGTATTGGTAGGCTTGTTACTTGAATAATTTACATAAATATTTTTCAAAAATTTTTGTTTCTTTAAGGGGTTATAGCCAAGTCTGGCCTTATCATATACGGCCTTTTGATTTTCAAGAATCATATTTAGTTTGTTTGAACTTAAGGTGAATTTATCTACTATAGGTTTCAGCTTATTAATATCATTCTTTAGGCTTTGGTTCTCTTGAAGCAAAGTAGATTTTTCAATTGAAAGATTTTCTGCTTGTTTTACTAAAGACTGATTTTTCAATTTTAGTTCTTTGTTTTTCATTTCTAGTTTCTTCAATTCATCAATTAAATCATTGAAGGCTTCATGCAATTCTTCAAAGTAAATTCACTAGGGGTTTCAGAAATTACCTCATTATCGTGTGCCATAAGGCACAGGTTGGCTTGTTCTGTTGAGGTCTCCTCATCGGAGCTTGAGTCGTCGCTCGTACTCCATGTGGCCATCATTGCCTTCTTTTTGAACTTTTTGGGACCTTTCTTCAATTGTGGACATTCGGATTTGAAATGCCCCGGCTTCTTGCACTCATAGCATATAAGGGGTTGATCTTTTTCTTTCTCTTTGCTTTGTTCCCCTTTTGTGAAAGGTCTCTTTCTCATCCCCTGTTTCCTCTTTCTTAGGAACTTCTTGAATCTTCGGGTGATGAGTGCCATTTCTTCATCCTGTTCTTCATCTTCTGTGTCGTCAGTTTCTTCATCAGGAGAGGCTGTGGATTTGAGGGCAATGGTTCTCTTCTTTTTGACTTCATCCTCTTGATGTTGCTTCATGCTAAGCTCGTGAGTCATCAAGGATCCAAGAAGCTCTTCTAGAGGTAGAGTGTTCAAGTCCTTTGCTTCTTGGATAGCAGTCACCTTGGCTTCTCAGGTTCTTGGCAATGACCTGAGAATCTTCCTTACAAGCTCACTGTTAGTATAAGATTTGCCAAGACTCTTCAAACCATTAATTATGTCAGTAAAGCGAGTAAACATAGCAGTTATGGACTCATCATGCTCCATTTTAAATAACTCATATTTATGTACAAGCATGTTTATTTTAGACTCCATTACTTGATTTGTTCCCTCATGGGTTACTTCTAACCTATCCCATATTTCTTTAGCAGATGCACAGGTAGAAATGCGATTAAATTCATTTGCATCAAGTAAACAATAAAGAACATTCATAGCTTTAGCATTTAACTGTGCCAATTTCTTATCAACCTCATCCCATTCTCTTTCGGGTTTGGTTGACTCCTCACCATCTATTATCTTGGTGGGTGTGTGTGGACCGTTCACTATGATACTTCACATATCATAGTCTAGTGCTTGTATGAAAATCTTCATCCGAGCTTTCCAATAGGTGTAATTAGACCCATTGAAAAGTGGAGGTCGGTTGGTAGATTGCCCCTCGGTTAGAGAAGTGCCGACGTGGGTTGCCATAGATCTTTGGCTCTTTGATTGTTAGATCAAAGAAGGGCTAGAGCACCGGGCTCTGATACCACTTGTCGCCCAGCTATGCAACCCAAGAGGGGGGGTGAATTGGGTTTTAAAAATTTTAGACTTGACTAATTACTTGTAAAAATTATATATCAAAAGCTTGATGAATGAGGAGAGAGACTTTAGTTTGAGATTAATTACTTAAAACAAGAATGCAAGGATATAATGGAGAATTAAAGAGAAACAATAAAGCATGCCACAAACACAATGATTTATAGTGGTTCGGTGCCAACCTTGCACCTACATCCACTCCCCAAGCTCCTACTTGGGAATTCCAATCCACTATACTTTGTATTCAACCCGAATACAACCGTCGGAAACTCCGACACTAGCTATCCCAAGCTAGTCCACTTGTTTCTCGGGTACAAGCCGACCCAATACACTCCGATTTCAGGTTCGGATCAACCTTTTCTTATTTTGGAAACCCTCCAAAACAAAAACAATTACTCACAAGATAAAATCAGTTTAGAGCATAAATAAGTACAAGAATAGCTCCTTAAGTGAGCGAATATAACAATAAATACGCTTTACTCAAATGAAGAAGCCCCTCTTGGATTTCCTCAAAGTGGATGAGAGATGAAGTAAATGCTTGAGGAGTTGGTGAGCTTGATTGATGGCTTCTTGAAGGCTTTTTAAATGAGCTCTTGTATGATGTTGAGTAGTTGGCTTGAAAAACCTTCTCTTGAATGCACTTGAATGCCCTCTTGAATGCTCTTGATTTTCTCTTTTCAAATCACTTGAATGCCTCTTGGATATTTTGATCTCTCTCTCTTTTGTTTTCCACCTTTTGAAACCTTTTATAGCCTTAAGAGACAAGGAAAAACAAACTAGGCAGAAAAAGAGCCGTTAGAGCACAAAAAGCAGCATTAAAAAGCAACCAAATCTGGCCAAAAACTAGCCGTTACAGGCAAATCCCGTCATATGAGTCGACTCATAAGTCGACTCATGCCTCAGGGGTCGACTCATGAGTCGACCTCTGTTGCAAAGTCCAGAGATTTGGTTTCTGGATTTTCTTGGCCCAAAACAGCAGAAGTCGACTCATGAGTCGACTCACAGGTCGTGCCAAGCCAGAAAACCAGCGTGCCATGGCTAATCTTTGCGTGCCAATCAGCTCATAGTTTCATGAGTTGACTCATGAGTCGACTCATGAACTTCAAACCTTCATAACTCCAAAAATATAAGTCCAAAAACTATGAAACTTTCACCAATAGATTACATATCATTTGTTCTACATGATGATGCTATCAAATCAGAGTTTTGATAAAATTACGATTTTGCCCCTGTAGAGCATAAGGTCTTTTTCAAATAAAAAATATTTGTATCCCTTCAAACTGTTTTGTAGTCATCAAAATCAATCTAGGAGCAACAAATATAAAATTTATTTTTATTGTACTTTAAATTCTTGTTTTTTATTTTTATTGCAATTAGATGCTAAGATCTAGTTAGTAAATTTTAGTATCAATTTATTTTTATGCTCTTTAAATTTTTGTTATTTATTTTTATTGTAAGTAGAAGCTAGGATCTAAATTTATTTTTATGCTCTATTAATTTTTATTTTTTTATCTTAAATTACTTTTCTTAAAATTTTATTTTCTTTTTATAAAATTAAAGATTTCAAATTAAAGTACCACCTTCTCTATGGATATGATCCGACTCACTATTTTTTATGTATTCTTAATTTTTTTTAAAAAAGTCAAAATTAGTTTGGTAATCATGATATCCTAACAACAACATCGCGATCCTATCATTGGCTGATACATTTTGTATTTTGAGGACTTATCTTTGTACTTGTAATATTAATAAGGGACTTTATATTTCAATCATGTTTATATGTTCATGATTTATCCTAAAAATTAATAAAGATGATTTTGTATTTTTTCAAAGGTGTTAAAAATTTGAGACATACATTATTAGTGGTTAGTTTCTAAATACTTTTGATCAAAGGATCATCACAAAGAATAGTGATTAATCTATTTAAGATCGGTACACTATTCACCTCTCTTATGGGCAGATGAGTCTCGGATCTGCAGTGTAAAGACACTGCGATGAGAGTATGGATGGTTGTTAGAGAATAACTTATACCGAACATGATCAATATGAGAAATTACTTGGATGTCTACTCACTCATCAGTGGTTATCTTGATGCTGCAGTGGTGTGAGTGGTCTTTTGACCTATGGTGTCATCAGCTATTCATAGTGAGGCTACTGAGTTTAACTGCATATTTTCTTGGTCCCTAACCATTTGGGTACTTACTGTATATGTTGGCTTCAGTAGGTTCAGATCCGCTATTAGGAGTAGAATGCACCTAGACGAAATTTATCGATCTTGGTAGAAAAGAAGAAATACTATGTGATTTGCGAGACTGAGTTCAGAAAGTCTTTAGCTAAAGCAAGTGTGAATACTGAAAAAGAGTTCTTATGGAATTCATAAGTGAACTCGAGTCAAGCCAATCTAGCATATAATTGATGATGGCATCTGATGAGTTTTTTATGACCTCCTTCAAGTCGGAACTCATGATAGAAGGACTGAATCATACGATAACTATTTCAAGAGATTTATACTTTTATTCTACTGAGTTACCACTACATACCGTTAGGTATCATTGATAGATTATGAGACTCATCGGCATCATCTTGATGATCAATAACCCTCAAAGGATAGAATTAAAATTGTTCCAACCCATCGAAAGGAGTTTATATTGAAAAATGTAAGCAATTTCATGCATATATTTCAAAAATTTTTGAAATAAAATATAGTGGAAGATAACTATATTAATCATATTAATCTAACATGCATATGATCTAATTATCAAATCAACCTACTCTAGGATCTATGACATGATATGTTACATATAACATCTGAAATAATCATATGATAAAATTGCATGTATGGATGTAAGCGGTAGATTAGATTTACACCTATCTGAGTTTAGACTCAATACCTGAGCATGGGTCGAGATGTTTCTTGCTGGTAGCTCATAGCTGCACATGCATCGAGCCTCTATTAAAGTTCACTCGAAGTTCTGATCTGATCTATCTTCTCGAGAGTGCTAGCTCATGCGAAGATCTTCTTCTTGGCTAATCTGGATCTTTTCTTCAAATCTCTAAAATCTTTTCAAAGATTGAAAATGAACTTCTAAAGGAGATGAAGAGGTAAAAGAAAGATGGAGAGGAGACTATCTTCTCTTTTCTTTTTCTCTTTTCCCAAACCCATAGGAAAAAACCCTAGAAGACTAGGTTTTGCGCACACACCAATTGAAATGACTCTCCTCTCATTTTTTTTCACTAAGAACTCATGCCCCAGACCCCAAACATGAAGAGCACTCTCTCTACTTTCTTACATGCTCAAAATAAAAATAAAAACCCCTTTTTATTAGTGTATAAGGAATAAAGGTGAAAAGTCCTAGAGATCATGGACTCTAACAAGATGTCACCTCCTCTCATCTATTAATGCCAAAACATGCCCAAAAAAATATGGGACACCCTATCCCATATTTTTTCATAGTAAATCAGTTCTCTAGATAATTTCTTATAATAAAAACCTCCTCAAAATATCACACACATAAGGAGAAAAAAATAAGTTGGCAGCAAGGTTTTGTAGATAATGTCAAACATTATCTATATGGTGTCAAATTCAAATCTAATTTGAACATACCATTTAAAATTAGATCTTATCCAAATTTGGACATGAGATAGAGATAGAAAAGAGCTCTTTGGCATGAAAAAGATCTTATACAAAATAATTTTGTGCATGGAGAAAGATGGCATCCAATGTAGGAGGCGCAAGGGAGAAGAGTCCAATGCAATATGGACTCTTAATTTTCTTATTTGAATCCAAACCAAATCACATCTAGTTTAGCCCAAATAAAATAGATGAAACTCAATCTAATTAGATTCATAAATTTTTAATTAAATCTCAATCAAATTAAAAATTAATTAAACCAAAGTCCTGATCAAATTAGGAACAATTCTTCCTTATCGATTTGGTCATCTCATAGCCTAATCGGATCAAACCTAATTGAATATAATTCAATTAGATTTTATTTAATCCTCTTTGCTCAATCAAATTAGTAATTTAATTATTAATTAATTCTTTATTAATTCACTAACACTTAGTGAATAAATTTATTATAATTTTTGTATAAGATTAATCATCAATCGAATTGATGATTAAGCCCTTGAATGATTCTCAATCTTGATCAACCACATGATCAGTCAGAAACTTTTTTGACTGTGACTTCATAGGTTTGAATCTAAGCCAGTAGCATAAAAATAGATTTTTAAATCAATCAATATAACCATCTAGCAATAAGACCCAATATCTGGATAGGTCGAATGAAGGCGAAGCAACATTCAAGAATCTATAGACATATGGTTATCGTATAATTCATCCCTTCGATCTTAATGCTTGAGGATAACCTAGGATTTAACTATCAATCCTAGATAAGTCATCCACATTATATTTTAATCTTTCAAATCCATCACATAGATTATTCAGGTCTAGATTTTGCTAAATTGAAATACATTGATACATTAACTCCTACTAATTTAGAGTAGTCAATCCCATCTTTACTCATGCACCGACTTAACAAGTACTTAACTGCACCTAGAAATCTTTTATCACTAAATTATAAATTCAGATTATTCGATATCAAAGTATAGTGAGTTGCTTGCATGTCACCGTGGTGATCTCAGGTCAGAGAGATATTTATACCCATACCCTTTGTGAGATTCTATTGACGGTAGAGTGCTTTGTAGTTGATCACGTTCAGTGACGATGTACTCCTACATCTTACCTGCATGCCATACTAGTATCTCCACACCATCTGCTTACGAGGATAACCAATGCATATGGCACATAATGACCTACACTTGATATCGCTATCGTCCTAGTGATAGTATCATTTGGTCGCAAATCAGTTTAAGGACTACGTGATAAATCTGAAGCGAAATTCAGTGCAGAGATAAAATGGTAATTTTAAAACTTTTTTAAAATTATGATTTTACAGTAAAAAAATATTAATTAATCTAATTAATTAACATAAATTTACCCTACACTATAATCTTAATATGATATATAGCATGCATGCATTTAAATTTGAAATTTAAATTTGAACAATAAACACTTTACTGTAATGTGTTCAGAACACAATACCTTTGTATGGATAGTAGATCGCTGCAATTTGATCACTGTCGAAAGAGTCTGATCATCGCGATACAGCCACACAGCATGTATCTGGCCTCTGTAGATCGTCCACATAAAATTTTTGGTCTGATCGACTCCTCACGAGTGCTAGCTCATTGTAGAGCCCTTTCGACGGTCGATGCTGATCGAACTTCTTCGATCGATGTCTGTCGATTCTTTAGATACTTTAGATCATTAGCAGACATGCTTGAGAGGATGATGAAAGTCTTCCTAAAATTTGGTGGGCTCACGACACTCATAGCTCACCTTCTCACTTCCTTAACCCCAGGCTGAAACCCTGGGGAACTCACTGAAACCCTGCGCACTTTTTTTTCTTTCTTTTCTTTCTTTTTCTCTCGGAAGGATATGGACCTTCACCTCATGCACAAGGATTTCTCACACCCATATTTTCTCTCCAAAATTTTTCTATTACCCACGCCCAACTCTTCTCCTCCTTTTAAAACAACAACAAACATCTTATCCACGTGAGAGGATAAAGATGAGTAATTGCACATTTGAATTCAAATCAAATTTTGAATTCAAATGGAAACCAATTTATCCCTATCCACTAAGGGCATGAGAAGAGGAGGGCATGGCTTAATTTGTATGTGAGTGATTTCATGAGAAATATTTTCTCATGTAATAAATGGGGCGTTAAAAGAGGATAAGGTCAAGGCGCTAAGATTGGTTGCTCATTCAAATTCAAACTTTGTTTTGAATTTGAATGGCCAACCAATCATCCTTATCCACTCATTTGGCGCATTAAAGTAGGGTGTGAGGAGGGCTTTGCATGAGGAAAAATTTATGAGAACTACCTTCTTGTGAATTCAAATGGGCGCAGTGGAAGTGAGGTGGGGCAGGGAGAATGGGTCAAGGTGGTTTCATTATCTAAACCAACCTAATTGAACCAAATAAGTTAGGCCTAATTAGACTAATTTAAACCCAACTTAATTAGGCTTAATTAGGTTCACTAAAATCTTAATCAAATCAGAAATTGATTAAGCCCAACCCCTGATCATATCAGGGACCAAACCATCTCGACGATTAGGTCAACTCTTAACCTAATCGGGTCAAACCCAACTGAATCCAATTCAATTGGACTTGATCCAAAAATAATTACTCAATCAAATTAAGTTAATTAGCGATCAAATCACTAATTAAACCTCTCATAAATATTGAGTCCAAATTCGATGGGTAATCGGGCATTAGAATTCATCGATATGTAACCCTGATCGAAGAGTCCTAAACCAGTGGGACTCTTGACCCCGGTACCCAAAATGTGTGAAATTCATGATCAGAGAATCCTAATTCTCGATCATAGAATTCTAGACATGAAGGACTCTTCACCAGCTATCAAATCAGATAGGAACCTCTAATGTGTGTGACCCCGCAGGTTTGAACCTAAGCTGGTAGCACAGGAACCAATTCCTGTACTAATCGAAGTGACCATCTAGCAATAGTACCCGATATCCGGATAGATCGAATAGTCGCAATCACAACACTCAGAACCTACATGAATATGGTTACTGTATAATTCATCCTTTTGACCCCTGTGTTTAGGATGACTCAGGATTAAACTATCAACCCTGATCAGATCAGCCGAATCATGCTCAACTCAAATAGTCCTGTGACTCCTCAGTAGGACTACCTTGGCTAAGGTTTTGCTAAATTGAAACATGACTGTACACAGCTCCTAAACTGGAGTGGTCAATCCCATCTTGACACACGCATCGATAAGTCAAGTACTTGACTACACCCAGCAGCCTTCCGTCACTGAATTAGAAACTCAGGTAGTCCAGTGCCTAAGTGCACTGAGTTGCTTGCAAGTCACCGTGGTGGTCTCAGGTCGGAAAGACATTTATACCTATATTCCATCGAAGCAAATCTTGACAGTAGAAATTACTCCAGAGTCGGTCACGTTCAGTGCAGATGTACCCTTACATCTCACCTGTATGCCATACCAGTGTCTACGCACTCTTTGGTTAAGAGAACAACCATCCTATATGGCACACAATGACCTATGCTTGATAAACGTTGTCATCCTTGGTAGCAACATATCATTTGGTCGCGAACAGATTTAAGGACTAAACGACAAATCCTCCTTTGTCGAGTCTAAATAGTCCTAAGGACTTCACCACAACATAGGAGTTCATTAGAAGATGAAATATTTTGTGATAAAAAAATATTAAAATAATTTTTATTAATTTATAATTTATGTACATATATAAAAAGAGCACAACCGTCAATAGACTAACGATTGGCTTTGGGACACTATTCTCAATAATCTCCCACTTGGCCTAAAGCCAATCGGTGCAGTATCTAATACCCATCTTCGACTTGTAGTTGTCGAACTCCTTCACCACAATGGCTTTAGTGAATGGGTCGGTAAGGTTCTCCTTCCCATCGATCTTCTGAAGGTCGACGTCACCTCGATCCATAATTTTTCGAATGAGATGGTAGCGGCGCAGAATATGCTTCGTCCGCTGGTATGCCTTCGGTTCCTTCGCTTGAGCAATGGCTCCAGAGCTATCACAGTAGAGCAGAATTGGACCAACAAGGGAGGGTGCTACTCTGAGCTCAGTGATGAACTTCCTTAGCCACACCGCTTCTTTGGCAGCATCTGATGCAGCGACATACTCCACCTCACAAACTGAATCAGCCACTGTGTGCTGTTTGGAACTCTTTCAGTCGATAGCCCCACCATAAAGGGTAAAAATAAATCCCGACGCACTTTTGCTGTCATCATGATCAGACTGAAAACTAGAGTTTGTAAACCCTATAAGTCTCAAGTCTGATTCACCATAAACAAGCCACTGATCCTTAGTATTTCTTAAATACTTCAGGATGATTTTAACAACCTTCCAGTGATTCTCTCCTAGATCAGATTGGTATCTACTCACTACCCCTAGTGAATATGCCACATCTGGTCGTGTACATGTCATGGCGTACATGATAGATCCCACTGTCGAAGCATACATATGGAATTCTACCCATATGTTCTCTCTCTTGAGGTATTGTCGGATAATCCCTCTTCGAGAGAGAAATTCCATGGCCTATCGGTAGATAGCCTTTTTTGGAATTCTCCATACTGAACCTTTTCAGCAAAGTATCAATGTACGTAGACTGGGATAAGCCAAGCAACCTTTTAGATCTATCCCTATAGATCCTCATCCCTAGGATGTAGGAAGCTTCTCCCAAATCCTTCATGGAGAATTATGACGACAGCCAAATCTTTATTCCCTGTAATGCAGGGACATCATTTTTGATTAAGAGAATGTCATCCACATACAATACAAGAAATACTACTACTGGACCATTAGCCCACTTATAAATGCAGGGCTCTTCTCCGTTCTTAACGAAGCCATACGTCTTGATCGTCCTATCAAAATGTATGTTCCAACTCCGGGATGCCTGCTTAAGTCCATAAATGGATCTCTGTAGCCTGCACACCTTAGACTCATCTGTGGATGTGAATCTTTCAGGTTGTATCATATACACCTCTTCGTCCAGCTCTCCATTTAGGAAAGCTGTCTTCACATCCATCTGCTAGATTTCATAGTCCAGATGGGCAGCTATCGCAAGCATAATCTGAATGGATTTGAGCATTACCATAGGAGAAAACATCTCGTCATAGTCTATACCATAACATTGACGATATCCCTTGGCAACTAGACGGGCTTTATAGGTTTCCACCTTTCCGACTACGCCCCTCTTCCTCTTAAAGACCCACTTACACCCTATGGGTTTTACTCCTTCGGGTGGGTCAACCAATGTCCACACATCATTGACCTTCATGGACTCCATTTCGAATTTCATGGCCTCTAGCCATTTTTCAGAGTCGGATCTCTGCATTGCATCCATGTAGATGATCGGATCCTCATCATTTTCATCAAGTTTGATAGGATCGTCGTTCCAAACTAAAAAATCATAGTATCTGTCCGGTTGACGTGGTACTCTACCAGATCGCCTTAAGGGTGCTTGAACAATGGGCTCCGGATCTAATCTAATCAAATTTGGTTCAGGTTCAGCAACTTGCGTTGGATTTTCTACCTGTCGAATTTCATCAAGTTCGACCTTAGAGGCAACAGTCCCTTCACCAAGGAACTCCCTTTCCAAAAAGATTGCGTTAAGGCTGACAAACACTTTTTGCTCATCAGCTAGGTAGAAGTAATACCCTTTGGTCTCTTTTGGGTACCCTATAAAATTACACTTGTCAGACCTAGGTCCAAGCTTGTCCGTAATTAAACATTTAACATAAGTCGGACACCCCCAAACCCTAAGGTGCGAGAGTACTGGCTTACATCCTATCCATATCTCATATGATATTTTGGTTACAGACTTACTCGAAACCCTATTTAGAAGGTAACAAGCTGATTCGAGCGCATATCTCCAAAGGAAGATCGACAGACCAGCAAACCCCATCATGGATCAAACACTGTCCAACAAGGTTCGATTCTTCCTTTCAGACACACCATTATGCTGTGGTGTTCCAGGAGGTATCCACTGAGAGAGAATCCCATTCTCCCCAAGATATGTCAGAAAATCATTGGAAAGGTATTCACCTCCTCGATTAGATCGAAGAGTTTTAATACACTTTTCAGTTTATTTTTCTATCTCATTTCGGAATAGTTTGAACATTTCAAACGACTCCGACTTATGCTTCATTAAATAGGTTGTCTGTGAAGGTTATGAAGTAGAAATATCCACCTCTTGCACTTGAGCTCATGGGTCCACATACATCAGAATGTACCAGAGCCAAGAGTTCATTGGCTCGCTCACCTTTTCCAGTAAAAGGTGACTTGGTCATTTTACCAAGAAGACAGGACTCACAGGTTGGAAGTGATTCACAATCACCTACTTCAAGAATTCCTTCTTGTGCCAACCTATTTATCCTGTTCTTATCTATATGACCTAGCCTACAGTGCCAAAGGTAGACTTCTGACACATTATCTATTCTAGGGTATTTATCGGAGGTTTGAACCACATTAACAGGTTGTGATAGAAAGTAAATTTCATTATTAAGTTATCCAACAAACATTGTAACACCATTCAAAATGATATTGCAAACATTTTTTTTTATTAAAAATTGATAAGAACTACAGAAATAATATTTAATAAAAAGCTTGGACAATAGTGACATTCACTCAGAATTATATTTCGAGAATTGATTACAAGGTTCATGATTCCTAATGCTAGAACTGAATCTTTGCTTCCATCTCCAACGTTCAGGAATCTCTTGCCTTCATCAAATCTCCTACTGACCTGCAGACCCTGCATCGAATTGCAAATATGATAAGGGCTTTCGGTATCCAATACTCAGGCAGTAGTATCACAAATGGAAAAGTTGCAAGGTGTTATCATATAAGTACCTTGCTTCTTCTTCGGCCTATTCGGATCCAGTGAGGCAATGTATAGAGGATAGTTTCTCTTTCAGTGCCCCTGCTTCTTGCAAAAGAAGCACTCCGTCTGGCTCTGGTCAGGCTTGCGCTTCTTGGTCTGACCCTGTATAGACATCCCAGCATGCAGCTGCACCTTCTTATTCTTCTTCTTCTTGTTCTTCTTCCCTTTTTCAAAGGGTCGACGATCAGAAGAAGACCCTCCCACAATATTTACCGACTCCTTATGGAGCTGGTGGTCCTTCTCAAAGTTCTGTAGCAACTCCAATAAGCCGTGGTAGTTCACTACAGGCTTTGTCATTCAAAAATGGGTAAGGAAGGGAAGGTAGGACTTGGGCAGAGAATTAAGGATCGCATCCTTACCGAGCTGCTCGTGCAGGGGAAAGCCCAGTTTACTTAGGTGCTCAATCATTTTGATCATGTGCAGTACATGATTAGTGACTGAGGCTCCATCCCTCATTCGAGCATTGAAAATGGCACAACTAGTTTTGTGCCTTTTAACATCGTCAGGCGTGCCAAAATAGTTGTTCAACATTTGAAGCATCTGCTGTGGTTGGGCATTCTCGAACCTACGGCTAAACTCATTATTCATTACCACCAGCATAATGCACCGAATGGTGGTGCGGTTGTTAAGCCACTTCTGGTAAGTGTCTCGGACCACCCCTCTAGCATTCGGGGCTGGCTTCTCAGGTGCTAGATCCGTTACTACATAAAGGATCCGCTCATGCTCAAGGATAATTTTTAATTTTCGATACCAGCTATCGAAATTAGGTCCCATGAGCTTGTCATTATCTAATAATGACCGAAACGAAAGGGTAGTGGCCATAGCTGCATAAAAGAAAATCAGACCTATATTAGTACATAAATTATTAATACTAAAGACTTGGACTTTAGTCTAAAGTTTTTTCCAGTATTTTTATGAACTGGTAGCCTCAACCTCCAATTCGAGGAATTACTTTATTCCTTAGTGGGTACTAGAATCCACACAGACTACACACGAGCCCAACTTTGGTTGGTCAACCCATGTGTATCTATTGGTAGGTTCATAACCAGTTGTTTCTCTAAACAACTTCTAGTAATTGATTTTGCCCCAGAACCTAATCGTAGGCTTTGGCCTCCACTGAAAAGATCTGGTTAGGTCCAACCATTAACATGACTTGATTTGGTGAATCGGACCAATAAATGATCAGGCCCGACTTTGGCCGGCCAACCTGACCACCATCAGAAAGACTCAAACCAAATTATCATATTATAAATGATAATTCCATTAGTCAATAAGCACCAGGCTTTTGGGCCTCCAATGATTATTAAACTAATGGACTGATTATCACTCACTTAATGAGAGGCTATGACTTAGTTATCACTATAACTTAATCATTTTAGGGACCTAATAATTTTGAAAATTTTATTAAAGGATAGATGAGAAGAAAATATCATATCTAGCCAATTTCAATCCTCCCACTGACTTCACCAAGTCAGATTAAAAAGGATTTAATTAAAGTCGGTATTAGGAGCACCTAAATCAGTCACACTGATTTACCTAATGACATGTGTGAGCCCTAATCACCAAGTGATCTAATCAAAACCTAATTCACCAGGTTGGCCAGGTAAGTGAGATCAGTGGTGGGGATAAGCCATTAACTCGTCAGAGATTGAATCACTGCGAGTAGCTCCCGCTTAAAAACCACTGGTCAAACTGCCAAACTTACCTTAGACACCAACCGGTTCATTAGTTTTAGTTTGATCAACTTAGTAAATAGGGTTCCATCGCATAGCCATGAATTAAGTCCATCTTGGTCTAGTTAAAGACATGGACCCATTCAACTACAACTATTGGAGTTGAGTCTAGAGTATCCTTGACCTAATCTAATTTAACTTTTGATTAGATTTGACCAATTACTCTAATTTAGTCCATTTCTTTAAGCTAACCTTAGGTCTAACCCAATTATGGACCTAATCCATCTAACCCATTGATCCACAAGTTTATGTAATTGTCTTAGATCTTAATTCACAATTCTAGACCTACTAGACAACACTTAATTCTTTTAATTAAGTATTTTTGCTGATGGGTCAGGGTTTGGCATTTCGAAAATAATTTTTAAATTTGAAAGGTTTTATTTTTTGTTCACCAAATATGTTGGCTCATTTCACAAATAGATCAGCATATTTCATAAATAGCAATCCTATTGCTAATTACATAATAGAAAATAACTCAATCAAAATAAATCATGAATATTTCTTGAGATCTAATCTAACACATTCATGATAAATTTCATAATTGAACCTATACAATTAATTTTTTTTGCTGCTTCATCTGCATGGGATATAATTGCAGCAGCACCCCAACCGTCATAGGAGACCCCATCGAATGGGAGGAGAGGGCCTTTAAACCCTACTTTTCTCCTATGATCGGACGGCTATGGCAACCAACCCAATTCGATTACTTGCTACTTGGATCAAGTATATCTAAATATACCAATTTCAAAATTTAAATTTTAAATTTCAAATTTTAAATTTTGAATTTTAAATTTCAAATAAATTTCAAATTTTAAAATTTTGAATTTCAAATTTTGAATTTCAAATTTTGAATTTTAAATTTTGAATTTTAAATTTTAAAATTTTTATCAAATTTTGAATTTTGAATTTCAAATTTTTGAATTTTGAATTTCAAATTTTAAAATTTAAATTTCAAATTTTGAATTTCAAATTTTGAATTTTGAATCTCGAACAACTTTCAAAATTCAAATTTCAAATTTTGAATTTCAAATTTTAAATTTAAACTTTTAGATTACAACTTAATATATGCATGCAAATATATATATTATATCTTAGAACCTTGCTCTGATACCATTTGAAGTGAAATTCAGTGCAGGGGTAAAATGATAATTTTAAATTTTTTTCAAAATTATGATTTTACAGTAAAAAAATATTAATTAATCTAATTAATTAACATAAATTTATCCTACACTAGGATCTAAATATGATATATAGCATGCATGCATTTAAATTTGAAATTTAAATTTGAACAATAAACACTTTACTGTAATGTGTTCAGAATACAATATCTTTATACGGATAGTAGATCACCGCAATCTGATCACCGTCAGGAGAGTCTGATCATCGTGATGTAGCCACACAGTGTGTCAGGTCTCTGCAGATCATCCACATAAAATTTTCGATCTGATCGACTCCTCACGAGTGCTAGCTCGTTGTAGAGCCCTTTCGACGGTCGATGCTGATCGAACTTCTTCGATCGATGTTTGTCGATTCTTTGGATGCTCTGGATCATCAGAAGACATGCTTGAGAGGATGATGAAAATCTTTGTGAAATTTGGTGGGCTCATGACACTCGTAGCTCACCTTCTCACTTCCTTAACCCCAAGCTGAAACCCTAGGGAACTCACTGAAACCCTGTGCAACTTTTTTTCTTTCTTTTCTTTCTTTTTCTCTCGGAAGGATATGGACCTTCACCTCATGCACAAGGATTCCTCACACCCAAATTTTCTCTTCAAAATTTTTCTATTACCCACGCCCAACTCTTCTCCTCCTTTTAAAATAACAACAAACGTCTTATCCACGTAAGAGGATAAAGATGAGTAATTGCACATTTGAATTCAAATCAAATTTTAAATTCAAATGGAAATCAATTTATCCCTATCCACTAAGGGTGTGAGAAGAGGAGGGTGTGGCTTAATTTGTGCATGAGTTATTTCATGAGAAATATTTTCTCGTATAATAAATGGGACGTTAAAAGAGGATAAGGTCAAGGTGCTAAGATTGGTTGCTCATTCAAATTCAAACTTTATTTTGAATTTGAATGGCCAACCAATCATCCTTATCCACTCATTTGGTGCATTAAAGTAGGGTGTGAGGAGGGCTTCGCATGAGAAAAAAATTCATGAGAACTACCTTCTCGTGAATTCAAATGGGCACAGTGGAAGTGAGGTGGGGCAAGGAGAATGGGTCAAGGTGGTTTCATTATTTAAACCAACCTAATTGAGCTAAATAAGTTAGGTCCAATTAGACTAATTTAAATATAACTTAATTAGGCTTAATTAGGCTCAATAAAATCCTAATCAAATCAAAAATTGATTAAGCCCAACCCCTGATCATATCAGGGACCAAACTATCTCGATGATTAGGTCAACTCTTAACCTAATCGGGTCAAACCCAACTAAATCCAATTCAATTGGACTTGATCCAAAAATAATTATTCAATAAAATTGAGTTAATTAACGATCAAATCACTAATTAAACCTCTCATAAATATTGAGTCCAAATTCGATGGGTAATCGGGCATCAAAATTCATCGATATGTAACCCTGATCGAAGAGTCCTAAACCAGTGGGACTCTTGACCCCGGTACCCAAAATATGTAGAATTCATGATCAGAGAATCCTGATTCTCGATCACAGAATCTCAGACATGAAAGATTCTTCACGAGCTATCAGATCAGATAGAAACCTCTAATGTATGTGACCCCGTAGGTTTGAACCTAAGTCGGTAGCACAGGAACCAATTCCTGTACTAATCGAAGGGACCATCTAGCAATGGTACCCGATGTCCGGATAGATCGAATAGTCACAATCGCAACACTCAGAACCTACGTGAATATGGTTACTATATAATTCATCCTTTTGACCCTTGTGTTTAGGATGACTCAGGGTTAAACTGTCAACCCTGATCAGATCATCCGAATCGTGCTCAACTCAAACAGTCCTATGACTCCTCACTAGGACTACCTTGGCCAAGGTTTTGCTAAATTGAAACACGACTGTACACAGCTCCTAAACTGGAGTGGTCAATCCCATCTTGACACACGCATCGACAAGTCAAGTATTTGACTACACCCAGCAGCCTTCCGTCACTGAATTAGAAATTCAGGTAGTCCAGTGCCTAAGTGCAGTGAGTTGCTTGCAAGTCACCATGGCGGTCTCAGATCGAAAGGATATTTATACCCATATTTCATCGGAGCAAATCTTGAAGTAGAAATTGCTTCAGAGTCGGTCACGTTCAGTGCAGATGTATCCTTACATCTCACCTGTATGCCATATCAGTGTCTACACACTCTTTGGTTAAGAGGACAACCATCCTATATGGCACACAATGACCTATGCTTGATAAACGTTGTCATCCTTGGTAGCAACGTATCATTTGGTCATAAACAGATTTAAGGACTAAACGACAAATCCTCCTTTGTTAAGTCTAAATAGTCCTAAGGACTTCACCACAACATAGGAGTTCATTAGAAGATGAAACATTTTGTGATGAAAAAATACCAAAATAATTTTTGTTAATTCATAATTCATGTACATATACAAAAGGAGCACAACCGTCAACAGGCTGACGATTGGCTTTGGGACACTATTCCCAATAAAATCCTCCTTTATCAATCAAAGTAGTCCTAAAGACTTCATCACAACACAGAAGTTCATTAGAAGATATAATCTTATGATAAAAAAGATCAAATAACTTTTATTATTGATCAATTCATATACATTTATAATTAGCACAATCGTCACACGATTGATTTTAGGACATATTTTCCAACAACTCCCACTTAGACTAAAGCCAATTAGTATAGTATCATATATCCATCTTCGATTGATCATCTCAGAACTCCTAAATACCGAAGCTTTAGTAAATGGATTGGTCAGGTTTTTATTTTTATCGATCTTCTAAAGTTCAACGTCACCTCAATAATTTTTTTTGAATAAGGTGGTAATGATGGAAAATGCTTAGTAAGCTAATGAGACTTCGACTCCTTGGTATGAGCTATGGCTCCAGTACTATACAATACAGCAGGACCATCATCAAAGGATCCCACTCCTAGCTTGCCAGTGAACCTATACAATCACATAGCTTCCTTATGAGCATCGAATGCTATAATGCACTCTGCTTCCCACATTAAATTTGGCTATATTTTTTTGCTTGAAACTTTTTCAATAGATTGCTCCATTAGTTAGGATAAAGATAAATTCCAATATGTTCTTGCTATTACTATGTCCAACTAAAAATTAGAGTCATACTCTACAAGTTTTAAGTCAGATTCTCCATAATCGAGTCATCAATTTTTAGTATTTCTCAAATACTTAAGGATGTTCTTCTAGTGATTCTCACCCGAATCTTGCAGGTATCCACTCACTACCTTAGTGAGTGTACCATATCCTATCTTGTACATGGTGTACATGATAGAACAAATTCTACTCATAAACATCTTATGTACGTTGGACTGGGATAACCTAAGTAGTTTTTTAGATTTATCTCTATAGATCTTCCCCCCTAGGATGAGGGATGCTTTTTCCAAAGTCTTTTATGAAGAACAATAATAACAGAAAAATTTTTATTCTCTGTAATGTAAGGAATGTCATTCTCAATTAAGAAAATTTTATTCACATACAAAATAAGAAATACACTCATAGAATTGTTAACCCATTTGTATTTGCAGGGTTCTTCTTCATTCTTAATGAAGCCATGCATTTTGATCACTTATCAAACTACATGTTCCAACTCTGAAATACTTAGCATTGCTACAGGAGAAAATATCTCATTATGGTTAATACCATAATGTTGACGATATCTTTAGGCAACCAGATGAGCTTTGTAGGTCTCCACATTCTTATCTATGCTCTCTGATCCTATTGAAGATCCACTTACACCCTATGGGATTTACTCCTTCGAGTGGATCAATGAGTGTTTATACACCGTTGACCTTCATGGAGTCCATTTCGAACTTTATGGCTCCAAGCCACTAATCAGAGTCGGACCTCTATATGATATCCATGTAGGTGATCAGACTTTGTTGTTCTCATCGAGTTCAACAAGATCACGTCTCGGATGTAGATATCGAAGTGTCTATCCGACGGACACAATACTCTACCGAATCTCCTTAATGGTGCCTCTACAATGAGATTTGGGTTTGATCTAATCAAGCCTAATTCTATGAGTTTACTAGATTGTGTCTGTTCTTCTACCTATTGAACTTCATAAGTTCCACATTAAAGGTATCAGTTCCTTCACCAAGGTATTTCTTTTCTAAAATGAATGCTGAATAACTTTTGTTCTTTAGTAAGGTAGAAGTTATATTCCCTAGATTTTTTAGAATTATCCTACAAAATAATACATATAGGATCGAGATCCAAGCTAATCGATCTGCAAATGCTTGATATAAAATAAATACTAGCAAATTCTAAGGTAAGAAAGTATCAGCTTACATCAAGTCTATATCTCATATAGAGTCCTTGCGACTGATTTGTTCGGAATCTAGTTCAGAATATGACAAGTAGTCTCAAGAGCATAACCTTAAAAGGAGACTGGTAGACTAGTAAACCTCATCATAGATCAAACTATATCTAACAAATTCGATTTTAATAAGAGAAAATCCTATTCTTTTCTAGATATATCAAAAACTCATTGAAAAAATATTCTCTTCCTTGGTCTGACCGAAGAGTATCAATGTTCTTTCCAATTTATTTTTTTACCTTATTATAAAATTATTTAAATAATTTAAATAATCTAAATTTATGACAAATATGTTCGTAGATCCAATACATCAGTATGTATCAGACTCAGAACATCATTGGCTCATTCATCTTTTCCAGCAAAAGGTGACTTGGTCATGTTACTAAGAAAATAAGATTGATAGGTTGACAATGATTTACAATCATTGACTTCGAGAATTATCTCCTATTTATCTTATTCTTGTTTATATGATCGAGCCTACAATACCAAAGATGGATATCTGTGACATTATCTACTCTAAAAGTTTTGTTTGGTGTGTACAATATACTAACAGGTTGTATAAAAGTCATTTCTCAATTGTCCACATGATTTTGATATTATTCATAATGGTATCACAAAAATCATTAGATAATAGTGATAATCACTAAAATGATATTGTTAGAATTGAAAATAGGCTCAATGATTTCTAAAACTAGGATTGAAACATGACTTCCATCTCCAATGTTCAGATATATCTTTCTATTTTCAATCTTTCTACTAACTTAAAGTCATTGCAACAATTTGCATGGATTTTCAATACCCAATATCTAGGTAGTAGTGTCACATATAGAGAAATCACAAGGTGTTATCATATAAGTAGCTTGTTCAGCAATCATTTGCTAATTTTTCTTCTTTAGCTTGTTCAGATCAAGAGACTCTACTAGACAAGGTTAATCTTACACTCTTTTGACATTTCAGGCTCATCAGCCCAAGCACAACACTTTGCACCTTTTTCTTTTTCTTTAAAGGATTATTGTCCTACTGAAGATACATCTTCAGAAGTACAAAAGAACTCCTTCAACATTTGAAGAATTTTCTTTCACTAAGCATCATCGAATTTATAACTAAATTTGTTGATGCAGAATTCTGTCGATGCCGGAGAAGCTGGAGTCTAGGGGATCAAATTCTGTTGGTACAGAATTTCGCCGACGTCGGAGAAGCTGGAGTCGAGGAGATCACGGCCACCACCGGGACCTACAAGAAAAGTCTAAGTCAGAGTTGGGGGTGCTCCGGCAAGATCCTCTGATGCTCAAGTCAGTACTCTGCTTCAACAGAAATGGAGCACTCGAATAGGAATTTAGCAGAGTTTAGAAATAATGCTTAAAGCTTTGCCAAGAGAAGGTGGTCAAAAAATTTTTCAAACTCAACCTCAGCTTCCTGGATGAAGCATCTGACGATGAAGCCGGACCTTTCGAAGCTGCTGCCGGTCTCCCTCCAGTCGGGACCTCATCAACTGCTGCAGCTGTCGTGACCGACCTTCTGGGGGTGTCGAGCTCCACTTCTGCTCCAGAGGTCCGAGACCTCTAATTTTGTATTTTTTTTTTGTTACAATTTTTTTTTCTCTTTCTCTTGTATATAAGAATTATTCAATCAATGAAATCAGATTCTTCTTTACAGAGAGCTCCTTTTTCTTCTTCTACTTCTTTTTTCTTTTTTTTTTGTAATGATTTGCATTGTGACGCTCTTGTTTTTCAACAATAGTGCCCTATCAAAGTTCTTTCCCTATTGCAGGGGATTCCTTTGAAGTCTATGATCCAGGATTTGAGAAGGGAAGTTCGTCACCTAATGAAGAAATCAAAGAAGATGGACGACGAACTTCACAGGCTAAGGAAGAGCCATTCGAAAGCCACCATGGAGGTTACTCGCCTTCAAAACCTCCACAAAAAGGATTTCATGGACTACAGCCAGAAGAAGGCCAACTTCGAGAAGGAGTTTGAGGAACTCCAGAAATGCACCAGCGATCGATCTTGGACTCAGGCTTCCAAGATTAGCTCCCTCGAGGTCGAGTTGGCGGCCGCACGGGAGAAGATCAGTCCATTGGAAGGGAGCTCGTCCTGGCTTCCAACTCAGACTGACTACGATTGGGACTGGTTGAAGAAATTCTTCGACCTCCAGAAGCAGCTACAGGACATCGAGATGAATTATAACACTTACCAAGTCGGCTGGTACGGGCAAATAGACAACTATAGAAGGAGGCTCAAGATGGTGACCGATGAGGTTACTCGCCTTCAGAAGCAGTTGTCCGAAAGAGCCCAGGCCATTTCGGTTCAAGGCTCTGACGAGCTTCGATCCTTGAGGGGGACTATAGAAGAACTGTCCATAGCCCTTGGGAAGGAGAAGGCCAAACTACGGTGGCTGAAAATTCAGCTGACCTATGAGCAGCAGGCAGTCAAGGATGCAGAAGCAGAGTCCGAAGTTCTGAGGAAGAGACTTCGAAAATTGAAGGACGAAAGCCGACGGTTTCACCAAATGTATCGGGAGATGCTACTAAGAAAGAAGGAATTGGAAGAAGAAGTTGAGAACTTAAAGCAATCCCTGATAATGGCTAGAACCAAGAGTCCGAAGTCAGAAGAAGCCGAGCTTCCTTAGAGCTTCTTTTACCTTTTGTTCCATGTATTTTTTTCTTTTCTTGTTATTTTTTTTTTTTGCATTTGGATGAGGGTTTTTCCTCTGCTCCTAATGGGGTTGTAGGGGTGTAGAGGAGCCGTTGAGGAGGCTTTTTCCTTCATCCGATCTTAAATAACCAGGTCTTCGTTTGTGTCAGGATGAGATTCTTCTCCTATTCCCGACACAGTCAATTTCAGCTTATGTTAGGATGAGGTTTTTCTCCTGTTCCTATCAGGGCTGTGGGACACATAAGGACCATTGCGAGGGTCTCTCCCCCCATCCAATCTCTTAATAACCAGGTCTTTGACTTTGCTCATGTTAGAATGAGGTTCTCCTCCTACTCCTAACATGGCTGTGGGGGCGCATAAGGGCCATTGTGAGGATCTCTCCCACCATCCGGTCTCTTAATAATCGGGTCTTCGACTTTGCTCATGTTAGGATGAGGTTCTCCTCTTATTCTTAATATGGCTGTTGGGGCGCATAAGGGCCGTTGCGAGGGCCTCTCCCCCAATCCGATCTCGTAATAACCAAGTCTTCGACTTTGCTCATGTTAGGATGAGGTTCTCCTCCTATTCCTAACATGGCTGTGGGGGCACATAAGGGCCGTTGCGAGAGCCTCTCCCTCCATCCGATCTCTTAATAATCGGGTCTTCAATTTTGCTCATGTTAGGATGAGGTTCTCCTCCTGTTCCTAACATGGCTGTGGGGGTGCATAAGGGCCGTTGCGAGGGTCTCTCCCCCCATCCGATTTCTTAATAATCGGGCCTTCGTTCGTGTCAGGATGAGGTTCTCCTCTTATTCCTGACATGCTTAGTTTCGATTGTCTGAATGAGCTACTCCCTGTCATTATAAGCTCATGCCGAAAAAAAAGATATGCGAATATGAAATTTTTATTTAAGGCAAAGTTATCGGTAATACATTCGTAAATTTTCTGAATTCCATGGTCATAGAAGGTCCGCTCCTCCGAGCTCTTTTAGATAGTATGTTCTGGGCCGGACTACCTCCCTGACCTCATACGGGCCTTTCCAGTTTGGGGCAAGTTTTCCTTGGTTCTGAGGTTGTGAAACAGCGGCTCGTCAAAGTACTAAGTCCCCCACTCTGAAGGCTTTGCTCTTGACCCGGGAGTTGTAGTAGCGGGCTACTTTTTGCTTGTAGGCTGCCATCCGAACTTGAGCTGTCTCCCACTTTTGTTCTAACAAGTCAAGGTTGGCCTTGAGATCCTATGAGTTGCGCTGCTCGTTGAATGCCATGACTCGCATCGATGGAAGCTTAAGTTCAATCGGGATAATGGTTTCTGTTTCGAAGGCTAAGGCAAAGGGAGTCTCCCCCGTGAGCAGTCTTTGGGTAGTTCAGTATGCTCATAACACATGATAAAGCTTGTCTGCCCAAGTTCCCTTTGCTTTTTCAAGTCTTGCCTTGATTCCTTACAACAGAGTCCTATTAGTCACCTCAGCTTCGCCGTTTGCCTGCGGATGGGCTATTGACATAAAGTTATGAGAGATGTTTAAGTCCTCACAAAATTTAATAAACTTTGCTCCAGCAAATTATTGCCCATTATCAGTAATGAGAGTTCTGGATAAGCCGAACCTACAAATGATTGACTTCCAGACGAAGTCCTGCACTTTAGCTTCTGTGATTTTTGCCAAAGGTTCAGCTTCGACCCACTTGGTGAAGTAGTCAATTACCACCAGGAGGAACTTCTGCTACCCGAACGCCATGGGAAAAGGTCCAAGGATATCCATCCCCTATTGTGCAAACGGCCATGGGGCACTCAAGAGTGTAAGTTCGGAGGTGGGCTGTCTTTTGATATTCACATATCTCTAACACTGATCACCCTTTCTAACATATTCAATGGAGTCGTGGTACATTGTAGGCCAGTAATAACCTTATCAGAGCAGTTTGTGGGATAAAGATCTGGCCCCCAGGTGACTTTCGCAGACTCCTTCATGTACCTCCCACAAGGCAAAGTCGGCTTCAGAAGGCCGGAGACATTTCAGGAGGGGCAAAGAGTATGACCTCTTGTACAGCTTGCCCTCATAAAGGATATATCGGGAGGCCTAGTTTCTAAGCTTTCGAGCTTCTTTTGCATCATGAGGAAGAACCCCGTCTTTGAGGTATGCAACTAGTGGGTCAATCCAGCTGGGTTCATGGCTGATCTCCATTACAAGCTGCGGTTCTTCCGTACTTGGATATTTTATAACTTCGAAGAGGACTTTCTTGGGTAGTTCAATCGGAGCCAGTGTAGCCAACTTGGAGAGAAGATCGGCCCTGATATTTTTTGCTCTTGGAATCTGCTTGATGTCAAAGCTGCCAAAGGCAGGGATGATCTCTTTTACCTTTTCGAGATAGTTGGCCATACTATCCTCTCAAGCTTCATAGTTTTCGTTGACTTATCCCACCACCAATTGGGAGTCACTATAGACTTGGAGCCGATCTACTTCTAATTCTTTGGCGATCTTCAGTCTTGCAATCAGAGCTTCATATTTTGCTCTGTTATTTATCGCAAAAAATTCAAAGCGTAGCGTGTACTCCGCGATAATTTCTTTCGGTTGATCAAGATCAGGCCCGCGCCCGTGCCTGACATGTTGGACGAACCATCCACATAGAGGGCCCAAAAACCATCAGGAAGACTTGTTCTTTCCTCAGGAGAGTTCGGTTGGAGCCCTGGGTTGTCAACTTCACCTCGTTCAAGTTTAGCTTCTTTCGGGATAGTGTATTTCACTATGAAGTCTGCTAATATCTGGATTTTTATCGTCGGTCGAGATCGATAGTTGATGTCAAATTTTGTGAGCTCGACCGCCCATTTTGCTATCCTTCCGAAAGCATCCACTCGATGCAGAACTGCCTTAATCAGCTGGTCGGTGAGCAGTATTATGGTGTGCCCTTGAAAGTAAGGTTGGAGCCTTTGGGCTGCAATCAACAAAGCGTAAGTTAGTTTTTCTAACTTAGTGTACCTGGTTTCGGTGTCTCTCAATACTCGACTTAGGTAGTAGATCGACCGTTGAATTTTTACTTCTTCCTTAACCAGAATTATTGCGAGAGCCGCAGGGGAGACTGCCAGGTATAGGAACAACTCCTTTCCAGGTTCGAGCTTTGCCAATTACGGAGGTGAGCCGAGGTAGTTCTTCAATTCTTTGAATGCTCGCTGACATTCAGTGGTCCAACAGAAGTTCTTTGACTGCTTGAGAGTCTGAAAGAAAGTTAGGCACCGTTCAGCCGACCTTGAGACAAAGCGATTCAGAGCTGCTACTCTCCCAGTAAGGTGCTGAACTTCCTTTATTGACTTCAGGGTGGTCATTTCCTGGATGGCACGAATCTTTTTTAGATTTGCTTCGATCCCGCACTCCGATACTATAAAGCCTAAAAATTTTTCTGAGGTTACTCCAAAAGTGCACTTGGTTGGGTTCAGCTTCATCTTGTATTTTCAGAGGGTGCTGAAGGTCTCCTCAAGGTCGGCGACGTGGTTCATTGAGAATTTACTTTTTTACAAGCATGTCGTCCACATAGACCTCCATGTTGCGATCATTTGCTCTTTGAAGATCTTGTTCACCAATCGTTGATAGGTCACCCCTACATTTTTTAGGCCAAAAGGCATGACCCTGTAACAGTAAAGACCATGGTCAGTGATAAAAATAGTCTTTTCTTCATCCTCTAGTGCCATCTTGATTTGATTGTAGCCAGAGAATGCATCCATGAAAGTGAGAAGCTCGTGGCCCGAGGTTGCATCTACTAATTGGTCAATTCTGGACAGAGGGTAACTGTCCTTCGGACAGGCTTTATTCAACTTTTTGAAGTCTATATACATCTTCCACTTGCCGTTCGCCTTCTTGATGAGAACCACATTGGAGACCCAGTTCGGATAGTTGACTTCTCTGATGAACCTGACTTTTAGGAGTTTATCAACTTGCTCAACTATTGCCTTCTGCCTTTCCGGTGCATGACCTCAATTTTTTTCTTTCATCGGCCGATGTTTGGGATCAACAGCTAGACAGTGTTCCATGACTTCCGCATCAATCCCCGGCATGTTCATCGGAACCCAAGTGAAAATATCTGCATTCTTTTGTAGAAAATTGATAAGCTATGTCTGTACCTCTTCTCCTAGGCTGGAGCCGATCTTCACCACGTGCTCTTCATCCCCATCATTCAAAGAAATTGAGACAAAATCTTCAATTGGCTCACACCGTTCTTCAGCAAGGTCGTCGTGGGTGTCTAATCCATCAATCGGATAGGGGTCAGACTGACCATTTCTTTGTAAGGCTATGTTATAGTAGTGTCTTGCCAGGACTTGATCTCCTCTGACCTCTCCGACCCCTTGGCTTGTAGGAAATTTCAATTTCAAATGGTAGGTCGATACCACAGCTCAAAGGGTGTTAAGGCCAGGTCAGTCGAGTATTGCATTGTCAATAAGTTTGCAGCATACATCATAGTCAGTAATATTTAAAGAAACTACAACTGCATCATTATGGGGGAATTGAATCCCCTGGTTATTTTTTTCAGTAAAGGTTATAGATTCTTCAGTCCTCTGCCACTTGGGCGGTCCAACCGATCCACTGGCTGCTCCCCACCGGGGTCCTCCAGAGATGGTGTTGATGATCCTGATTGGAGGTCAATCTTCAGACTGTTCTTCCCTCCTTGGCGGCTCTGATTGTGGTAGGGCCCCCGACTGATCTTCCTTACCTTCAGGCTGGCGTAGGATGAATCTATTGAGCCGACCCCATCTGATGAGCTCCTCGATCTCGTCTCGGAGCTGAATACACTCCTCCATGTCATGGTCGTGGTCACGATGATAGAGGTAGAACTTGTTAGGGTTGCACTTCCCGGGGTGGTGTGCATCCTTTCTGACCTTGGCAGCTGCTCCTTGATCTCCATCAGCACTTGAGTTTTTGGAGCATTGAGAGGGGCATAGCTGTGAATCTTCCTGGGGGAGAGCTCCATCGAACTCTATGGTCCGGACTTCTCTACCTACGAGCTCGGGGGGGTGTTCAGATATGCTTATGTCTGAGGGGAGTTTGAGAACGTGGCCGAGCTTCACTCGGCCCTTTTTCAGCTGTGGGCTTGCTGGAGTCACCTGCCTGTCGCTCCTTCGCAGCCTCTTCGTCCTTCAGCTTGAAGGCTTCCTCTGCTCGAGCATATCCTTCAGCCCGAGCCAGCAAATCAGCGAAGTCCCTGGGATACTTCTTTTCTAAGGAAAACAGAAGGTCATTCTTTTGAAGACCACTCTTCAGGGCGGCCATTGCAACTGATTGGTCCAAGTTTCGAACCTCCAATGTGGCAGCATTAAAATGGTTGACATAAGTTTGGATGGATTCTCCCTCCTTTTGCTTGATGTTGATGAGGGACTCCAAACCACTCTGAGGATGTCGGCTGCTGATGAAATGAGCCACAAACTGGTGGCTCATTTGATCAAAGGAGAAGATAGTACCCGGCTTCAGTGTCAAGTACCAATTTCTTGCTGCTCCCTTCAAGGTAGATGGGAAAGCTCGGCACAAGATGGCGTCTGGCATGCCATGGAGCAGCATCATTGTCCGGAAGACCTCCAGGTGGTCAACCAGATTCGAGGTCCCATCGTAGCTCTCAAATTGGGGGAGCTTGAAGTTCGGCGGGGTCGGTTCCTGCATAATCATTTGAGAAAAAGGAGGGTCAGTACAGATATCCTCACCATAAGCAAGGGGAGCATAGCGGAGCTCTTCGATCCATCAGTTCATCTCTTGGAACCTTTGATCCAGGAGATCCTCTCGATCATGAATCTCGAGGGTCTTCTGGCAGAACGGAGGTAGGATCCCTTTAGGGGTGGAATCGTGATCAGACAGAGGGCTCTCCACCCTCTGCTTCCCCTTTCTGGGGGATACAGGGCGACTGGCCCAAGTGGGCCATCCGATCGTTGGATTTTGGAACTTCGATGATGCTCTTTCCAGCCGCGCAGATGCCTGCGGCTGCTACTACTGCTGCTACATGGCCTGCACCACTTCGGTGAGGTCTCTGACCTATTGAACTAGCAGGTTGAACTGTTCCATGCCGACTACCATTGTCGGAGGAGAAGGAGCCTAGGAAACTAGAGACGAGACCAGAGTTGGCGGATCTTGCTGAGATCTGGCCATGGAGGCCGTAGATTGCCTGGTGGATGCCTTTCGGGGAGGCATCAGGTTGGGATCTGGCCGGAGAAGAAGAAGAAGATGTCGAAGAAGATGACTGGAGACAGTCCCGTTGAGTACTCCTTTAAGAACAAGGGTCCTGTGAAGACACATGTCCTTCCTCTAGCACCAATTCTGTTGGTGTAGAATTCTGTCGATGTCGGAGAAACTGGAGTCAAGGGAATCAAATTTTGTTGGTGCAGAATTCCACCAATGTCAGAGAAGCTGGAGTCGAGGGGATCACGGCCGCCATCGGGACCTACAAGAAAAGTCTAAACTGGAGTTGGGGGTGCTCCGGCAAGACCCTCCAATGCTCATAGAAGGTAAAAGAAGCTCTAAGAAAGCTCGACTTCTTCTGACTTCGGACTCTCGGTTCCAGTCATTATTAGAGATTACTTTAAGTTCTCAACTTCTTCTTCCAGTTCTTTCTTTCTTAGCAGCATCTTCCGATACATTTGGTGAAACTGCTGGCTTTTGCCCTTCGATTCCTGAAGCCTCTTCCTCAGAATATTGGACTCTGCTTCTGCATTCTTGATCACCTGCTGCTCATAGGTTAGCTGAATTTTCAGCCATTACAGTTCGGCCTTCTCCTTCTCAAGGGCTACGGATAGTTCTTCCATGGTCCCCCATAAGAATCAGAGCTTGTCGGAGCCTTGAACCGAAATGGCTTGGGCTCTTTCAGACAACTGCTTCTAAAGGCCAGCAACCTCATCGGTCGCCGTCTTGAGCCTCCTTCTGTAGTTGTCTATTTGCCCGTACCAACCGACTCGATAAGTGTTGTAATTCATCTCGGCATCCTGTAGCTGCTTCTGGAGGTCGGAGAATTTCTTCGACCAGTCCCAATCGTAGTCAGCCTGAGTTGGAAGCCAGGATGAGCTCCCTTCCAATGGGCCGATCTTCTCCCGTGCGGCCACCAACTTGACCTCGAGGGAGCTGATCTTGGAAGCCTGAGTCCAAGATCGATCGCTGGCATATTTCTGGAGTTCCTCAAGCTCTTTCTCGAAGTTGGCCTTCTTCCGGCTATAGTCTATGAAGTCCTTTTTGTGGAGGTTTCAAAGGCGAGTAACCTCCACGGTGGCTTTCGAATGGCTCTTCCTCAGCCTGTGAAGTTCGTCGTCCATCTTCTTTGATTTCTTCGTTAGGTGACGAACTTTCCTTCTCAGATCTCGGATCATAGACTTCAAAAGAATCCCCTGCGGTAGGGGAAGAGCTTCGACAGGGCACTGTTGTCGGGAAACAAGAGTGTCACAACATAAATCATTGCAAAAAAAAGAAAAAAAAAAGAAAAAAGAAGTAGAAGAAGAAAAAGGAGCTCTCTGTAAAGAGGAATCCGATTTCATTGATTGAATAATTCTTAAGTACAAGAGAAAGAGAAAAAAAAATTATAACAAAGAAAAAGTATAAAATTAGAGGTCTCGGATCTCTGGAGCAGAAGTGGAGGAGCTCGGTGCCCCCGGAAGGTCGATCACGGCAGCTGCGGCAGTTGAAGAGGTCCCGACTGGAGGGAGACCGACAGTAGCTTCGGAAGGTCTAGCTTCATCGTCGGATGCTTTATCTAGGAAGCTGAAGTCGAGTTTGGGAAACTTCTCGACCACCTTCTCCTGGCAAAGCTCTAAGCATTATCTCTAAACTCCACTAAAATTTCATTCGAGTGCTCCATTTTTGTTGAAGCAGAGTACTGACTTGAGCATCAGAGGATCTTGTCGGAGCACCCCCAACTCTGGTTTAGACTTTCCTTGCAGGTCCCAGTGGCGGCCATCATCCCCTCGACTCCAGCTTCTCCGGCATCGATGAAATTCTATACCAACATAATTTGATCCCCTCGACTCCAGCTTCTTCGGCATCGACAAAATTCTGCACCAACAAAATTCATATTCTTTACTGCTCTCAAAAACATCACATGGTGATACTATCATGTGGTCACTTCTGATAGGTTCCTTTGATCGCATCATATGTATTGGATGTGAAAACTTCAGGTGCTGGATCCATAATCATATATAGGATCTGTTGGTGCAAAAATCTGCCAGCATCGGAGAAGTTGGAGTCGAGGGAGTTGCGGTCGCCGTCGGGACCTACAAAAGAAGTCTAAACCGGAGTTGGGGGTGCCCTGACAAGACCCTCTGGCGCTCAAGTTAGTTCTCTGCCTCAACAAGAATGGAGTGCTCGAACAAAAATTTTAGCAGAGTTTTGAGATAGAAAATAGAGCTTAGAGAATAACGTATCTGGGGTCCCCTTTTTATAGACAGAGGGTGCAACAAACTGATAGCGACGTTTGTAACCGCCTGTAGTGGACCGTTCAGGGCCAGGAGGAGTTTGTTATGAAGAGTAGTGGAGTGAAATCGTGGCCATCACCGTGGCCTGCCATGTGGAGCCTATTGCGGGGAGTGGAGCAGTATCCGTTGTCGCGACTTGTCAGAGAGTGGTGGAGCCGCACGAAATCTGTCGCAGGAAGTGGAGCAGAGTTGTGCCCATTACTGTGGCCTGCCAGGGAGTGGTGGAGCCGTGTGGAATCCGTCACAGGAAGTGGAGCAGAGTCATGGCCGTTACTGTGGCCTGTCAGGGAGTCCAGGCCTGTCGGTCGAAGCTCGGTTGAGGTGTCTGGTGGAGAGAGGTAACTATCCATCTGAGAGGAGATCGGATGTTGCTGGTGAGCCTTCTACCATTGGGTGCCTTGGGTGTTAATACTGCAGGCGAGGGCCACATGCTGTAGGAGCTCGGTCGGAGGCTTTCCGTAGACGAAGTTCAATTTCACGCAGAATTCGGTAGAGGGTCGACCAGCAGTGGATGTCGGATAGCGTTGGAGATGTTCATCCACTGGAGGGGTTCGACTGTTGGATTCTGTGTGTCGTAGGAGTTCACCCAAAATCTGTTCGCTACAGAGGTTCGGTCGAAGTCTGATCTCCGTAGAAGCCTGGATGGGGATCATTTGTCGAAGAATCTCGATCGAAGCCTGCCTGCAATAGGAATCCGAAAAGAATTCGTCCATAATGCAAGCTCGGGTGAAGGCTTACAGTGGAAATCCGATGCGGACCGCTCGTAGTAGAAATTTGAAGTAGGCCGCTTGTAGCAGAAGCTCGAAGTAGATCGCTTGCAGTAGAAGCTTGGAGTCCGGCCCTTGTAAGAGTTCGGGTGAGGTCTACCTGTAATCAGGAGTTCAGGATGGAAGTCCGGCTCTCGTGGAAGCTCGGACAAAGTCTACCTTCAGTCGGAGTTTGGGGACGAAGTTCGGCTCCCGTAGGAGCCCGGATGAAGTCTACCCGCGGTCGAACTTCAGGGAAGAAGTCCGACTCCCATAGGAGCCCGGACGAAGGCTACCTGCAGTCGAAGTTTGGGGAAGAAGTCCGGCTCCTGTAGGAGCCCAGACGAAGTCTACCTACAGTTGGAGTTCGGGGAAGAAGTTCGGCTCCCGTAGGAGCCCGGACGAAGTCTACCTGCAGTTGGAGTTCGGGGAAGAGGTCCGGTTCCCGTAGGAGCCCGGACGAAGGCTAGAAGGTGGTCGACCACCGTAGACACTTGGATGGAGTCCATCCATCGTGGAGAATCCGGTCGACATGGGTGGGGGTTTATCTGTCGGCAGAACTCGAGAACGTTGCGGAGGCTCGACCGTCGGAGAGGTTCGGAAAGATGTCGTCGAAGGTCGGATGTTGGTAGAATCCCTGGAGGGGCACTCCTGACACGAACTTCAGCTAGGGGGTATTTTATACCCAACACCAGTCTCCCTACTTTCGAGTTCGAGTTTCGAATGAAGGAAGTACAGAAAAATTTTTATAGCCGAAGTTGCCCCCTTGAATCCTGTGCATGACCGCCCTCGAAAATCCAGACATTTAATGCGTGCATGCTGGAGTCTTTTCAAATCGGGGCGATCCGAAGAGACCTTTCGAAATTCTCGCTGGAGCGTTGTCCCAGGTACGATGCAATAATGGCTTTGTCAGCTGTCAGCCACTTTTAGCCGCCTGCTGTGGCAAGTGGGACACATGACGAGCATGGGTCGGCCTGGGGAGATCCGCGATCATTATAGCACCGGATCCCAGGGTCTATTTAAACCCACCTTTCTGCCTCCAGGAGTTTCATTCTGCCTGAAAGTTCTATTGGTGCCCGCCTTCTCTCCGAGAGCTCTGACCTTCCTTGGCGTCCGCTTTGGCCCTAGGTGTTCTTCGAGTCATCCCTGTCCCTGCACCTCTGCATCCTTCGGAGTGACTTAGGTTAGTCCCGGAACTTTCGTTCCTTCTCTTGCCATCTAGGTGCCCCTTCTCCATTTTTCCTCTGCCGCATTCCTCTTGTTAGGAACCCCACGAACCTTTCGGCTCTTATCTTGCCTGATTTCTTCAGGATTTTTAGGGTTCCTGCTTGAAATATCTTCTGGCACCTCCGCCTCTAGTGGTTCCAGGAGCTCGTCTGCCTCAGTCCCCCAGAACCCTCATATTGTAGACGAACCCACATCTAGGGCTGTGCCTCATTCGGTTTTTGCATCGGGCGCCATTCCCTGTTCTCTGACTCCGGACAAACTTTTACTGATAAAGATTCAGTATGGAGTTCCTCCGAAGTATGATCTGGAGCTTTCTGATCCCGCCGACCGGGCCAGCACCCCCCCACCTGACCGTTTCTGCCTGTACTAGGAGGCCTTCCGTGCCGGACTCCGACTTCCGCTTCCACCCTTCATCGTCGCTCTTTTCTATTTTTTAGATATTTCTTTAGCTTCAGTCACACCGAATTCCTTTAGGTTTTGATAGGGTTCCTCTCCCTTTGCCACGTAGTCGAAGTTCAGCCATCTCTTTCTTTGTTTAGATATTTTTATACCTTCAAGCGCCACCCCTCGGCAAAGGACTGGTGGTACTTCTCCCCCCAGTTCGGCAAGAAGGGGTTGCTGAAAGGTGCTCCCTCTTCTATCCATAACTGGAAGGGGAAGTACCTCTACGTCCAATGTCCGACCTTAAAGCTGGGATTGTCCCCTTGGGGCTCCCTGAGGGACTCTGTCCGCCGGGCTCCTAGCCTGGGGGAGGACGACCTTCAAGCCGCCCGGAAGCTTCTTAATTATCCAACTCCTTCCCTTCCCAACCTTCTGAGGGAGCAGTTTCTGTTCAACATCAGCTTGAGTCCCCTGGATCCTGCGAGTATTCCATCTTTCCTTTCTTCTTCTTTTCTTCTTCTCTTCTCTCCCTTTTTTTTTTTTTGATTGCGCATCACCTCTTCCTTTTTCACCCCATTGCTGATCTCTTTTTCTCTCTCTTCTTTTTCTTCTTCTTTTTTTTTTTTTGAAGGAATGGATGTCGAAGCAGCACGGATGCTCACCAGAGGCCTCAAGGCTCACAAAAGGAAAGGCGCTGTGGCCTCCAAGTCGGCAAAGAAGGCTAAAAAAGAAGGAAACGAGCTCGGCCATGCCTGCCCAGGTGGCTCTAGTGGTCGATGTTCCTTCAGATGCTGAGCCTCCGGCTCCCCGGGCCTCTTCAAGGAGTTCTCCTGCTGAGGTTCCCGCTTCGGGGGCCCACTTCAAGGAGGTGCCAGGGGTTGAGAGGAGGAGAAGAAGGAAGACGGTGGCCCACAGGGTGAGCGGCCACCGAGCCGCCATCGAAGAATCCCACGGTTCTGAAGAAGAGCCGGTGGAGAATCCCTTTAATGATAGGGACCTGATAAAGTGACTGGTCGACGGCTGCATCCTGCCCGAAGTTGTCCAGAGGATCATTCGCACCGATCTCGAACAGCAGGTTAGGGACTCTCTAGGATCCTTTCTCGAGGTAAACAGATTCACTTTCCTCCTTCCCCTCACACCTTCATTTAATTAACTTCTCAACTTTTGTTCTGACCTCCTGGCCACCTTTGTAGATCGAGCACCAGCTCCTTGCCAACATCGAGGTGACGAATCGGGCGAGGAGGGATGCCATCCAAGCGGAGGAGGGCCGTCGGGCCGAAGCAGCCCACCTCGAGGAAAAGGCTGCCGAGGTAGCTAACCTCCAAGAGGCCCTTGAGAAAGAAAAGCAGGCCTCGGAGGAGATGGTGAGGAAGGCAGAGGCCGAGGTCGCAAATTTGACGGAGCAGATTTTGGCTCTGATCTCGGAGGTCAGGGTCCAAATGGTGGAGGAGTTCAAGGCCTCTACAGAGATGAGGGACCTGAATATCAAGTTCGTCCAAGATGCATTCATCAAAGGGTTCGAACTCTGCCAAGAGAAGATGGTCAAAAAATTTCCCGAGCTCGACCTCAGCTTCTTGGATGAGGCATCGGAAGACGAAGCCGGGCCCTCTCCTACTGCCGCTGCCACTGCAGCCCCCCATCCAAGAATACCGAGCTCCCCAACTCCTACTTCGAAGGTCTGAGACCTCTGACTTTGTATTTTTCTTTTACTATAATTTTTCTTTTCCCTTTTGTCTTTAAGAAATATTCAATCAATAAAATTGGGTTTCTCCTTATAGGAGGAGTTCAAGGCCTCTGCGGAGATGAGGGACCTGAACATCAAGTTTGGCCAAGATGCATTCATCAAAGGGTTCGAGCTCTGCCAAGAAAAGATGGTCAAGAAATTTCTCGAGCTCGACCTCAGCTTCTTGGATGAGGCGTCTGAAGATGAAGCCGGGCCCTCTCCTACTGCCGCTGCCACTGCAGCCCCCCTTCCAAGAACACCGAGCTCCCCAACTCCTACTTCGGAGGTCTGAGACCTCTGACTTTGTATTTTTCTTTTACTGTGATTTTTCTTTTCCCTTTTATCTTTAAGAAATATTCAATCAATAAAATTAGGTTTCTCCTTATGGGGGGCTTCTCTACTCTTTTCTTTTTTTTTTCTGCAATGAGTCACGCCTTGACGCTTTTGTCCCTCGATGGCAGCATCCTGCCGTAGCGTTTTCCTTGCCACAGGGAGTTCCACTGAAGTCCACGATCCGACATCTGAGGAAGAGAGTTCGTCATTTAACAAAAAAGTCAAAGGAGATGGAGAACGAACTTCGCGGGTTGAGGGAGAGCCACTCTGAGGCCACTATGGAGGCCACATACTTTCGGAACCTCCACGTGAAGGGGATCATGGAGTACAGTCGGAGGAAGGTGAACTTCGAGAAGGAGCTCGAGGAACACAAGAAGCACGCCAGCGATCGATCTTGGGCTTAAGCTTCCAAGATCAGCTCTCTCAGAGCGGAGCTGTCGGCTGCGCAGGAGAAGATCAGCCAGTTGGAAGGAAGCTCGTCCTGGCTTTCGACTCGAGCGGAATGTGACTAAGAATGGTCGAAGAAGTTCTCCGACCTTCAGCAACAGCTCCAGGATGCCGAGGCGAACTATAATGCATATCGGGCTGGCTGGTGCAAGCAGGTGGACGACTACAGGGGGAAGCTCAGGATGGCGACCGACGAGGTTGCCCGCCTTCAAAGGCAGTTATCTGAAGGAGCTCAATTTGCTCCTGTTCGGGATCCCCACGAACTCCAATCCCTGAGAGGAACCATAGAAAAGCTATCTGTCGCCCTTGGGGAGGAGAAGGCCGAGCTGCAACAGTTGAAGATCTAGCTGTATACGAGCAGCAGGCAGTCAAGGATGCAGAGGCAGAATCTGAGGTCCTGAGAAAGAGGCTCTGAGAGGCGGAGAATGAAAGCCAATGATTTCATCGGAGGTATATGGAGATGCTAATGAGGAAGAAAGAATTGGAAGAAGAAGTCGAGAGCTTAAGGCACTCCCTGATGAGGGTCGAAGCCGAAAGTTCGAAGTCGGAAGAAGCCGGGCCCCCTTAGGGCTCCTTTTGCCTTTCGTCCTTCTGTGTGTGTCTTCTTTCACCTTTTGTTTGTTTTTGTTGTT
Organism: Elaeis guineensis; assembly: GCF_000442705.2. Taxonomy (NCBI): domain Eukaryota; kingdom Viridiplantae; phylum Streptophyta; class Magnoliopsida; order Arecales; family Arecaceae; genus Elaeis; species Elaeis guineensis. The sequence continues at coordinate 15,964,576 of NC_026006.2, read as the reverse complement.
TTTTTTTTTTGTCCTTCCGGGCTTTGTAACGCATACTTTGCTAATGAAATGAAAAGAAGGTCTTTGTTACCTTGCCCGTGCGTCATGTTGAATTGTCGTCCGTCGGACTTCATTTTTTGTCCCATTCGATGTCGATTGTTGTCTGAAGGTTCCTTGTTCATCTTTGTATTAGGTTGTCATTACCGAATTTCTTGTGTTTTTTGATTTGTTCGACGTCAACATCGTTTGAAGGTTCCTAGCCATTGCCGTGTTGATTCGCCTTTTCGCTCGTGACCATAGATCTCTCTTTCTCTTTCTCCTTCTTCACGGGGATGAGGTCCTTGTGTCTTTGGTATAGTTTGGCCTCCATTTTTCACTGGTGTAGCTCACCGCTGCTCCTTCACATCTCCCTCCTTCTTTTAAGCAAGGGTTCTCCCTAGCTTTTTACGGGGTTACGGTAGCGTAGAAGGGTCATCGAAAAGGTTCTCTTCTTTCTTATCAGGTCTCGAAAGGCCGGACCTTAGTTGGTGTCAGGATGAGGTTCTTCCCCTATTTCTGATGCAGTCGATTTCAGCTCAGGTTAGGACGAGATTCTTTCCCTGTTCCTAACAGAGTTGTGGGGGTACATAAGGACATTGTAGGGCCTCTCCCCCCATCCGATCTAAAAATAACCAGACCTTCGACTTTGCTTATGTTAGGACGAGGTTCTCCTCCTGTCCCTAACAGGGCTGTGGGAGCACATAAGGGCGTTGTAGGACCTCTCTCCCCATCCGATCTAAAAATAATCGGACCTTCGATTTTGCTCATGTTAGGGCTAGGTTCTCCTCCTGTCCCTAACAGGGCTGTGGGGGCACATAAGGGCGTTGTAGGACCTCTCCCCCCATCTGGTCTAAAAATAATCGGGCCTTCGGCTTTGCTCATATTAGGGCGAGGTTCTCCTCCTGTCCCTAACAGGGTTGTAGGGGCACATAAGAGCATTATAGGGCCTCTCCCCCCATCCGGTCTAAAAATAACTGGGCCTTCGACCTTGCTCATGTTAGGGCGAGGTTCTCCTCCTGTCCCTAACATGGCTGTGGGGGCATATAAGGGCGTTGTAGGGCCTCTCCCCCCATCCGATCTAAAAATAACTGGGCCTTCAGCCTTGCTCATGTTAGGGTGAGGTTCTCCTCCTGTCCCTAACATGGCTATGGGGGCACATAAGGGCGTTGTAGGGCCTCTCCCCCCGTCAAGTCTAAAAATAATTGGATTTTCGATTTTGCTCATATTAGGTGTCATTTTCGTTGTCTGAAGGGGTTATCCCCTGTCATTACAAGTCCATGCCAAAAGGGAAAGATGTGCAAATCTGAAAGGAATCTCGATTTAAAGGGAAGTCGTTCGTAATACATTTACAAATTTTTCAAATCTCAGGGCTATAGAAGGTCTGCTCCCCGTCATGGTCCTCCAGAGATGGAGTTGATGATCCCAATTGGAGGTTGATCTCCGAGCTGCTCTTCCCTCCTTGGTGGCTCAGGTTGCGGCAGGGCCCTTGACCGATCTTCTCTACCCTCAGGCCGACGTCAAATGAACATGTCGAGCCGACCTCGTCTGATGAGCTCCTCGATCTCATCTCGAAGTTGAATGCATTCCTCTGTGTCATGGCCGTGGTCACGATGGTAGAGGCAGAACTTGTTAGGATTGCACTTTTCGGGGTGTGTGCGCATCCTTTCTGGCCTTGGGAGCTGCTCTCTGACTTCCATCAGCACCTGGGTTTTCGATGCGTTGAGGGGGGCGTAGCTGTGGAATCTTCCCGGGTGAGAGCTCCGTCGAACCCTGCGCTCCAGGCTTCTCTGCCTGCGTGCTCGGGGAGGAGTCTGGGCATGCTTGTACCCGAGAGGAGTTTGAGAACGTGGCCGAGCTTCTCTCGACCTTTTTTTGACTGCGAGCTTACTCGAGTCTCCCGCCTGCCACTCTCTCGCGGCCTCCTCATCCTTCATCTTGAAGGCTTCTTCTGCTCAGGCGTACCCTTCGGCCCGAGCCAGCAAATCAGCAAAATCCCTAGGGTACTTCTTTTTCAGGAAGAATAGAAGGTCATTCTTTTGAAGGCCACCTTTCAGAGCGGCCATCGCGACCGATTGGTCCACGTTCCGGACCTCCAATGCGGCGACATTGAAATGGTTGACGTAAGCCCGAATGGACTCTCCCTCCCTCTGCTTGATGTTGATGAGGGACTCCGAACCCCTCCAGGGATGCCGGCTACTAACAAAATGAGCTGCAAACTGGTGGCTCATTTGATCAAAGGAAAAGATGGTACCCGACTTCAGCATCAAGTACCAGTTTCTCGCTGCTCCCTTCAAGGTGGATGGAAAAGCTCGGCACAGGATGGCGTCTAGCGCGCCATGAAGTAGCATCATTGTTTGGAAGGCCTCCAGATAGTCAACTGGTCTGAAGTCCCGTCGTAGCTTTCAAATTGAGGGAGCTTGAAGTTTGGCGGGATCGGTTCCTGTATGATCATTTGAGAGAAGGGAGGGTCAGTACAAATGTCCTCACCATGAGCAGGGGGAGCGTGGCGGAGTTCTTCGATCCGACTGTTCATCTCCTGGAGCCTTCGATCCAGGAAATCCTCTCGACTACAAGTCTCGAGGATTTTCTGACAGAATGGAGGTAGAGATCTTTCAGGAGTAGAATCATGATCTGACTGAGGGCTCTCCACCCTCGGATTCATCTTTCTGGGAAAGACGGGGTGACTGGCCCAAGTGGCCCATCCTACCACTGGATTTTGGAGTTCCGACGATGTTCTCTCCAGTCGCACTGATGCCTGCGGCTGTTGCTGCTGCTGCATGGCCTGTACCACTTCAGTGAGGCCTCTGACCTGCTGAACCAGTAGGTCAAATTGCCCCACGCCAACCGCCGTTGTCGGAGGAGGAGGAGGAGCCTGAAAAATTGGAGGTGAGGTCGGAGCCTGAGATCTGGCCGCAGAGGCCGTAGATCGCCAAGTGGATGCTTTGTGGGGAGGCATCAGGCGAAGATCTAGTAGAGGAAGGAGAAGAGGATGTCGGAGAAGATGACTGGAGGCGGTCCCGTTGAGCGCTCCTTTAAGAATAAGGATACTATGAAGACACAGGCCCCTTCCTCTAGCGCCAATCCTGTTGGTGCAAAAATTCACCGACGTCGGAGAAGCTGGAGTCGAGGGAGTCGCGGTCGCCACCGGGACCTGCAAAGAAAGTCTAAATCGGAGTTAGGGGTGCCCCGGCAAGACCCTCCGATGCTCAAGTCAGTTCTCTGTCTCAACAAGAATGGAGTGCTCGAACGGAAATTTTAGCAGAGTTTCGAGATAGAAATTAGAGCTTAGAGAATAACGTATCTGGGATCCCCTTTTTATAGGCGGAGGGTGCAACAGACTGATAGCGACGTTTGTAACCACTTGGTAGTGGACCGTTCGGGGCCAGGAGGAGTTTGTTATGAAGAGTAGTGGAGTAGAATCGTGGCCATCACCGTGCCTGCCACGTGGAGCCTGTTGCGAGGAGTGGAGTAGTATCCATTGTCGCGACTTGCCAGAGAGTGGTAGAGCCATGCGGAATCCATTGTAGGAAGTGGAGCAGAGTTGTGGCCATTACTGTGGCCTGCCAGGGAGTGGTGGAGCCATGCGAAATCCATCGCAGGAAGTGGAGCAGAGTAGTGGCCGTTACTGTGGCCTGCCAGGGAGTCCAGGCCTGTCGGCCGAAGCTCGATTGAGGTGTCTGGCGGAGAGAGGTAGCTATCCATCTGAGAGGAGCTCGGATATTACTGGCGAGCCTTCTACCATTGGGTGCCTTGGGCGTTAATACTGCAGGCGAGGGCCACTTGCTGTAGGAGCTCGGTCGGAGGCTTTCTGTAGATGAAGTTCGGTTTCATGCAGAATTCGGTAGAGGGTCGACCAGCAGTGGATGTCGGATGGCACTGGAGAGGTTCATCCACTGGAGGGGTCCAACTACTGGATTTCATGTGTCGTAGGAGTTCGCTCGAAATCTGTCCGCTACAGAAGTTTGGTCGGAGTCCGATCTCCGTAGAAGCCCGGATGGAGATCATTTATCCAGGAATCTCGGTCGAAGCCTGCCTGCAATAGGAATTCGAAAAGAATTCGTCCACAATGGAAGCTCAGGTGAAGGCTTATAGTGGAAATCCGACACGGACCGCTCGTAGTAGAAATTTGAAGTAGGCCGCTTGTAGTAGAAGCTCAGAGTAGATCGCTTGCAGTAGAAGCTCGGAGTCCGGCCCTTGTAAGAGTTCAGGTGAGGTCTACCTGCAATCAGGAGTTTAGGACGAAAGTCTGGCTCTCGTGGGAGCTCGGACGAAATCTACCTTCAGTCGGAGTTCGGGGATGAAGTCCGGCTCCCGTAGGAGCCCAGATGAAGTCTACCCGCGGTCAGACTTCGGGGAAGAAGTCTGACTCTCATAGGAGCCCGGACGAAGGCTACCTGCAACCAGAGTTCGGGGAAGAAGTCCGGCTCCCGTAGGAGCCCAGACGAAGTCTACCTGCAGTTGGAGTTCGAGGAAGAAGTTCGGCTCTCGTAGGAGCTCGGACGAAGTCTACCTGCAGTTGGAGTTTGGGGAAGAGGTCCGGCTCCCGTAGGAGCCCAGACGAAGGCTAGAAGGTGGTCGACCACCGTAGACACTTGGATGGAGTCCGTCCGTCGTGGAGAATCTGGTCGACATGGGTGGGGGTTTATCCATCGGCAGAACTCGAGAACGTTGCGGAGGTTCGACCGTCGGAGAGGTTCGGAAAGATGTCGCCGAAGGTCGGACGTCGGTAGAATCCCTGGAGGGGCACCCCCGACACGAACTTCGGCTGGGGGATATTTTATACCCAACAGGATCCATTCATACTCTAGAACTATTTGCAACTTTCGATACCATCTATTGAAGTTGGATCCTATAAATCAGTCATTGTCAAACAGTGAATGAAGCAATGGATATCTAGCCATAATTGAAAGAAAAATATAAAACCTCTATATTTATGAATTGATTAAGCTTAAAGACTTAAACTTTAGTCTAAAGATTTTTTCACTACTTTAGTCGAGTTGGTAAACTCTACCTCTAATCTGAGAAATTATCTTAATTCCTTAGTAGATACTAGAATCCACACAGACTGCATACAACTTCGAGGATGGCTCGATCAATCCATTTGCACTTATGGGTAGGTTCTGAACCAATTGTTTCTCTAAATAATATCTAATAATTAATTTCTCCTCAAGTTTTATTTCAATAGGCAATGGACTTCCACTGAAAGTCTTGGTTTGGTCAAACTATTAATATGAACCTACTCAATGATTTTAATTAATGAATGATCAGGCCTGAGGATGGGTTGATCAATCTAATCATTCATCAAATAGTACAACAGAGTCATCATATGATAAATAATAATTCCATCATTTAGAAAGAATATCGACGGATGCTGTCTGTAATGTTAATCAGAAATAATGAACCCAATACCATTCACCTTAATGAGAGGTCATGATCTAGTTATCATAATAACCAGCTCATTTTATGGATCTAATAATTTAAAAAATTTAATTAATTTAGATAAAAGAGAAGAAGAGATCAATCAGTAGATCATAATTCTCTCACTGACTTCATCAAGTCATTGAATCAGATTAAGGTCATGTTGATTGAAATGGCACCTAGATTAGTCACACTGATCAACGTTAATGGCATGGGTTAACTCGAATTACTTAACGATCTAATCAAAACTTAATTCACTAAATTAGCGAGATAAGTGAGATCGATAGGAGGGTCTGCCAAGCTTGCCTTAGACACCATCGAAATAGTCAGGTAAGCTACTCTCAATTTAAAACCATCGATCGAAATACTGAACTTACCTTAGATATCAATTGGTTAATTAGTTTCGATTTGACCAGCCTAATGATTTGGGTTCAACCATTGAGCTACAATCAAGGTCCATTTGGTCTAATCAAAGACATGGACTTGACCATCTACAACTATTGTATTGGTAATAGAGAAATTCTGATTTAATCTAATTCAATATTTGATTAGATTTAATCAATTTCTCTATATGATTAATAAATTCTTTGATTCTAATCTTAGGTCTAACCCAATTAAAAGGATCTGATTTAAGCTAACTCATGCTCCCATATTTTATACAATATCATTAGATCTTAAATCATAATTCTAGATCTAATCGATTTTATACTTAATTCTTAATTAAGTTTTAGCATCAACGTGGGTTTAGGTTTAGGTTTAAAATAATTTTAATTTTTTATTTTGTAAATAATTTATAATAAATATTATACAAAATTTTTTTATTTTGAAACTAGATTGACTCAATCAACATTGAACTAGCAACACAAGGGGACTGGGTCAACTCAGATCAAAATTTGGTTAGGTTAGTAATTGTGCGAGCACGATTCAAAGAGTTTCGAATATGAAAATCTTACATAATCTTAAAATAAAATCAATCATAAACACCTTTTAGATCATATCTAAAATTTTTTATAATTTATAATTTTATTTTTTTATGATTAAAATAATTTTAATCATATAGATTAGATATTTTATTTTTTATACAACTTTGTATCACATACAACAAACCTAGGATTTCAAGATCTTGAGTTTTACAGAAAAATAAGTTCTTTCTTTCGCATTCTTCTTCATGGGATATAATCAAATGGCACCCCTACATACTATAAGAGCACCCAATCGAATAAGAAGAGAGAACTTTTAAACCCTTCTTACTGCTATGACCAGACGGCCTAGTGATTAACCCAATCTAAGTACTTGCTAATTAGATTATCTAATCTAATCACATATCATATATGTTTAAATTTAGATCTAATCTAAATTATATTAGATCTGATCACAACCTTAGATCACATCTAAATCAGATCATAAACATCACATGCAATATATAAAATCAGATTTTATCAATGATTAGCACAAACTAAGATAACTTATTCACTATAAGGAGTAAATCCTATAGCAGGACAACCTTATATCAGTTTGTACGATCTATCATTAATTAAATTCAGATCAAAGTTATCACATATCAGATCTAAATAAAATTAAATTTTAGATTTAACATGTACATATAACATGTCATAATGAACGTAGGCTCTGATACCACTGTTGAAAAATGTAGACGATTTCATACATGTATTTTAAAAATTTTTGAAATAAAATATAGTGGAAGACAACTAGATTAATTATATTAACCTAATATGCATATGATCTAATTATCAAATCAACCTACTCTAGAATCTATGACAAGATATGTTGCATATAAAATCTAAAATAATTATATGATAAAATCTGTATGTATGGATGCAAGCAGTAGATCAGATCTACACCTATCTGAGTTCAGAACTCGATCTCTGAGTGCGGGTTGATGATCACCACTCCTAAGAGATATGGTAGAGATGATCCTTACTAGTTGCTCATAGCCATGTTGGATTTCGATAATGCAGTGAAATATAGATTTTAAAAATTTTAACATACATTCGATAATTAAAAATAAACTTTAACATTTAAACTAGTCTATCGAAACATAAAAATCCTACAAACCCCTTGATGATTACAATCAAATGATCAAAAATAAACATATCTGGAAGAAACCAAAAGTCATATACCAATGAGAAGACCATGATCAGATAACTTTGAGACCTCCACAAGACTTCAAAGCAGAAGCCCTCCAATGGTGTGTTCTGATCCAGGTGGTGTGCCCAAGGCCCAGGGGACCAAGGCTAAGGTCAAGGTCCATCATTCATGAGGGCTTCATGGAGGCTCTAGGGCTAGTTGGGCCCTAGGTTGAAAGGCTGTGGGCCTTTCGGGTTCTTGAGGTCTAGGTTATGTGGGCCTCAAGGGACCAACTCTTTATGGGTCAGATTTTGATCCAGGATAGGTGAGATTAGGTCGAGTCATGGGTGTACATGGGCTTGGGTTAACCTAATCTCCCATAGAGTTGGTCAAGGGAGTTTTGGGTTTGGGTCACTTGACCCTGTGTTTAAATATACATGCACTATATAGGTTTGATTAAGCCAAAGAATATAAAAACTCTTTCTCCCAAGTCTCTCTCTCTCTCTTCTCCCTCTCTCTTCAGCTATTCTCCATGCCCCGGGAGCAAGAAACCCTAGGGTTTCTTGCCGCCAGGTCCATAGAAGGTAAGTTAAGCAGGGGAGGCGCTAGGCCCCTCCCCCTTTGTGCCACCAACCTTTTGCCTCTCCCTCTCTTGCAGCCATCCAAACATCAGGTCTAGGACCTAAAATATCTTGAGAAGAGGTTGGTACAAGTTTCTCTCAGATCTGGAGTTGATCTGAGGTCGTTTGAGGCACGGGTGAGATCTCCATCAACGGATCTACAGGAAAGGCTGCAGCAGGACAGATCTGCAAGGTCTGGTTCTATCTACCTTCTTTCCTATCTAGAATATCTCAATTTAAGATCTATAAATTGAAAGACCTCAGTCCAGGCCTGATCTAGTTGGGTACCAGATCTTGGATTTTTTAGAGGTGATCTTAGAGGCGTTCTTCATCTGGAATGAAAGGCTGACGAAGAAGACAGCAACCAGGCTGATTTCGTCTAGGGCCTTCAATCGAGTCCAGAAGTCTTCAGATTTATTCGTTGCTAGTTCTGCTACACCCAAGGTCTATGGGAGGAGTCAGAATCATGCTCCAATAGTTGGTATCAGAGTCAGGTTGGTGAGGAAATGGTTCCAAGCGCGAGAAGTTGAAGATCCCAAGTGCTAAAAATTTTCAGCAAGGTACCATCAAGGTATATTCTACACTTCTTGATTTTATATTGCTTGTTTGGCTTGGATCCAGTCATGGGCAGTAATATGAAGGTTAATTTTGAGAAGTTTGATGGCAAAAAAAATTTTTTCATATGAAAAATCCGGATGGAGGATCTTCTAGTGCAAGCAGATCTGGATCAGGCTTTGGATGAGAAGCCTGAGGAAATGACAGATAGACAGTGGGCATCGTTGGAGAAGAAAGCATGCTCGATGATCAGAGGATGTTTGGCGGATGCGGCATTGTATTCGGTGCTGGAAGAAAAGATCCCGAAGGGCCTTTGGTCAAAGTTGCACACCATATATATGGGGAAGAATATGTGCAACAAGCTAATGCTGAAGAAGAGGTTGTACAGTCTTCGGATGCAGGAGGGATCTGATGTGATTGGCCACATTCAGAGGTTCAACCAGTTGTGCATGGAGTTGATGAATATCGGGGTGAAGCTGGATGAGAAGGACAAGTCCCTGTTGCTTTTGTGTTCACTGTTAGGATTATATGACTCTTTGGTGACTACACTGCTCTATGGCAAGGAGACTCTAGAATATGAGGACATGGTCTCGGTGCTGAGGTCTAATGAGCAAAGGGAAAAGTTGACCAGAGATCGGGCTCCCCAGGAGGGTTTGGCAGTAGGGGAGAGGACAGGTAGAGGCAGAAGCAAGTCCAGGGGGCGGTCCAAGTCCAGGAAGGGAAAGAAAGAGATGAAATGCTTCAAGTGCAACGAGTTCGGGCACTTCAAGCGAGAATGTCCACTATGGAAGAGTAAGAAGGGAGAAAAAAGTGGCTCAGAATCAGTGAGTGCAGTTGCTGGGCAGCAGGTGGAGGATGATCTAATGGTGGTATCAGATGGTCACAGGCATTACATAGAAGAGTGGACACTAGACTCTGCGTGCTCACATCACTACACACCACACAGGTCTTGGTTTGCGACATACATTAAGACAGATGAGGGATCAGTGACTCTAGGTGACAATCATCCTTGCAAGGTGGCTGGGATAGGGATAGTCAGGGTGAGGATGTTTGATGGGATTGTGAGGACATTGACAAATGTAAAGCATGTCCCAGAGCTGGAAAAGAATCTGGTGTCACTAGGCTACTTGGAGCGCAGTGGATACAGCTTCAGCAGTAGGGTAGAAGTGGAGTACTGAACATCTTCAATGGAGCTATGGTAGTGATGAGAGGCAAGAGGTTGGACAATAACCTCTATCGCATGGAGGGATCTGTGGTGATCGGAGAGTTTGATGCAGCAGCTACAGCACAGGACCAGCAGGGGGATTACAGGATGTGGCACTACCGCCTAGGCCACATGGGTGACAAGGGGCTGAGGGAGTTAAGCAGGAGAGGACTCATCTCTGATCTGGAGGATGGTGCTACAGGGGAGATCTGTGAGCCTTGCCAGATGGAAAAGCAGAGGAGAGTTCAGTTCAACATCAGTACAACCCACAGTGCAGCCCCTTTGGAGTTAGTACACACGGATGTGTGGGGACCAACCCCAGTTTCAGCTAGGAATGGGGCCGGATACTTAATGACCCTGATTGATGATTTCTCAAGGAAACTCTGGATTTACTTCATGAGAGAGAAGTCTGAGGTCTTCACCAAGTTCAAGATCTGGAGAGTTGAGGTGGAGAAGGAGCAGGGGAGGAGCGTGAAGTGTCTGAGGTCAGACAATGACGGAGAGTACACCAGTAGAGAGTTTCAGGACTACTATGAGGAGTGTGGGATCAGGAGACACTTCTCAGTTAAGGGGACTCCACAGCAGAATGGGGTGGCCGAGAGGATGAACAGAATACTTCTGGAAAAGGCACGATGCATGAGGCTGCAGGCATGGCTTCCAAAGGCGTTCTGGGTTGACACAGTTGACACAGCGGGTTACTTGGTCAATCGGTCACCTCACACCAGGTTGGATGGCAGGCTTCCAGAGGAGGTGTGGTCTGGGAGGATAGTTGGGCTGGGCCATCTACGGGTATTTGGGTGCACGGCCTATGTGCACATTGGAGCTGATGAGTGGAGCAAGCTAGACGCCAGATCATGCAAGATGGTGTTTCTAGGCTATCCGCGAGGAGTTAAGGGATACAGGCTGTGGGATCCCTTGAAAAAGAAGGTCATCATTAGTTGAGATGTGACTTTTGATGAGGAGTCAGTCCTACGGAGGTGAGCAGGCATGGAGGAGCAGCAGGAGCAGGAGGAGGTCCAGCAGGGTGCTGTTGGACAGCTTACCTCTTTGATTTTGCCTCTTGCAGGTACTACGGGAGGACATGACATTCAGGTGGAGAACCTACCTATGGTGTCTCCACAGGTGGAGAGGACTCGGACAGATGATCGAGGCGAAGAGGTCCAGCAGGAGCGAGCTAGATCGAGGACTGATATCGGTGTTGCCCTACACAAGCCCAAGAGGACCATCAGGCAATCAGACTGATATGGCTTCGAAGAGATGCTGTCATATGCCCTGGTGACAGCGAATGGAGACCCATATATGTATCAGGAGGCTATTGAGAGTCAGGACAGAGAGCGGTGGGTCCAGACAATGTCCGAGGAGATGCAGTCTCTCCACCAGAACCAGACGTGGCGATTGGTGCAGTTGCCACAAGGGAAGAGGCCCATTGGCTGCAAATGGGTCTACAGTCGCAAGGAAGGGCCTTCAGAGCAGGGAGGTATCAGATTCAAGGCAAGGTTAGTGGCCAAGGGATACTCCCAGAAGGAAGGCATCAACTTCAGTGAGGTCTTCTCTCCCGTCGTCAGACATACTTCCATCAGAGTGTTGCTGAGCATTGTAGCAGCTCAAGATTTAGAGCTGGAGCAGATGGATGTCAAGACGGTGTTCCTCCATAGGCATTTGGAGGAGAGGATTTACATGGAGCAGTCACCCGATTTCTGGGATCTAGGATCAGAGAAAAAGGTTTGTTTGTTGCAGAAGTCGCTGTATGGACTGAAGCAGTCGCCGAGGCAATGGTACAAGCAGTTCGACTCCTATATGCGCAGCATTGGACTTTTCAGGTGCGAGTTTGATCCCTGTGTTTATGTTCAGTCTCTTGAGGATGGTTCTAGGGTGTTCCTACTCTTGTATGTGGATGACATGCTTATAGCATGCAAGAGTAGGAAGGTTGTGCAAGATCTGAAGGCATCCTTATCTCGAGAATTTGAGATGAACGATTTGGGCCCTGCAAGGAAGATCCTAGGCATGGAGATTTTCAAAGACCGAGCCCGGAGGGTGCTGCATCTATCTCAGGGGGGCTACATACAGAAGGTCTTAGAGAGGTTCGGGATGAAGGGAGCAAAGCCGACGGAGCTGCCACTTGCCGGTCACTTCAGACTCTCGAAGATCATGGTGCCACAGACTGAGGTGGAGGCTCAAGAGATGGAGACGGTTCCTTATGCTTCAGGAGTTGGGAGCTTGATGTATGCGATGGTCTGTTGTAGGCCAGACATCACTCATGCAGTGAGTCAGGTTAGCAGGTTCATGGTGCAGCCTGGCAGGGAGCACTGGAGAGCTCTGAAGTAGATATTCAGATACCTGGTGGGTTCAGTTGGAGTTGGCATCTGCTACGGACAGCGAGGAGGTGCAGTGGGATACTCTGACATGTCCAGGGAGGCTCAAGGACTGATTGGCGGTTATGTAGATGCAGACTTCGGTGGAGATGTGGATACCCGGAGGTCTACAACAGGCTTCATCTTTAGCCTGTATGGAGGTCCTATTTCTTGGAGATCGAGTCTGCAGCCTATCACGGCCCTATCCACTATAGAGGTAGAGTACATCGGGCTGACAGAAGCAGCTAAGGAGGCAATTTGGCTGAAGGGTTTGTTGACGGAGATAGACCTTACTCAGGAGGCCATTAGAGTGCACTGTGACAGCCAGAGTGCACTTCTATTAGCACAGAACTCAGTCTATCATGCAAGGACAAAGCACATCGATATTCGGTATCATCAGATCAGGGAGCTTGTGGAGGTTGGTGAGGTGGAGATGGTAAAGGTACACACCAAGGAGAACCCAGCTGATGCACTTACGAAGGTACTTCCACGGGATAGCTTTCAGAGATGTGTTGAGCTGATTCGGCTGATAGACAGAGTGGAGCTAGTTGAGGCCTTGGGACACCAAGGTGGAGATTGTTGTGATCCAGGTGGTGTGCCCAAGGTCCACGGGTGAGATCTCCATCAACAGATCTACAGGAAAGGCTGCAGCAGGATAGATCTGCAAGGTCTGATTCTATCTACCTTCTTTCCTATCTAGAATATCCTGATTTGAGATCTATGAATTGAAAGACCTCGGTCTAGGCCTGATCTGGTTGGATACCAGATCTTGGATTTTTTAGAGGTGATCTTAGAGGCATTCTTCATCTGGAACGAAAGGCTGATGAAGAAGACAGCAACCAGGCTGATTTCGTCTAGGGCCTTCAATCGAGTCCAGAAGTCTCCAGATTTGTTCGTTGCTGGTTCTGCTGCACTCAAAGTCCGTGGAAGGAGCCAGGATCATGCTCCAACATGGTGATCTATACAGGATTGATTAGAGCCCTTCCCAACTTATCATGGTGCTGTAGCCTTCTTTGCAAGTGCGCTATCGATTGTCTTTCGCAAGAACAGATTACACCAATACTTGTATGCCTTCATGACCTCTACTAAGATCTCTTTAGAAACTCTTTTCCAAAAGATCTCACCACACACAAATCAAATTTTATGTTCAACTAATGAACAATCTGATTTTTAGGACAAGTATCTCATGCTTTCTATTTTTCTTCCTCTCTTCCTTACTATTTTTTTCTTCCTTTCCCTTTCTATTTTTAATTCAGATTTTTTCTACCTCTTCCTCATCTAATCCCACATTCAAAACTATTTTTGGATAATTTTTATGCCATATGAGGTGCCCCTTAAATAAGGGATGAAGGGGCGCCACACAAGATATCAAGGGGTGCCAACTCTTGGCATCCCAACTCCCTATCATGGTGAAATTATCTTTTTCAGCATGGAAACTCAAGTGTTAGGTGTGGAATAAGAGGTGTTTCATCTTCAAAAGAACTCTTCCTCTATAAGAAAAAAATCAAAATGCCAAAATATGGCACGTAGAATTAAGGGAGAAATTAATTGGCGCAAACACATCCCATGTGTCGTCCCAAAATTTCTACAAGGAATAAATTCTTTATATAGAATTTGTAGGTGTGGAAGAGCCTTCAAGTAGGACTCCTCCACTTCTGTGCCAACAATATCCCAAGAGCCATCATATGGCATGTGGAGAGAAAAAATGCATAGAATAAAGGAGGAATTAAGAGTCCTATAAGAAATGGACTCTTCCACTTCATCGCTCAAATTAAAGGTGGCATCCAAATGAATTATGGCATGGAGTTTCTTCCAAGAGAAGGACTCCTTCTCATCTTCAACACCCACACATCCTGAAGCTCCATCAGATGGGGCATAAAAAATTGAAACATGTGGAATTTGGTAATAAAATTAAGAGGAGTAAATGAGAAGGACTCTTCCTTCTCTTCACCATTTATTTTAAGCGTGCCAAATATTTTGGCATGTGGAGTTAGCATGGAGATGATTTAAACCATATGGAACACTTTCATAAAATTTAAATTAGTAACTTATTTAAATATAGGTTCAAACCCAATCACATTAAGTCAAGACAACAAGCAAAAGGTTTGCACAAACACATTTGCACTGAACCCAATTGGAAACTTGAGTTAATTCATGTGCTAGTAATTTAATTAACCCATTGAATTTATAATAAATTTAAATTGATTGAATCAAGATCAAATTCTTATTGTGTGTGACCCATTAGGTTTCAAATCTAGTCAGCAATGGACCCAAACTCTCGACGTAACCCTAATCTGATTGGATTAGGTCAGCTCGAGAGTCCCAATCAACTAGGACTCTTTCTAATTGATTCTTCAATTAAACTCTTTTAATTATGATAAATTTATAAGTCAATATTGACATCTAGCAATATGTCATGACTACTCAAAAAATTTAAAATTTGATGAAAATATCAAAATTATCTTTCCATGGTGAGTTACCATGCAATTTAATCCTTCGATCACACAACATCTTGAAAAGATCATGGGTATGGAAATATGTCAAATCTAAATATCTAACCATATGTATCTCGATCTAATGATGATGACTCGATTGAAGAATCAATAGAAATTATTTTTACTATTCATCCCAGCTCTGGCCAGAGACTTTCATAGTCACCATCCTATGAGATCACATAAGATGTTCTCTCCTCCTACAACGAGTGACCAATTCTTTGTTGACCACTCACTACCTTCATGGATACTTTGCCATACCCAGAATATCCCACACATATCTCAAAGTAGTGTGCTAGAGAATAAACCAAAGTAAGGGTCCATGTACACAAGGTACCATGGTGACTCAGGTCAAAGGATCACATGCATCACTCCCACTGAAGAACCATCTTTTGACATGCTGTAAGGCTCCATCAGATATTTTTTTGTAGGTTAGTTCAGTGAACTCATTCTTTTATGAGCACCTACATCTTTGTATTAGTATCACCACACAAGTGGTTGTGAGATCAACCACCCTCTCCATCGAGCATACGTAGGATGTACCAGTCTTATCGGAGTCATTAATCTTTGACTCGATGATCCAATGATTGGGAACATTCTAGATTGAGGCTATCAAGATTTTAGATCTCACTGGCATGATCTCATCATCACCCTAAAATCATTGTCCTAATCTATGGAGTTTACCATAATCATATAAATATGATGCAGCAAATGATAAAACATAATACCTCATATAAATAAAATAACCAATGTCATGCAAATGAGCAAGAAGATAATAAAGAAAAGTCCCTTCACATCTCCATACGATGGGCTTGTAGGGCACTATTCTTTCAATCTCTCACTTACACTAAAGCCAATTGCTCCTGTACCTGATGCCCATGCAATCAGGGTGGTGATTACACTGCTGCTATGTAAGGCTTAGTGAACAGGTCCGTTATGATGTTCTTAATAATAATAACTCATTTTATGATCATATCATGAATGAGGTAAAAGTACCTAGGATGTGCGTAGGTACCTAGTGAGATTACACCCAACTCAGTGATGAATCCTTTCATCTGATGACTTTTCTAAGCAAACTTTACTAACAATATTTAACTGAAATAAATACAGTATGCTATTTGAAATTTTTCCAATTCACTGTTTCTCTAGTACTTCTTAAGTATTTTGAGAATGCTTTTCACAGTTTTCATAAAATCCTATCATGAATCTACCTGAAATCAACAATTATGCTCAAGGCATAAATCACATCAGGCTTGGTACATTGAATATATGGGTAAGTAAAATCTTTTATACCCATTCATGTTGAACTCCTTCAACATAAATTTCATATACCTAGACTGGGATAAGCCCTGCATTCACTAACATATATCCCTATGAAAACTTTAATGATAAGCACATCATTGACCGAGTGCAATATCAGGCTTACCTACCCAATATGTTGTATGTCATCTATATACATAACCAAGCAGTTAGTGGGACTTCCACTTATCTTCTTGCATATATATATAGTTCATCTATATTTGATAAAGTCAAACATTATGACTATCTCATCAAAAATAGAGGTACCATCTCCTCAATACCTGTCTGAATTCATAAATGCATTTGTCCTCCCACTAGAGACAACTTCTCTAGATAAAATGTGACCATAGCAAAAATCTAAATAGACATTCTTGATAGCAACCTGTTAGGCCATACCCATAGGTGCTTCGATCATAGTCCATACTTGATTGATAAACTGAGAGTTCATTTCGGATGTCATGATTTCAAGCTAACTGTCAGAGTCACTACTCATGACAATCTTCGAATAGATCAAAAAAATATTATTCACAGTATATATGGTGTATAGTCATTCTCAATCATAAATATATATTTGAGTGGTACATTACATACTCGAATTGACCTTGCTATGAGGAAGTATGTTTCATGGTTGTGCATCATCAATGAGCACATCTGATCGAGAATCAACTTGTGGATACTCCATAGATTATGATAGGATTGCTCGTAGGTCTTGAACTTCTCAAGTTCATTTATCCTCCCACTGTCCTCTTTCTTAGAAAATTTTTGTTTCTTAAAAGGTGGTATACCTACTGACAAAACATCTTTTGTCAAGTAGGGTGGTAGAAATAGTTTCACATACTATTCTTTTAGGATAACCTATATACTTATAAAAAATCTGTTCTAGCATAAACTTATGTACATCAACTCTTTTCATATAAGTTGGGCAACCTACCTTTTGCCTTTTTCATATCTCATATGGAGTGCTCGTAATAGATTTTAATAGTATCTAATTTGAAATATCTACAGTAATTTTTAAGATATTTTTCAGAATGAGATAATAATATTTGTGAAGTATTTTAGAGATCACATCATATCATATACGAAGTGTCAATCTCTGGGTCGAGATATTATTAATCTTCGAACATCCATATGTTCAAGACTTAATACCTTACTTGTCCTGAGATATATGACCATCATATATTCATTTCTTGTTCTTATCAATATGAAGAATATCATTGAGTGATAGAAATATTAGACCATAACCATAAAATTTATCAGAAGAAGAGTAACTTTTACTCTTAACATTAATTTCGAATCTATGTTATAATAACATAGGGATTGAAATAATAATTCTGATAAACAATGGTCTACTAGTTTTTAAATAAATAGGTTCCTATAGCCGCAATATGAATGGACTATCCATCAGTGCCACAAGGAAAGTAGTCACCTCACCTTAGCTTTATAGGTTCTGCAACACTTTGCATAGGTGGAACCTATATAAGGTATCACATACCTAAAATTTTAAAGCTGAAACACTCAATGATAATTAATTTGTATTACATACAAACTATTAGCAGATGCAACTTTTGCATCCTGCTATTACTTCACATTTGCAAGACAACTCTAGCAATTTTGTGCTCATTTTTACTATAATGAAATTAGATATCCTTAGTGAAAAAAATCTTCACCCTTTTTTTTCTCAACCATTTCATGATATTTGGTCAATTTTAAAAATATCCTAAGCAGTGAATGTAAAGATGCAAATGTGTATATAAGAACATAAAAAAAGACTACTCATGATGATATGCACAAGTTAGACGAGAATTTTTATCTAATTGTGTCTCCCACTATTTTAACGACTTTCATAGCCCTCAAGTATGAAATCGAAGAACCTTATCATAAAGTTTTTTAGTGAGGTTGAGATCCCAATTTCTCAAAAAAAGCCTTGTGGATAGCATAACAAGCTCCTATGAGTTCAAGGGTAAGTAACTCTTTACCAATTGCATCTCATACAACTCTCAACATAACTTTTGTCTCTAAAACACTTATAATCTTGTAGATAGCACAACAAACTATAGTATTTTAGTTAAGTCATATCCTTCCATCCTATATGATCATACCTGAATAATACTATCTTTGTAGATGCACAATAAGGTAGCACTACCAGAATATGCCATAAGCATCACTAGATCAACATCATACCAATCACTATAGCAAGTCTTGTGGATCGCACAATAAACTCACTACAGTTCTTGACATACTCTATTGACTTAGTATGAGCTAAATACCATTAGCTTCATAATGCACTAAGATAGTATTAAGTCAGTCTCCACAGCAAGCCTTATAGATAGCACAACAAGCTTACTATAGTTCTTGACATAATAGTGACTTAGCATGAAGGAAGGCATGGGTAGTATTCTTAACACTTCGCCATTATGACTTAATATAATTTAACCGAGGGACTTAGATCTCAAGTACATCCTAAATATTTAATCATGCATCATATGCAATTTAAATTCTAATTTTTTAACTACCAGCATATATGAGCATATTAAGGAAAATAAATAGTTATGAACTTTGAGAAAATCATTCGAGCCATAGGATGGTCTAAGGGTCTAATCCTAGGTGCATCATAGATTGAACCATCTCATGGTCAATCTTAATGCGCCTCAGCTTTTAAATGCTAGGTAGTTAAGTCTTCATCACCATGAAGTTTACCATGAATGCTTGATCTTTATTTTAAAATAGAAAGAAATAATTTCTATCTATTCTTAAATAATTTTTTTTTATAATTTTATATCATTATATAAAAATCTCAATCAACAGTTAAGAATATAGAAAAGAGAAGTTCAGCTGATAATATAATGCATCAGGGATACCCAGCCCTTATTGTAACTCTTACAAATGTCTTGATATAATCAACTAGCATGTAAGCATTCATGCAAATATCCATCGTATGGATGTTCCAATGTCTATAACAAATTAACATAACATTTTATAACAATTATAAAATATTATAACAAACAACTCATATTATTTCAATTGCGATATCATTCAAACACATATCAATAAAGATGTTCAAAATTATATAGGTATTAGACCCAACAAAGATTTTTGATTCGAGTTCAACCCTTGACCCAAAATTAACTTTAAGTTAATCATTTGTCATTCATTTAAGTTGAGTTAACCAATTCTTAGGTTAAACCTAATTCATTTAGGTTAACTCAGATTCTGTCACCCATAACTCAAACCCTAATCAAATTAGGTATACGATAAATTTGATTAACCAAAATTAAATGTGGCTTTTAATCAAATTAGAACCATGATTTTGATCTAATCTATAATCATTAATTCTAATCACATTAGAATTATGAATTATAGTTAAACCAATCTATCAGCACAAAAATCCTAATCCATTATCTAATGCATCCTATCCAAGATCCAAAATTCTCCGACCCCACACACTCCTTGGGCAACAACCAAAATGGTCAACCCAAAATGGTGAGTGCCCGATAACATGATGGTCGGCCCTTGGATCTTAGGTAATGCATCAAATGTAAAAACCTTAAGTCTTGACAATGTACATCAATATGTAACATTCTAGGACCCCTATGCATCACATGCACTGGATTTCAATTCTATCGAAAAATAGATCATGGGATCTAAACTAAACTTGTCACACAAGTCAATAGACCATGAGATTTCATATCCAAGATTCGATCATAGATAGATAACACTTTATTATTAATAAAAATACATCAAAATTATCAACTAAACATCAATCAGAAAAATTGATTTTGACATAGTTTGAACTGGATCTAACCCATATCACAAAAATAACATAAAATTTGATTGAATTTATCCAGGATGGCTCTAATACCACTGTTGGAATCCGATGATGCAGTGAAATATAGATTTAAAAAATTTTAACATACATTCAATAATTAAAAATAAAGTTTAACATTTAAACTAGTCTACCGGAATACAAAAGCCCTAGGAACCCCTTGATGATTACAATC
Organism: Elaeis guineensis; assembly: GCF_000442705.2. NCBI lineage: Eukaryota > Viridiplantae > Streptophyta > Magnoliopsida > Arecales > Arecaceae > Elaeis > Elaeis guineensis. The sequence goes on along the minus strand of NC_026006.2, from coordinate 15,944,533 downwards.
AAATGATCGAAAACAAATATATCAGAAAAAAAACCAAAAGTCATATACTAATGAGAAGATCATGATCAGATAACTTTAAGACCTTCACAAGATTCCAAAGTAGAAGCCCTCCAATGATGATCCACATAAGATTGATCAGGGCCCTTCCCAACTTGTCATGGTGCTACTGAAGTGAATTCGGTGTAGGGGTCAAACGGTAATTTTAAAACTTTTTCAAAATTACTATTTTACAATGGAGCAGGGGTCAAACGGTAATTCTAAAACTTTTTCAAAATTACTATTTTACAATGGAAAATATTAATTAATCTAATTAATTAATATGTATTAATCCTACATAAGGATCTAAATATGATATATATAGCATACATTTAAATTTGAAATTTTGAATTCTCTACAGTAAACATTTTACTGTTATGTGTTCAGAACACATTACCTTCGTACAGGTAGTCGATCGCTGTAGTTTGATCACCGTCGAAAAGATCTGATCATTGTAATATAGCCACACAGTATATCTGGCCTCTACAAATCATCCACATGAAGCTCCCAGTCTGATCGGCTCCTCACAAATGCTAGTTCATCGCAGAACCCTTTTGACGGTCGATGCTGATCGAACTCCTTCGATCTTGATCTGTCAACTCCTCAAATACTCTAGATCATCAGCAGATGTTCTTGAGAGGTTGATGAAGCTCTCCTTAAAATTTGGTGGGATCACGATACTCGTAGCTCACCTTCTCACTTCCCGAACCTTAGGCAGAAACCTTAGGGTACTCACTGAAAACCCTGCACCCACTTTTGTTTCTTTTCTTTTCTTTTCTCTCGGAAGTTTTTGAACTTCCAACTCATGCACAAGGCTTCCTCACACCCACTATTCTCTCTCTGAAAAATTCTACACACGCCCCACCTTCTCTTCTCTTTTAAAACAGTGCAAGACGCATCTTATCCACGTGAGAGGATAAAGATAGGTGGTTGCTCACTTGAATGCAAATCGAATTTGAATTCAAATGCAAATCAACCCATCCTTATCCACTCTGGGTGAGAGAAGAGAGGAGGCGTGGGTTCTTTGTGCATGGAGAATTTACACGAGAAACTCTTTCTCGTGTAGATTAAATGGCGTACAAGATAAGGTGGGTGGCGCATGGATTAGTTGCCCATTCAAATTCAAACATCCTTTGAATTTGAATGGCCAACAAACCAATCTTTATCCAGATAATTGGTGCACAAGGGAGGGCATGGGAAGGCTTCTGTGTGAGAGAAAATTCATGAGAAGTTGTTTCTCATGAATTCAAATGGGTGCAGATAAGTGAGGTGGTGCAGGGAGATGAGGTTAAAGTGGTTTCAACCTAATTGAGCCAACCTAATCAAAATAGGTTAGGCACAATTAGACTAAGTTAAACCTAACTTAATTAGGTTTAATCAGGCTCAATAAAATCTTAATCAAATCAAAAATTGATTAAGCCCAACCCCTGATCAGATCAGGGATCAAACCACCTTGGCGATTAGGTCAACACTTAACCTAATCGGGTCAAACCCAACTGAATCCAATTCAATTGGACTTGATCCAAAAATAATTACTCAATCAAATTGAGTTAATTAGTGATCAAATTATTAATTAAACCTCTCATAAATATTGAGTCCAAATCCGATGGGCAATCGGGCATCAGAGTCCATCGATATGAAACCCTAATCAAAAAGTCCCAAACCAGTGGGACTCTTGACCTCAGTACCCAAAATGTGTGGAACTCATAATTAGAGAATCCTGATTCTCGATCATAGAGTTCCAGACACATAGGACTCAAAGTCCACAAGCATTAGGACTCTTCACTAGCCATCAAATCAGATAGGAACCTCTAATGTGTGTGACCCCGCAGGTTCGAACCTAAGCTGGTAGCATGAAAACCAATTCCTGTACTAATCGAAGTGACCATCTAGCAATGGTACCCGACATCCAGATAGGTCGAATAGTCACAATCGCAACACTCAGAACCTACGTGAATATGGTTATTGTATAATTCATCCTTTTGACCCCTGTGTTTAGGACGACTCAGGGTTAAACTATCAACCCTGATTAGATCATCCGAATCATGCTCAACTCAAACAGTCCTGTGACTCCTCACTAGGACTATCCTGGCCAAGATTTTGTTAAATTAAAATATGACTGTACACAGCTTCGAAACTGGAGTGGTCAATCCCATCTTGACACACGCACCGACAAGTCAAGTACTTGACTACACCCAGTAGCCTTCCATCATTGAATTAGAAATTCAGGTAGTCCAGTGCCTAAGTGCAGTGAGTTGCTTGCAAGTCATTATGGTAGTCTCAGGTCAGAGGGACAGTTATACCCATATCCCATTGGAGCAAATCTTGATAGCAGAAAAAGCTCCGGAGTCGGTCACGTTCAGTGCAGATGTACCCTTACATCTCACCTGTATGCCATACCAGTGTCTCCACACTCCTTGGTTAAGAGGACAACCAACCCATATGGCACCCAACGACCTATACTTGATAAACATTATTGTCCTTGGTAACAATGTATCATTTGGTCATGAACAGGTTTAAGGACTAAACGACAAATCCTCCTTTATCGAGTCTAAATTGTCCTAAGGACTTCACCACAACACAAGAGTTCATTAGAAGATGAAATAATTTGTGATGAAAAATATCAAAATAACTTTTATTTATTTATAATTCATATACTAATACAAGAAAGAGTACAACCATCAATAGGCTAATGATTGGCTTTGGGATACTATTCCCAACAATCTTTCACTTGGCCTAAAGCCAATTGGTGCAGTATCTAATACCCATCTTCGACTTGAAGTCGTCGAACTTCTTCACCGCAATGACTTTAGTGAATGGGTCGGTCAGGTTCTCCTTTTCGTCGATCTTCTGAAGGTCGATGTCACCTCTATCCATGATTTCTCGGATGAGATGGTAGTGACATAGAATATGCTTCATCTGCTGGTGTGCCTTCAGTTCCTTCGCCTGAGCAATGGCTCCAGAGCTATCACAGTAGAGCAGAACTGGACCTGAAGCAAAATTTGAGTGCAGAGGTAAAATGATAATTTTAAAACTTTTTCAAAATTATTATTTTACAGTAAAAATTATTAATTAATCTAATTAATTAACATATGTTTACTCTATACTAGGATCTAAATATGATATATAGCATGCATGCATTTAAATTTAAAATTCAAATTTGAACAGTAAATAATTTACTGCTCTATGTTCAGAACACAATACCTTTGTGCGGGTAGTCGATCACTGCAATCTGATCACCATCGAGAGTGTCTGATCATCACAATGTAGCCACACAGTGTGTTTGGCCTCTGCGGATCATCCACACAAAGCTCCCGATCTGATTGGCTCCTCATGAGTGCTAGCTCGTTGTAGAGCTCTTTCGATGGCTGATACTGATCGAACTCCTTCGATCGACATCTGTCGATTCCACGGATGCTCTGGATCATCAACAAATGTGCTTGAGAGGTAGATGATGCTCTCCCTTGAATTTGGTGGGCTCACGACACTCGTAACTCACTAACTCACTTCCCGAACCCCAGGCTGAAACCCTAGGGAGCACATTGAAAAACCCCGCGCCCACTTTTATTTCTTTTCTTTCTTTTTCTCTCAGAAGTTTTAGACTTCCTACTTATGCACAAGGGTTCCTCATGCCTCACTTTCTCTCTCAGAAAATTTCTACGCATGCCCCAACTTTCTCCTCTTTTTAAAATAATTCAAAATGTGTCTTATCTGCGTGAGAGGATAAAGATAAGTGGTTGCACATTTGAATTCAAATCAAATTTGAATTCAAATGCAAACCAACTCATCCTTATCCACTTGGGCATGAGAAGAGAAGGTGCATGACTGCTTTGTGCATGAAAAGGTTTCATGAGAAACTCCTTCTCGTGTAAGATATGGGGCGCTAAAGAGGATAAGGACAAGGCGCATGGATTGGTTGCTCATTCAAATTCAAAGTTTCTTTTGAATTTGAATGGCCAACCAACCATCCTTATCCACCTATATGGCACACAAATGTGGGGCGTGAGAAGGGCTTTGCATGAGAGAAAATTCACGAGAAGTTGCTTCTCGTGAATTCAAATGGGCGCAGAGATATCAGGTGGTGCAGGGAGTTTGGGTCAAGGTGGTTTCTCATTTTAAACTAACCTAATTGAACCAATTTAATTAAAATAAGCTAGGCCCAATTAGACTAATTTAAATCTAACTTAATTAGGCTTAATTAGGATCAATAAAATCTTAATCAAATCAAAAATTGACTAAGCCCAACCCCTGATCAAATCAGAGACCAAACCATCTCGACGATTAGGTCAACTCTTAACCTAATTGGGTCAAACCCAACTGAATCCAATTCAATTGGACTTGATCCAAAAATAATTACTCAATCAAATTGAGTTAATTAGCTATCAAATCATTAATTAAATCTCTCATAAATACTGAGTCCAAATCTGATGGGCAATCAGGTATCAAAGTCCATCGATATGAAACCTTGATCGAAGAGTCCCAAACCAGTGGGACTTTTGACCCCGGTACCCAAAATGTATGGGACTCGTGATTAGAGAATCTTGATTCTCGATCACAGAGTCCCAAACATGTAGGACTCATAGTCCACAAATATTAAGACTCTTCATCAGCCATCAGATCAGATAGGAACTTCTAATGTGTGTGACCCCGTAGGTTCGAACCTAAGCCGGTAGCACAGGAACCAATTCCTGTACTAATCGAAGTGACCATCTAGCAATGGTACCCGACATTTGGATAGATCAAATAGTCACAATTGCAACACTCAGAACCTACATGAATATGGTTACTCTATAATTCATCCCTTTTGACCCCTGTGTTTAGGATGACTCAAGGTTAAATTGTCAACCCTGAATAGATCATCTGAGTCATGCTCAACTCAAACAGTCCTGTGACTCCTCACTAGGACTACCCTGGTCAAGATTTTACTAAATTGAAATACGACTGTACACAGCTCCTGAACTAGAATGGTCAATCCCATCTTCACACACGCACCGACAAGTCAAGTACTTGACTACACCCAGCATCCTTCCATCACTGAATTAGAAATTCAAGTAGTCCAGTGCCTAAGTACAGTGAGTTGCTTGCAAGTCACCATGGCGGTCTCAGGTCGGAGGGACATTTATACCCATATCCCATCGGAGCAAATCTTGACAGCAGAGATAGCTCCAGAGTCGGTCACATTTAGTGCAGTGTACCCTTATATCTCACCTGTATGCCATACCAGTGTTTCCACACTCCTTGATTAAGAGGACAACCAACCTATATGGCACACAATGACCTATGCTCGATAAATATTATTGTCCTTGGTAACAACGTATCATTTGGTCGCGAACAGGTTTAAGGACTAAACGATAAATCCTCTTTTGTCGAGTCTAAATAGTCCTAAGGACTTCACCACAACACAAAAATTCATTAGAAGATGAAACAATTTGTGATGAAAAATACCAAAATAATTTTTATTTATTTATAATTTATATACTAATACAAAAGGAGCACAACCGTCAACAGGCTGACGATTGGCTTTGGGACACTATTCCCAACAGGACCAACAAGGGAGGGTGCTACTCTGAGCTCAATGATGAATTTTCTTAGCCACACCGCTTCTTTGATAGTATCTGATGCAGTGACATACTCTACCTCGCAAACTGAATCAGCCACTATATACTGCTTGGAACTCTTCCAGCAGACAGCCCCACCATTAAGGGTAAAAATAAATCCCGACACACTCTTGCTGTCATCATGATCAGACTGGAAACTAGAGTCTATAAACCCTATAAGTCTCAAGTCCAATTCACCATAAACAAGCCACTGGTCCTCAGTATTTCTTAAATACTTCAGGATGGTTTTAACAACCTTTCGGTGATTCTCCCCTGGATCAGATTGGTATCTACTCACTACCCCTAGTGAGTATGCCACATCTGGTCATGTATATGTCATGGCGTACATGATAGATCCCACTACCAAAGCATATAGAATTCTACCCATATGCTCTCTCTCTTGAGGTGTTGTCGGACAATCCCTCTTCAAGAGAGAAATTTCATGTTCTATCGGTAGATAGCCTTTCTTGGAATTCTCCATGCTGAACCTGTTTAGCATAGTATCAATGTACGTGGACTGGGGTAAGCCAAGCAACCTTTTAGATCTATCCTTATAGATCCTCATCCCTAGGATGTAGGAAGCTTCTTCCAGATCCTTCATGGAGAACTGTGACGATAGCTAAATCTTTATTCTCTATAATGCAGGGACATCATGTCCGATTAAGAGAATATCATCTACATACAATACAAAAAAATACCACTACTGGACCATTAGCCCACTTATAAATGTAGGGCTCTTCTCCGTTCTTAACGAAGCCATACATTTTGATCATCCTATCAAAATGTATGTTCCAACTCCGGGATGCTTGCTTAAGTCCATAAATAGACCTCTGTAGCCTGCACACCTTAGACTCATTTGTGGATGTGAACTCTTTAGGTTGTATCATATATACCTCTTTGTCCAGCTCTCCATTTAGGAAAGCTGTTTTTGTTGGAAATAGTGTCCCAAAGCTAATTGTCAGCCTGTTGACGGTTGTGCTCATTTTTATATTTGTACATGAATTATGAATTAATAAAAATTATTTTAGCATTTTTCATTACAAAATGTTTCATCTTCTAATGAACTCCTATGTTGTGGTGAAGTCCTTAGGACTATTTAGACTCGACAAAGGAGGATTTATCGTTTAGTCCTTAAATCTGTTCGCGATCAAATGATATGTTGTTACCAAGGATGACAACGTTTATCAAACATAGGTCGTTGTGTGCCATATAGGTTGGTTGTCCTCATAACCAATGAGTGTGGAGACACTGGTATGGCATACAGATGAGATATAAGAGTACATCTGCACTGAACGTGACCAACTCCGGAGCTATTTCTGCTGTCAAGATTTGCTCCAATGGAATATGGTTATAAATATCCCTCCGACCTGAGACCGCTACGGTGACTTGTAAGTAACTCACTGCACTTAGGCACTGGACTACCAAAATTTTTAATTCAGTGATGGAAGGTTGCTGGTGTAGTCAAGTACTTGACTTGTCGGTGCGTGTGTCAAGATGGGATTGACCACTCCAGTTTAGAAGCTGTGTACAGTCATGTTTCAATTTAGCAAAATCTTGACCAGGGTAGTCCTTGTGAGGAGTCACAGGACTGTTTGAGTTGAGCATGATTCGGATGATGGGTATAAATATGCCTCCGACCTAAGACCGCCATGGTGACTTGCAAGTAACTCACTGCACTTAGGCACTGGACTACCTGAATTTTTAATTCAGTGACAGAAGGTTGCTGGGTGTAGTCAAGTACTTGACTTGTCAGTGCGTGTGTCAAGATGGGATTGACCACTCTAGTTTAGGAGCTGTGTACAGTTGTGTTTTAATTTAGTAAAACCTTGGCCAGGGTAGTCCTTGTGAGGAGTCATAGGATTGTTTGAGTTGAGCACGATTCGAATGATCTGATCGGGGTTGACAGTTTAACCCTGAGTCATCCTAAACACAGGGGTCAAAAGGATGAATTATGCAGTAACCATATTCATGTAGGTTCTGAGTGTTGCGATTGTGACTCTTCGATCTATCCGGATGTCGGGTACCATTGCTAGATGGTCACTTCGATTAGTACAGAAATTGATTCCTGTACTACCAGCTTAGCTTCGAACCTGCGGGGTCCACACATTAGAGGTTTCTATCTGATCTGATGGCTGATGAAGAGTCCTAATGCTCATGGACTATGAGTCCTACATGTCTGGGACTCTGTGATCGAGAATCAGGATTCTTTGATCATGAGTCCCACACATTTTGGGTACCAGGGTCAAGAGTCCCACTGGTTTGGGACTCTTCGATCAGGGTTACATATCGATGAATTCTGATGCCCGATTACCCATCGAATTTAGACTCAATATTTATGAGAGGTTTTATTAGTGATTTAATTGCTAATTAACTCAATTTAATTGAGTAATTATTTTTGGATCAAGTCCAATTGAATTGGATTCAGTTGGGTTTGACCCGATTAGGTTAAGAGTTGACCTAATCGTCGAGATGGTTTGGTCCCTGATTTGATCAGGGGTTGGGCTTAGTCAATTTTTGATTTGATTAGGATTTTATTGAGCCTAATTAAGTCTAATTAAGTTGGGTTTAAATTAGTCTAATTGGACTTAACTTATTTGGTTCAATTAGGTTGGTTTAAATATTGAAACCACCTTGACCCAATCTCCATGTGCCACCTCACTTCCATTGCACCCATTTGAATTCATGAGAAGGAACTTCTCATGAATTTTTCCTCACACCAAGCCCTCTCCATGCCCCACTTTAATGTGCTATTTGAATGGATAAGGATGATTGGTTGGCCATTCAAATTCAAAATAAAGTTTGAATTTGAATGGGCAATCAATCTTTACGCCTTATCCCTTTTTTAACACCCCATTTATTAAATGATAAAAATATTTCTCATGAAATCACTCCATGCATAATTTAAGCCACGTCTCATGCCTTTAGTAGATAAGGGATGAGTTGGTATCCATTTGAATTTAAAGTTTGATTTGAATTCAAATGTGTAATTACTCATCTTTATCCTTTCTTTTGGATAAGACGTTTGAGGTTGTTATAAAAGGAAGAGATGAGTGGGGCATGGTGTAAGAAGAATATTTTTTTGGAGAAAAATTTTGGGGTGTGAGGAAGTCTTGTGTGTGAGAAGAAAGTCCATATCCTTCCAAGAGAAAAAGAAAGAAAAGAAAGAAAAGTGGGTGCAAGGTTTCCAGTGAGTTTCCTAGAGTTTTAGCGTGGGGTTCGGGAAGTGAGAAAGTGAGCTACGAGTGTCGTGAGCCCACAAAATTTCAGGGAGATCTTCAACATCCTCTCAAGCACGTTTGTTGATGATCCAAAGCATCCAAAAAATCGACAGACATCGATCAAAGGAGTTCGATCAGCATCGACCATCAAAAGGGCTCTACAACGAGCTAGCACTCGTGAGGAGTCGATCAAATCGGGAGCTTCGTGTGGACGATCCACAGAGGTCAGACACACTGTATGGCTATATCGCGATGATCAGATTCTCCCGACGGTGATCAGATTGTGGCGATCTACAACCCGCACAAAGGTATTGTGTTCTGAACACATTACAGTAAAGTGTTTACTGTTCGAATTTGAAATTCAAATTTAAATGAATGCATGCTATATATCATATTTAGATCCTAGTGTAGGATAAATTCATGTTAATTAATTAGATTAATTAATATTTTTCTACTATAAAATTATAATTTTGAAAAAGTTTTAAAATTACCATTTTACCCCTGCACTAATTTTTTTCACAGTTTTCACATCCATCTACCAGATTTCATAGTTCAGATGGGCAGCTATCGCAAGCATAATCTGAATGGATTTGAGCATTGCCATAGGAGAAAATGTCTCATCATAGTCTATACCATAACATTGACGATATCCCTTGGCAACCAGATGGGCTTTATAGGTCTCCATCTTTCCATCTGTGCCTCTCTTCCTCTTGAAGACCCACTTACACCCTATGGATTTTACTCCTTCGGGTGGGTCAACCAATGTCCACACATCGTTGACCTTCATGGACTCCATTTCGGATTTCATGGCCTCTAGCCATTTCTCAGAGTCAGGTCTCTACATTGCATCCATGTAGGTGATCGGATCCTCATCATTTTCATCAAGTTTGACAGGATCATCATCCCGGACCAAGAAACCATAGTATCTGTCCGGTTGACGTGATACTCTACCAGATCGCCTTAAGGGTGCAGGAACAATGGGCTCCGAATTTGATCTAACCAAATCCGATTCAGGTTCAGCTACTTGTGTCAGTTTTTCTACCTGTCGAACTTCCTAAAGTTCGACCTTAGAGGCAACAGTCCCTTCACCAAGGAACTCTTTTTCCAAAAAGATTGCCTTAAGGCTGACAAACACCTTTTGCTCATCAGCTAGGTAGAAATAATACCCTTTGGTCTCTTTTGGGTACCCTATGAAATAACACTTGTTAGACCTAGGTCCAAGCTTGTCTGACAAACCCCCAAACCCTAAGGTACGGGAGTACTGGCTTACATCCTATCCATATCTCATAAGGTATTTTGGTTACAGACTTACTCGAAACCCTATTTAGAAGGTAACAAGCCAATTCGAGCACATATCCTCAGAGGAAGATCGGCAGACCAGCAAACCCCATCATGGATCGAACCATGTCCAACAAGGTCCGATTCCTCCTTTCAGACACACCATTATGCTGTGGTGTTCCAGGAGGAGTCTACTGAGAGAGAATCTCATTCTCCCCAAGATATGTCAGAAACTCATTGGAAAGGTATTTACCTCCTCGATCAGATCGAAGAGTTTTAATACACTTTTCAGTTTATTTTTTTATCTCATTTTGAAATAGTTTGAACATTTCAAATGACTTCGACTTATGCTTCACTAAGTAGACATATCCATACCTCGATAGGTCATCTGTGAAGGTTATGAAGTAGAAATATCCACCTCTTGCACTTGAGCTCATGGGTCCACATACATCAGAATGTATCAGACCTAAGAGTTCACTGGCTCGCTCACCTTTTCCAGTAAAAGGTGATTTGGTCATCTTCCTAAGAAGACAGGACTCACAGGATGAAAGTGATTCACAATTACCAACTTCAACAATTCCTTCTTGAACCAACCTATTTATCCTGTTCTTATTGATATGACCTAGCCTACAGTGCCAAAGGTAGACTTCTGACATATTTTCTATTCTAGGATGTTTACCGAAGGTTTGAACCACATTAACAGGCTGTGATAGTAAGTAAATTCTATTATTTAGTTATCCAACAAACATTGTAACACCATTCAAAATGATATTGCAAATATTTTTTTTATTAAAAATTCATAACTGTTCATGGCCAAAGGCCTACAGAAATAATATTTAATAAAAAACTTGGACAATAGTGACATTCACTCAGAATTACATTACGAGAGTTGATTACAAGGTTCATGATTCCTAAAGCTAGAACTGAAACTTTGCTTCCATCTCCAACAATCAGGAATCTCTCGCCTTCATCAAATCTCCTACTGACCTGCAGACCCTGCATCAAATTACAGATATGATAAGGGCTTCCGATATCTAATACCCAGGTAGTAGTATCATAAATGAAAAAGTTGCAAGGTATTATCATATAATTACCTTGCTTCTTCTTCGGCCTGTTCGGGTCCAGGGAGGCAATGTATAGAGGACAGTTCCTCTTCCAGTGCCCCTACTTCTTACAAAAGAAGCACTCTACCTGGCTCTGGTCGGGCTTGCGCTTCTTGGTCTGACCCTGTGCAGACATCCCAGCATACGGCTGCACCTTCTTATTCTTCTTCTTCCTGTTCTTCTTCCCTTTCTTAAAGGATCGATGACCAGAAGAAGACCCTCCCACAACATTCACCGACTCCTTATGGAGCTGGTGATCCTTCTTAAAGTTCTGCAGCATCCCCAACAAGCCGTGGTAGTTCACTACAGGCTTTGTCATCCAAAAATGAGTAAGGAAGGGGAGGAAGGACTTGGGCAAAGAATTAAGAATCGCATCCTTATCGAGCTGCTCGTGCAAGGAAAAGCCCAGTTTACTTAGGAGCTCAATCATTTTGATCATGTACAGTACATGATCGATGACTGAGGCCCCATCCCTCATCCAAGCATTGAAAATGGCACAACTAGTTTTGTGCCTTTCAACATCGTCAGGCGTGCCAAAGGTGTCGTTCAACATTTGAAGCATCTCCTATGGTTGGGCATTCTCGAACCTACGGCTGAACTCATCATTCATTGCCGCCAGCATTATGTATCGAATGGTGGTGCGATCGTTGAGCCACTTCTGGTAAGTGTCTCAGACCGTCCCTCTAGCATTCGGGGCTGGCTCCTCAGGTGCCGGATCCATTACTATATAAAGGATCCGCTCATGCTCAAGGATGATTTTTAATTTTTGATATCAGCTATCGAAATTAGGTCCCATGAGCTTGTCATTATCTAATAATGATCGGAGCGACAGGGTAGTGGCCATAGCTGCATAAAGAAAAATCAGACCTTTATTAGTACATAAATTATTAATACTAAAGACTTGGACTTTAGTCTAAAGTTTTTCCTAGTATTTTTACGAACTGGTAGCCTCAACCTCCAATTCGAAGAATTACTTTAATTTCTTAGTGGGTACTAGAATCCACACAGACTACACACGAGCCCAACTTTGGTTGGTCAACCCATGTGCATCTATGGGTAGGTTCATAATCAGTTGTTTCTTTAAACAACTTCTAGTAATTAATTTTGCCCCAGAACCTAATCAGTAGGCTTTGGCCTCCATTGAAAAAATCTGGTTAAACCCAACCATTAACATGATTAGATTTGGTGAATCGGACCAATAAATGATCAGGCCCGACTTTGGCCGGCCAACCTGACCACCATTAGAAAGACTCAACCAAATTATCATATTATGAATGATAATTCCATTAGTCAATAAGCGCCAGGCCTTTGGGCCTCCAGTGATTATTAAACTAATGGACTCATTATCACTCACTTAATGGGAGGCTATAACTTAGTTATCACTATAACTTAATCATTTTAGGGACCTAATAATTTTTGAAGATTTTTATTAAAGGACAAAAGAGAAGAAATTAACCAGCCAATTTCAATCCTCCCACTGACTTCACCAAGTCAGATTAAAAAGTATTTAATTAAAGCCGGCATTAGGAGCACCTAAATCAGTCACACTAATTTACCTAATGACATGGGTGAGCCCTAATCACCAAGTGATCTAATCAAAATCTAACTCACCAGGTTGGCCAGGTAAGTGAGATCAGTGGTGAGGATAAGCCATTAACTCATCAGAGATCGAATCAATGCGAGTAGCTCCCACTTAAAAACCACTGGTTAGACTGCCGAACTTACCTTAGACACCAACCAGTTCATTAGTTTTAATTTGATCAACTTAGTAAATAGGGTTCCACCACATAGCCATGAATTAAGTCCATCTTGGTCTAGTTAAAGACATGGACCCATTCAACTACAACTATTGGAGTTGAATCTAGAGTGTCCTTGACCTAATCTAATTCAACTTTTGATTAGATTTGACCAATTACTCTAATTTAGTCCATTTCTTTAAGCTAACCTTAGGTCTAACTCAATTATGGACCTAATCCATCTAATCCATTGACCCACAAGTTTATGCAATTATCTTAGGTCTTAATTCACAATTCTAGACCAACTAGACAACACTTAATTCTTTTAATTAAGTATTTGGGCTGATGGGTCAGGGTTTGGCATTTCAAAAATAATTTTTAAATTTGAAAGGTTTTATTTTTTGTTCACCAAATGTGTTGACTCATTTCACAAATGAATCAGCACATTTCATAAACAGCAATCCTATTGCTAATTACTTAACAAAAAATAACTCAATCAAAATAAATCATGAATATTCCTTTAGATCTAATCTTACACATTCATGATAAATTTTACAATTGAACCTTTATAATTAAGTCCTTTCGCTGCTTCGTCTGCATGGGATATAATCGCATCGGTACTCCTACCGCCATTGGAGAATCCCATCGAATGGGAGGAGAGGGCCTTTAAATCCTACTTTTCTTTTATGACCGGACGACCATAGCAACCAACCCAATTAGACTACTTGCTACTTGGATCAAGTATATCTAAATATACAAATTTCAAAATTTAAATTTCAAATTTTAAATTTTAAATTTTAAATTTTAAATTTCAAATAAATTTTAAATTTCAAATTTCAAATTTTTGAATTTCAAATTTTGAATTTTGTATTTCAAATTTTTGAATTTTGAATTTCAAATTTCAAAATTCAAACTTCAAATTTTAAATTTTGAATTTCAAATTTCTGAATTTTGAATTTTAAATAAATTTCAAAATTCAAAATTCAAATTTTAAATTTCAAATTTCAAATTTAAACTTTTAGATTACTACTTAATCTATGCATGTAAATGTATATCATATTTTAAAACCCGCTCTGATACCATTTGAAGTGAATTCAGTGCAGGGGTAAAATGATAATTTTAAAATTTTTTCAAAATTACTATTTTACAGTAAAAAATATTAATTAATCTAATTAATTAACATGTATTAACCCCTACACAAGGATCTAAATATGATATATATAGCATGCATTTAAATTTAAAATTTTGAATTCTCTACAGTAAATATTTTACTGTTATGTGTTCAAAACACATTACCTTCATGCAGGTAGTCGATCGCTGCAGTCTGATCACTGTCGATAAGATTTGATCATCACAATGTAGCCACATAGTATGTCTGGCCTCCACAGATCATCCACACAAAGCTCCCGATCTGATCGGCTCCTCACGAATGCTAGTTTATCGTAGAACCCTTTCGACGGTCGATGCTGATCGAACTCCTTCGATCTTGATCTGTCGACTCTTTGGATACTCCAGATCATCAACAGATATTCTTGAGAGGTTGATAAAGCTCTTCCTAAAATCTGGTGGGCTCACGACACTCGTAGCTCACCTTCTCACTTTCCGAACCCTAGGCAGAAACCCTAGGGTACTCACTGAAAACCCTGCACCCACTTTTGTTTCTTTTCTTTTCTTTTCTCTCGAAAGTTTTTGAACTTCCAACTCATGCACAAGGCTTCCTCATGCCCACTATTCTCTCTCTGAAAAATTCTGCGCACGCCCCACCTTCTCTTCTCTTTTAAAACAGTGCAAGACGCGTCTTATCCGCTTGAGAGGATAAAGATAGGTGGTTGCTCACTTGAATTCAAATCGAATTTGAATTCAAATGCAAACCAACCCATCCTTATCCACTCTTGGTGAGAGAAGAGAGGAGGCATGGGTTCTTTGTGCGTGGAGAATTTACACGAGAAACTCTTTCTCGCGTAGATTAAATGGCGCACAAGATAAGGTGGGTGGTGCATGGATTAGTTGCCCATTCAAATTCAAACGTCCTTTGAATTTGAATGGCCAACAAACCAATCTTTATCCAGATAATTGGCGCACAAGGGATGGCGTGGGAAGGCTTCTACGTGAGAGAAAATTCATGAGAAATTATTTCTCGTGAATTCAAATGGGCGCAGATAAGTGAGGTGGCGCAGGGAGATGAGGTCAAAGTGGTTTCAACCTAATTGAGCCAACCTAATCAAAATAGGTTAGGCACAATTAGACTAAATTAAACCCAAGTTAATTAGGCTCAATAAAATTCTAATCAAATCAGAAATTGACTAAGCCCAATCCCTGATCAGATCAGGGACCAAACCACCTTGGCGATTAGGTCAACACTTAACCTAATTGGGTCAAACCCAACTGAATCTAATTCAATTGGACTTGATCCAAAAATAATTACTCAATCAAATTGAGTTAACTAGCGATCAAATCACTAATTAAATCTCTCATAAATATCGAGTCCAAATTCGATGGGCAATCGGACATCAGAGTCCATCGATATGAAATCCTGATCAAAAAGTCCCAAACCAGTGGGACTTTTGACCCTGGTACCCAAAATGTGTGGAACTCATGATTAGAGAATCCTGATTCTCGATCACAGAGTTCCAGACACATAGGACTCAAAGTCCATGAGCATTAGGACTCTTCACTAGCCATCAGATCAGATAGGAACCTCTAATGTGTGTGACCCCACAGGTTCGAACCTAAGCCGGTAGCACAGAAATCAATTCCTGTACTAATCGAAGTGACCATCTAGCAATGATATCCGACATCTGGATAGGTCGAATAGTCGCAATCGCAATACTCAGAATCTATGTGAATATGGTTATTGTATAATTCATCCTTTTGACCCCTGTGTTTAGGATGACTCAGGGTTAAACTATCAACCCTGATTAGATCATCCGAATCGTGCTCAACTCAAACAGTCCTGTGACTCCTCACTAGGACTACCCTGACCAAGGTTTTGCTAAATTAAAATATGACTGTATACAGCTCCTGAACTGGAGTGGTCAATCCCATCTTGACACACGCACCAACAAGTCAAGTACTTGACTACACCCAGCAGCCTTCCATCACTGAATTAGAAATTCAGGTAGTCCAGTGCCTAAGTGCGGTGAGTTGCTTGCAAGTCACTATGACAGTCTCAGGTCGGAGGGACAGTTATACCCATATCCCATCAGAGCAAATCTTGACAGCAGAAAAAGCTCCAGAGTCGGTCACGTTCAGTGCAGATGTACCCTTACATCTCACCTGTATGCCATACCAGTGTCTCCACACTCCTTGGTTAAGAGGACAACCAATCCATATGGCACATAATGACCTATCCTTGATAAATGTTGTTGTCCTTGGTAACAACGTATCATTTGATCGCGAACAGGTTTAAGGACTAAATGACAAATCCTCCTTTGTCGAGTCTAAATAGTCCTAAGGACTTCACCACAACACAGGAGTTCATTAGAAGATGAAATAATTTGTGATGAAAAATATTAAAATAATTTTTATTTATTTATAATTCATATACTAATACAAGAAAGAGCACAACTGTCAATAGGCTGACGATTGGCTTTGGGACACTATTCCCAACAGCTACAGCCTTCTTCGCAAGTGTGCTGTCGATTGTCCTTCGTAAGAATGGATTGCATCAATATTTGTACACCTTCATGACCTCCATTAAGACCTCTTTAAGAACCCTTTCTTAAAAGATTTCACCACACACAAATTTGATTTTATGTTTAACACATGAACAATCTGATTTTTAGGACAAGCATCTCATGCTTTCTATTTTTCTTTCTCTCTTCCTTACTATTTTTCTCTTCCTTTCCCTTCCTATTTTCACTTCAAATTTTTTTCACCTCTTCCTCATCTAATCTCACATTCAAAATCATTTTCGATAATTTTTATGCCATATGGGGCACCCCTTAAATAAGGGATGAAGGGGCACCACTCAAGACATCAAGGGGCGCCAACTCTTGGCGTCCCAACTCCCTAACACGGTGAAATTAATTTTTTTAGTATGGAAACCCTAGTGTTAGGCATAGAATAAGAGGTGTTTCATCTATAGAAGGACTCTTCCTCTATAAGAAAAAATCAGAACCCCAATATATGGTGCATGGAATTAAGGGAGAAATTATTTGATGCAAACACATCCCATGTGTCATCCCAAAATTTTTGTATGGAATAAATTCATTATATAAAATTTCTAGGAGTAGAAGATCCTTCAAGCAGAAGGACTCCTCCACTTCTACACCAACAAAATCCCAGGAGCCATCATATGGCACGTGGAGAGAAAAAATGGATGGAATAAAAGAGGAATTAAGAGTCTCATGAGAAATGGACTCTTCCACTTCATCACCCAAACTAAAGGTGGCGTCCAAATGAATTATGGTGTGGAGTTCCTTCCAAGAGAACTCCTTCTCCTCTTCAATGCCTACACATCCTGAAGCTCCATCAAATGGGGCACAAAAAATTGGAATGTGAGGAATTTGGTAATAAAATTAAGAGGAGTAGATGAGAAGGACTCTTCCTTCTCATCACCATTTATTTTAGGCATGCCAAACATTTTGACATGTGGAGTTGGCATAGAGATGATTTAAACCATATGGAACACTTTCATAAAATCCAAATCAGTAATCTATTTAAATATAGGTTCAAATCCAATCACATTAGGTCAAGACAACAAGTAAAAGGTTAGCACAAACATATTTTCACTGAACCCAATTGAAAACTTGGGTTAATTCATGTGCTAGCAATTTAATTAACATATTAAATTTATAATAAATTTAAATTGATTGGACCAAAATTAAATTCTTATTGTGTGTGACCCATTGAGTTCTAAATCTAGCCAGCAGTGGATCCAAACTCTTGACGTAACCCTAATTTGATTAGATTAGGTCAGCACGAGAGTCCCAATCAACTAGAACTCTTTCTAATTAATTCTTAAATTAAACTCTTTTAATTTTGATGAATTCATAAGTCAAGACTGATATCTAGCAATATATCATGACTATCCGAAAGATTTAAAATTTGATGAAAATACCAAAATTATCTTTTTATGGTGAGTTACCGTGCAATTCAATCCTTCGATCACACAACATCCCAGAAAGATCATAGATATAGAAATATGTCAAACCCAAATATCTAAACATATGTATCTCGATCCAATAATGATGACGTGATTGATGAATCAGTAAAAATTATTTCTACTATTCATCTCTGTTCTGGCCAGAGACTTTCAGAGTCACCATCCTATGAGATCTCATAGGATATTCTCTTCTCCTACAAGGAGTGACCGATTCCTTGTTGACCACTCACTATTTCCATGCATACTTTGTCATATCCAGAATATCTCACACACATCTCAAAGTGATGTGCTATGGAATAAACCAAAGTAAGGATCCTTGCACATAAGGTACCATTGTGATCTCAGGTCAAAGGATCACATGCACTACTCCCACTGTATAACCATCTGTTGACATGCTGTAAAGCTCCATCAGATATTTTTTTTATGGGTCAGTTTAGTGAACTTATTCTTCAATGAGCATCTACATCCTTGTATTAGTGTCACCACATAAGTAGTTGTGAGATCATCCACCTTCTCCATCGAGCATAGATAAGATGTACCAGTCTTATCGGAGTCATCAATCCCCAACTCGATGATCCAATGATTAGAAATATTCTAGACTGGGGCTATCAAAATTTTAGATCTCACTGACATGATCTCATCAGGGCCCTAAAATTATTGCCCTAATCTATGGGGTTTATCATAATCATATAAATATGATGCAGCAAATGATAAAATATAATACCTCGCATAAATAAAATAACTAATATCATGCAAATGAGCAGAAAGATAATAAAAAAAAATCTCTTCGCATCCCTATGCGATGGGCTTGTAGGGCACTATTCTTTCAAGCCGCACATGCATCCAACCTCTACGGAAGTCCACTCGAAGCTCCAATTTGATTGATCTTCTTAGGAGTGCTAGCTCGCACGAAAACTTTCTTCTTGACTGATCTGGATCCTTTCTTCAAATCTCTAGAATCTATTCAGAGATTGAAGATGGACTTCTAGAGGAGATGAAGAGGTGGAAGAAAGATGGAAAGGAGACTATCTTCTCTTTTCTATTTCTCTCTTTCCAAACCCATAGGAAGATACCCTAGATGACTAGGTTTTGCGCACACCCCAAGAGAGAGGACTCTCCTCATTTTTTTTCACCAAAAACTCACACCCCAGACTCAAAATGTGAAGAGCACTCACTCTACTCTTTTACACACTCAAAACAAAATTAAAAACCCCTTTTTATTGGCATGTAAGGAATAAGGGTAAAGAGTCCTAAAGATTATGGACTCTTACAAGATATCGCCTCCTCTCATCTATTCATGCCAAAACATGCCCAAAAAAATATGGGACGCCCCATCCCATATTTTTTTATGATAAATAAATTCTCCAACTAATTTTTTATAATAAAAATCTCCTCAAAATATCACACACATAAGGAGAAAAAAATAAGTTGGTGGTAAGGTTTTGTAGATAATGTCAAACATTATCTATATGGTATCCAATTCAAATCTAATTTGAACATACCATTTAAAATTAGATCTTACCCAAATTTGGGTGTGAGATAGAAAGGAAAGAGCTCTTTAGCATAAAAAAATCTCACACAAAATAATTTTGTGCATGGAGAAAGGTTGCATCCAATGTTGGAGGCGCAAGGGAGAAGAGTCCAATGCAATATGGACTCTTAATTTTCTTACTTGAATCCAAACCAAATCATATCTGATTTAGTATAAAAAAAATAGATAAAATCTAATCTAATTAGATTTATAAATTTTTAATCAAATCTTAATCAAATTAAAAATTGATTGAATCAAAATTCTGATCAAATCAAGAATAATTCTTTCTTAGCGATTAGGTCATCTCATAGCCTAATCAGGTCAAACCTAATTGAATCTAATTCAATTAAATTTTATTTAATCTTTTTTGCTCAATCAAATTGAGCTAATTAGTAATCTAATTACTAATTAATCTTCTATTAATTTACTAATACTTGGTGAATAAATTTATTACAACTTTTGCACAAGGTTAACCATCAATCGAATTGATGATTAAGCCCTTGAATGATTCTCAATCATTGATCAGCCACATGACCAATCAGAAACTTCTTTTAAGTGTGACCGTATAGGTTTGAACCTAAGGCAGTAGCATAAGAATAAATTTTTGAACCAATCGATGTAACCATCGAGCAATGGGACCTGATGTCTGGATAGGTCGAATGATGGTGAAGCAACATTCAAGAACCTACTGGTGTATGGTTACCATATAATTCATCCCTTTGACTCTAATGCTCGAGGATGACCTAAGATTTAACTGTCAATCCTAGATAAGTCATCCACATTATATTTTAATCTTTCAAATCCATCATATGGATTGTCCGGACTTAGGTTTTGCAAAATTGAAATATATTGATACATTAACTCCTACTAATTTGGAGAGGTCAATCCCATCTTGACTCATGCACTGACTTAACAAGTACTTGACCACACTCAAAAATCTTCCATCACTGAATTATAAATTCAGATTGTCTGGCATCAAAGTATAGTGAGTTGCTTGCAAGTCACTATGGTGATCTCAGATCGAAAGAACATTTATACCCATACCCTTCGTGAGCTATTCTTGACAGCAGAGTACTCCACATTTGATCATATTCAATGATGATGTACTCTTACATCTCATCTACATGTCATACCAATGTCTCTACATCATTTGGTTATGAGGACAACCAATACATATGGCACACAACGACTTACACTTGATATCACTATCATCTTAGTGATAGCGTATCGTTTGGTCACGAACTAGTTTAAGGACTATGCAATAAATTTTTTTTTATCGATCAAAGTAGTCCTAAGAACTTCATTACAATATAGGAGTTTGTTACAATATCTAATCTTATGATAAAAAAAGTCAAATAATTTTTATTATTGATCAATTTATATACATTTATAATTAGCACAATCATCAAATAATTGACTTTAGGATATATTTCTCAATAGTTTTGAAGATATTATGATGGAGATCATAATATATCTCATTACTAGATAGAATAAAATCTATGGAGTCATACATTAAGAAATTTCATCTTGAATTAACTAATTGGACTTATGAAGTTCTAATTGAGTTAGAATTTAATGAAATCTTATTAGGTTTAAGAGAACCATGCTAGTACATGGTTAAACTCAATTCTTCTTTGGACTTCGATTCCTTATTAGATAAGGATTGGATCAAGTCCATAGCCTTGAACCTAATCTAAATCTATTTTGATTTGAATTTGGCTAGGTACCTATTTATGGATCCAAAAGGATTGGATTAAGCCAATTAATTGGCAAACAAATCTCCTTATCTTCTTTTTTTATTTTTCTTTTGTGGTGAGGATTAATTGGAAAGAAAGAGGAGGTGCATGCCTTCCTTTTTGAAAAGACCAAGGGCACATATTCTTGGAATGGGCAAGTGAAGGAAAGAGGGGCCCACCCTTCTTTTGTTTGGGTATGGAAGGAGAGAGAGAGGGACCACGCTTCCTCTCTTGTGCACTTAAAATCCTAAGGGGGCGTCAAGAGTTGGCACCCCAACTATCTGCCTTAAACATCATGTGATGCCTCCTCATCTTGCCTTATAAGATGAGGGCGCCACATCCACTTAACTTTCAAGGCAAGGATCTTCTTTCTAATTGGGTTTGATTTTCTTAAGAAGAAAATTAGATTAAAAGGCAAGTGACCTTATGATATAAGGACTAATCTTTTTAGCCTGATTGGATAATGATTTGGCATCAAGAAAAGGCCTATTTAAGGAGATAGTCTCCTAGGGTTTTAAAAAATTAATTTTTTGTGATTTTAGATCTCTCTCCTTCTCCACGCCATCTCCCCTTCTTTCTCTTTTTCCAACATCCAAGTGTTGGGCATCCCATCTTCTCACACATCCAAAATTGAGGGTGATTGCTTCTACATCAAGAATAAGAAGAAAGGCTGCTGTTCAAGTATTGAGTTCGCGGTCAAAGATCAAAGGTTGATCAAAGGTTCAAAAGGCTAAGATCCTACTTGAAGAAGAAATATCTATAATGAGAAGAAAAATTTAAGATTGATTTCGATGGATATCTGTAGAGGTCGGACATGTGTGCGGCTCAAGAATCTTCAAATCCAAGATCATCGATTTGCAGTGTATTTCTACCCGCGCAAGGTATTAAGATCTGATCTCAATTTAAATTTTTAATTTTTAGATTATATGCATATCTTTGATCTAGGACTTAGGTAGATGTAGATTAGATCTATAGCATGTAGGGTTAAAGGGTTTAACCTAAATCTGTTTCTGCTGCTGTTTCAAAATATTTTGAAATCTATGCATGCTAATCTACCCGATTTTTTAATAGTGGTATCAGAGCCACTGGTTCTTTAAGATATGTATAATCTAATTTTCATGTTAGATCTAAAAGTTTAGATGATTTAATATGGATCTTGTGCTGGTATAAGGTTGTGCTGGTATAGAATTTATCCCCTATATTGACAAAATTATCCTAGCACAAGATTGATCGATTTTAAAAATTATTTTTTAAATATTTAAATTAATATTTTAGATCTAAAAATTAATATATATTTGATATATCTTTATTCATATTAGATCTAAAATTAGAATGATTAAATGTTTGCATCAGACTGGTATAAGGTTGTTCTCGTATAGGATTTACCTCTTATATTAAAAAGATTATCCTAGTTTGATATGAATCAATTTTTAAAAAATATTTTTAAAGTATTTTAATCATTATTTTAGATCTAGTTATGCATATATTTGATATCTATAAATTTAATTTTAGATCTAAAAATTAATATATATGTGATATATATTTATAGTTTAGATCTAAAACTTGATATATGTGATATACGATATTAGATTTAGATTTAAAACTATTTCAAGATCATAAGCCACTAATGTATGCAATGAACTATAATCTAAAAAATATTTTTAGAATCTAAAAATTATATTATTGTATATAGGTATAGGTTGAACAAATTAAGTTTAGTGATCAAACTACAATTAGGATCAATTAATTAGATCAAGCTAGAACACGTTGTTGATTTTGAGCAGTTGATTGAATCTAATCAATTATTTGTTAGGATTAGGTCAAAAGAGTTCAAAGTTGATTTTAGTTGTAGTTGGTCATATTGATTCATATTTTGATGTGAATTGATTAACTCAAGATCTAATTTGACTCAGTGGTTGGGGCCCATTTCAATAGGTTAACATGATCGATTCTAATTGACCAATTTGGTGTCTAAGGTAAATATCTAGATGGTGGTTATTTAATTGGTTCTATTATCTGACCTGATCAATTTATTGGTGTCTAAAAAAAATAATGGAGGGACTCCCACTCATCTTAACTTACCTAATCATTTTGGGAGATTTAGTTTCGTACTAGGTTACTTGTTGACTCGAGTTTACCCATGTCAACTAGGATGTTTAGACATATGGATGTGTTGACCTGAACTTGATTAGTCAGATATCATATCTGCTGATTTAGAAGAGATCTAAACCTAAATCTTCTTACTAAATATTAAGTTTAGAGATCTTCTATCACTGGAGAGATGTGGGTGCCTTTGTGACATTGATTGTTCTCAGCTGGTTACAGTAGTTCGGTTGCATCGAGAAGGTACAACCACTCTATTAGCATTTGATGTCCTGAGGTAGAGATGTGGTTGGACTCAATAACTATTAAGTGAGGGTCTCAATGATGACTTTATACTCATTGGTAAACGATGGGTC
Source organism: Elaeis guineensis (assembly GCF_000442705.2). NCBI lineage: Eukaryota > Viridiplantae > Streptophyta > Magnoliopsida > Arecales > Arecaceae > Elaeis > Elaeis guineensis. The sequence goes on along the minus strand of NC_026006.2, from coordinate 15,920,732 downwards.
TGACTTAACTAAAAAATATGTCAATAACTATTAGGTGAGGCCACAGGACTTAGAGATCAAACCCAATACATCTTGTTTAGTTAAGCAATGGACAAGGTATTGTCCACTCATTGATCTATGCTATGGGAGATGCGTATGGATTAGTGAGACCGCAGTACCCATTAAAAATTGATCGCATATAAGTTTTCATTTTTCCATTTGAAGAGTGTGGGAGATTTAAAAAAATAGTGGGAGCCTTGTTTGTTTTTTAAAGTGATGTGTGCGATGTTGTCGTTAGGACATTATGCAATCAGTTTAATTCCAACTCCTAAAAAAAATTTTGTAAATAGCAGCAAGCTAAGTTGAATCCACAGAGAAGGCTATGGGTTGAGATTTTGAAATCTTTAATTTTTGAAAGAAAAAAAAGAAAGATTGAATGGAGTCAAAATTGTAAACAAAGGACAGAAATTAAATGGTGCAGAAAGATAAACTCGGAACTAAAATCTACTATTTAGATCTTAGTATCTGAAAGGAATATGCCCTATAAGCCAATCCAAATGTATAAATTGAAGGATATTCTTTTTGTCTCCTGATAACTCATGTACTGATGTTATAAATAAATAAAGGCATTTAGTTCATCAAATGCTGCATCTTATTTTTTATTATGATGAACCCCATAAATTAGGGCTATGGTTTTAGGGTTATGATGCGATCATACCAGTGAGACCTAAAACCTTAAAACCCTAATTTTAAATATTTCTTGTCGATGGAACATTGAGTTGGGGATCAATATTTTCGGTAAGACTAGTACATCCTGTGTATGCTCAGTTAAGAGGATAATTGATCTCACAATTACTTGTGTATGACACTAATATAAGGATGTAAGTGTTCATTAGAGAATGAATTCACTGAATTGATCCAATTAAAGAACATCTGATGGAGTCTTATCTACATGTCAACAGATTTTTCTCATAGTGGGAATTGTGCATGTAAATCTTTTGACCTGAGACTGCCATAGAACCTTATAAGCATGAATCCATATTTTGGATCATACTCATTCATGATTTAATCATGTACGGGGTGTTCTGAATATGATGGATTGCATATGAAGGTTGTGAGTAGGTCAATATGGAAATGATCACTCCTAGTAAGAGGAGATGGCATCCTATCTGCTTCAATCAAATAATGATTCGGGAAGACTTTGATCAGAGCATTATGAAAAATTAGAAATGATTTCTAATATTTCATAAATTGAATCATTATTATTTGATCGAGATAAATGTGAATATAAAATTGAGTTTGATATTTTTTTATACCCAAACTTATATTCGGGATGCAGGATGATCGTAAGATCAAGTTGCACGGTAATTTTTCACTAAAGAATATTTTTGGTATTTCCATCAAAATTCCATATCTTTCAGGTAGACATGATACATTGCTAGACATCAATCATGTCTTGTGAGTTTGATCAAATTAAAGAGTTTAATTCGATCATTAATTAAAAGCTATTCTAATTGATCAAAATGGTTCAGCTTGATTTGACCTAAATCGGCTGGGTTGTGTTCTAACCAAATTAGACTAAATTACATCTGGACTTACTGCTTGCTAGATGTGGAACCCAATGGGTCACACACAAAGAGAATTGATCATGGGTTTAATTTGATTAAACCATGTTTGTAAGTTGAACATGCTAGCACATGTTGCAAACCCTAGCATTTAGATTCGAATCGAATTCGAATCGGGTTCCGATTTGGGCTAATTTAGAACCAATTTGAGCCAAATTGGATTTGGTCTTGAAGTGGGTTTGAAGTGTTTTGATTGGGCTTGCTATTGGATGCCAAAAACCAAGAAACCACATGCCTAAGAGTCTCTCTCTTGGCGTGTGGATTTGAATCCATGCGCATGAGCCACATGGCGCATGGATGGAGTTGGCGCCACCTTTAGATAAGGTCTTTTCTATTTTTTCTCTGTGACTTTTATTCTACGAATGATTTTCAGATATCTTAGGAGGTTCCTAAGAGTCCTTCTGAGTATTAAACTCTTCATAAAAAAATTAGGAGAAGTGGTAGGAATTTAAATCCATGCGCATGTGTCACATGGCGCATGGATGAGAGATGGTGCACCTTATCTTGATCTTTCCTATTTTTTCTTCGAGACTTTTGTTCTACGAATGATTTTCAGATGTCTTAGGAGGCACCTAAGAGTCCTTCTAAGTATTAAAGGCATCATAAAAAAATTAGGAGAAGGGATAAAGATTAAATCAATGCGCCACCCCTTGGAAGCGCCCCTTGGAAATTTCAAATGGGGAGATAAGTTTTAACTTATCCATGCCCCTTAATCTCTTGCGCCATTCTTCAAGTTGGCACCCTCTATCTTGGCCATTGGATGGTCTTCCTTCCAGATCCAAAGGCATGGGTTGATGGCACCAATAAGAGAAGCTTTGTGACTTCTCATCTGAACACCGTAAGTTAAGATCGAAGAGTCCTTCTGAAATAAGGCACCTCTTCAACCCAACTTTGATGTACACATGGCATTTCTTAATTTATGGGGTGTGAGAAATAGAAAGGAGGCATGAGATAAATTGTCATAGGGCATGAGATGTTTTGGTTTGCGCCTTTACGTGCAATATAAATAGGGGTGCACGTCGAGGAGTCTGTGCGCATTCAGAAATCTTCTTTCTTTCTTACAAGAGGCTCTGCTTGTCTAATTTTCTTTATTCTTTCTCTCTAGCCTAGATAAAGTCCTTATAAAGGATAAGAAATCTTGCAAAAGGCTTAGAAAATTGGAATAAAAATTAAGGAGACAAGGAGCAAGAAAGGAAGGCAAGAAAAGGTCCAACAGTGTGATAGCAAAGCCAAGAAAGGAGGTTCTGCCCAAATTGCATTTAAATTCTGATAAATCAGAATTTAATTGTAGAGTATTTTTAAATAAGTGCTAGTGGGTTGGTCGAGTCTCCATGTGGATCAACGTTGGAGGGTGAACACGTGGGCACCTGGTGGAAACCCAGACAGATTGCTACCGGTAACTAAGCACAAATTAGGGTCTAGCGATAAGAGGTATGTTTCTATATCTTTTATTTTGATATTAATGCATATTATATGATTTAATTTTTGATAAGGTGATCTTGGAGTTAGGTTTTGACTTTTATGATTTCATTATAATTGCTTTGAAATCCGTGCTTTCACCATTGTCACAAAACTTTTCAGTGGTATCAGAGCCACCTTGTTAGAATTAAATCATATGATGATATGTTAATGATTTAATGGCAATATTATAAATATGATATGATCATTATTTATGTTTTAATATGATATTAATATGATGAGATCATATTCATTATTTCATAATTAAATTATGATGTATATAATTATGGAATATTGCTCTGTCATATTGAATTGTGTTCACTATGATGCTATATGATGAGATCATATTCATTATTTCATAATTAAATTATGATGTATATAATTATGGAATGTTGCTCTGTCATATTGAATTGTGTTCACTATGATGCTAATTTCTTTTATTCATATATTTATTATGATATAGAAATTAAATATGCATTGAGACCTAAAAAGCCCTCTGTAAAATGATATTAAGTTGTAGTGTAATTAACCAATAGCAGAACCAGTCTATGATGTCTAATTGATCAATCGGTGTCTAGGAAAGTGGTTCATGATTGGTAAAGAGAACGTGGTTTCTAATTGGTTCCGTTGTCTGACCTGGCCAAATTTATTGGTGTCTAAGGAAAGCAACGGGGGGACCCCCACCTCTCTCCCACTTACCTGGCTGATTAAATTAATTTAATTCTTGGCTGGGATGCTCGATGTTATATTCACTACATTATGGCCTTCCTTCATGCTAGGACATTATTATGTCACGAACCATATTAGGTTTGTTGTGTAACCACAAGACCAATTATGAAAACTGACATAATATTGTTCTGACGCATTGAGATGCTTATAGTAATTTTTGAGTATAATACTTTGTTGTGTAACCACAAAAGCATTTATATTCTATTTTTGACTATATTAAAATGAAGGGTCCTACTTAACTAAAATATTATGGTCTGTTGTGTAAACACAAGGCTATTAATGTTTTAAAGGCCAGGGTTTTTATTGAGAATTGCATGAGATGCAATTGGAAAGAGTTTCCTACCTTTAAACTTATAAAAGGTTTGTTGTACAACCACAAGATCTTTTATAAGGAATTAGGGTCTCGATCCCACTAAGAAAATCAATCAGGGTTTTCTCGAACATCATACTAGAGGGTTATGATGTCTGATAAAAATAGTGGGAGACATAATAAAATTAAAGTCCTAATTTAATTATGTATACCATCTTGAGTTGTTCGCTTATGTAATGTTCTTTATTATGTAGATTAATGGCTTCTTCACTTTCACTTCGCTCCATTTTGGATACAAATAAATTGACTGGTACCAACTATGTGGACTGGTTGAGAAATCTTAAAATAGTACTTAGTCAAGAGAAGCTTTCTTACATCCTCGATACCCCTGATATTGAGCCAGTTGGGGAGGATGCCACAAAGGAAGAAAAAACCACATATAGGATGTGGCAAAATGATTCTTTAACTGTCAAGTGTATCATACTTGCCTCTATGACAAATGAGTTACCGAGATAGCATGATAGCGTGGACACTCATTCCATATTGCTCAATTTAAAAGAGCTTTATGGAGAACAGAGTAGGACTGCTAGATATAAGATATCTAAGCAGTTATTCCGTGCCAGAATGACAGAGGGGTCATCCATACAAAACTATGTTTTGATGGTTATTGACCTGATCACTCGATTAGGTCAATTAGGTTTTGTTATGGATGGGGAGTTGAGTCAAGATCTAATCCTGCAATCACTCCCAGAATCATTTTCTCAGTTTGTCGTGAACTATCATATGAACAAACTGAATTCTTCCTTACCTGAGCTATTAAATATGCTCAAGACAGCAGAGATCCATATCAAAAAGGATAAGGCTCCTCTTCTTCTTGTGGATGGGATCTCCAAGAAGAAGGCAGGCAAAAAGGGTTCTAAAAGGAGGCTGAACCCTAAAGGTGGTATAAATAAGAGAAAGAAGGGAAAGAAGACCTTCGGACAGTCGACCTGCTTTCACTGCGGCAAGGCAGGTCATTGGAAAAGGAATTGGAAGGCTTATCTTGCAACAGTGAAGACTGGTGCAAATAATGCACCAAAAGGTATGTATGAGATACATACAATATTATCATTGAATTCTTCCATTTCAAACTCTTGGGTATTGGATACTGTCTGTGGTTTTCATATCTGCAAATCATTGTAGGGGCTGCAGAAAATTAAAAGTTTGAGAAAGGGAGACTTCGAGCTCTATGGTGCTGGAGGAGATTCTATCCAAGCAGAAGCTGTAGGGATATATATCTTGAAGTTTCCTTCTGGAAAGATCTTAGAGCTAACAAATTGTTATTACATGCCCAAGATCATTAGAAATATTGTATCTGTACCCTTGTTGATAAAACAAGGATATCAAATATCTGTAACGAGCAATGGTTGCTCGATTAATTTTTCTAATGAAATAATTTGTCATGGTATTTTTGACAATGGTTTGTTAACTCTATGCTTGAATGATAATATTTTTCATATTGATGAAAATAGTAAACGTAAAAGAGATAATGTAAATAATACCTTACTTTGGCATTGTCGACTTGGTCATATTAGTGAGACTAGGATTAACAAGTTGTACAAAGAAAAGTTCTTTGATTCTTATGATTGTGAATCATTAGGAACTTGTGAATCATGTCTCATGGGTAAAATGACCAAGACTTCATTTAGTGGACATGGAGATAGGACAAACGAGTTGTTAGGACTTGTACATACAGATGTATGTGGCCCTATGACAACTCAAGCCAGAGGTGGATACTAATATTTTATTACATTTACAGATGATTTATCTAGGTTTGGATATGTGTATTTTATGAAACATAAATCTGAAGCCTTTGATAAATTCAAAGAGTATCAAAGCATGGTCGAAAAACAAACTGAAAAAAGTATAAAAATCCTTCGATCTGATCGAGGAGGAGAATACTTGTCCAATGAATTTTTAGACCATCTTAAGGCAAAGGGAATTATCTCTGAATGGACACCTCCTTATACGCCACAATTAAATGGTGTAGCCGAAAGGAGGAACCGTACCTTATTAGATATGGTACGATCCATGATGTGCTTCACTGAATTGCCTACCTCCTTCTGAGGTTATGCTTTAGAGACCACAATAATTATCTTGAATAGAGTACCTTCTAAATCTGTATCTAGTACTCCATATGAAATATGGAGAGGTAAGAAGCCCAATCTTAAATATTTTAAGATATGGGGATGTTCAGCATATGTCAAAAAAAATTTTGGACATAAGCTAGATACTAGAGCAGATAAATATTTATTTGTAGGATATCCTAAGGATAGTATAGGATATCTATTCTACCACCCTACTGAACAAAAGATATTTGTAAGTAGGCATGCCACTTTCATGGAAAAAGAATTTATCCTAGAAAGAGGCAGTGGGAGAAATATTGAAATTAATGAAGTTCAAGAACAACAAATAGATATTTCTCAACCAAATATTCACATAAATAAGGAAGAACCAGAACACATAACTCCTATCCGTAGGTCAGATAGGGTACGACATGTACCTATAAGATATGGGTTCATTATTGAGAATAATGAAGCCTAAGTCATTGAGAATGACGAACCTTTGACCTATATGGAAGCTGTCATGAGTAAGGACTCAGACAAATAGCAGGATGCCATGAAATTCGAGATGGACTCCATGTACACCAACAAGGTATGGACTTTGGTTGATGCACCAGAAGGGGTAAACCCTATGGGGTGCAAATGGGTCTATAAGATAAAGATTGGAGCAGATGGTCAAATAGAAACCTATAAAGCTAGATTGATAGCTAAAGGTTTCAGGCAAAAATAGGGTATTGATTATGATGAAACTTTTTCACCAGTTGCCATGCTCAAATCTATTCGGATAATGCTTGCAATAGCAGCATACTATGATTATGAAATATGGCAAATGAATGTGAAGACCGCCTTCTTGAATGGTTTTCTAGAAGAAGAGGTCTACATGTCACAGCCAGAGGATTTTGTCTCAATTGACAGACCAAATCTAGTATGCAAGCTTAAGAAATCTATTTATGGATTAAAGCAAGCCTCAAGGAGTTGGAACATCCACTTTGATGTAACAGTCAAAGAGTTTGGTTTCATCAAGAATGTGGATGAACCTTGTGTGTATAAGAAGACTAGTGGGAGTGCCCTAGTTTTCTTGGTTCTGTATGTAGATGACATACTTCTTATTGAGAATGATATCCCAATGTTACAAACAGTCAAATTATGGCTATCAAATAAGTTTTTCATGAAAGACTTGGGGGAAGCATTCTATATACTTGGTATAAAGATCTATAGAGATAGATCTAAAAGAATGCTAGATTTATCCCAGTCTAGGTACATTGACTTAATACTGAAAAGATTCAGTATGAATGAGAGTAAAAGAGGTTATTTATCCATGAGTCAAGGCATACATCTCTTTAATAAGATGTCTCCTAAGACAACTGAAGAGAGAAATAGAATGAGTTCTATTCCTTATGCTTCGACTGTAGGATCAATAATGTATGCTATGTTATGTACCAGGCCTGATGTAGCTTATGCCTTAGGCATAGCCAGTAGATTTCAGGCTGATCCAGGAGAGGATCATTGGAAGGCTGTGAAAAATATTCTTAAGTACTTAAGAAGGACTAAGGATATTTTTCTTATATATGGTGGATCTGATCTTAAACTAGAAGGATATTCTGATTCTAGTTTTCAATCAGACCCAGATGATAGCAAATCCATTTCAGGGTATGTCTTTACTTTGAATGGTGGAGTAGTGAGTTGGAAGAGTTCTAAGTAGCAAACAGTAGCTGACTCAACCACAGAGGCAAAATACATAGTTGCAAGTGAAGCCGCCAAAGAAGCTGTCTGGATGAAGAAGTTCATCACTGAATTGGGCGTTGTTCCTGAGATTGAGAACCCAGTACCACTTTATTGTGATAATACTGGAGCAGTTGCTCAGGCAAAGGAACACAGGTCTCACCATAAATCCAAGCAAATTTTGAGATGCTTCCATCTCGTTCGTGAAATAATTGAAAGACAAGATATCATTATTGAACGAGTAAACACAAAGAACAACATAGCGGATCCGTTTACTAAAGCTTTACCACAGCAGCAGTTCGATCACCACCTCAATAGTATGGGATTGAAATATAAGGGAGATTGGCTTTAGTGCAAGTGGGAGATTGAAAGGAATATGCCCTATAAGCCAATCCAAATGTATAAATTGAAGGATATTCTTTTTGTCTCCTGACAACTCATGTACTGATGTTATAAATAAATAAAGGCATTTAGTTCATCATATGTTGCATCTTATTTTTTATTATGATGAACCCCATAAATTAGGGCTATGGTTTTAGGGTTATGATGCAATCATACCAGTGAGACCTAAAACCTTAAAACCCTAATTTTAAATATTCCTAGTCGATGGAACATTGAGTAGGGGATCAATATTTCTGGTAAGACTAGTACATCCTGTATATGCTCAGTTAAGAGGGTAATTGATCTCACAATTACTTGTGTATGACACTAATATAAGGATGTAAGTGTTCATTAGATAATGAATTCACTGAATTGATCCAATTAAAGAACATCTGATGGAGTCTTATCTACATGTCAACAGATTTTTCTCATAGTGGGAATTGTGCATGTAAATCTTTTGACCTGAGACTGCCATAGAACCTTATAAGCAAGAATCTATATTTTGGATCGTACTCATTCATGATTTAATCATGTATGGGGTGTTCTGGATATGATGGATTGCATATGAAGGTTGTGAGTAGGTCAATATGGAAACGATCACTCCTAGTAAGAGGAGATCGCATCCTATCTGCTTCAATCAAATAATGATTCGGGAAGACTTTGATCAGAGCATTATGAAAAATTAGAAATGATTTCTAATATTTCATAAATTGAATCATTATTATTTTATCGAGAGAAATGTGAATATAAAATTGAGTTTGATATTTTTCCATACCCAAACTTATATTCGGGATGCAGGATGATCGTAAGATCAAGTTGCATGGTAATTTTCCACTGAAGGGTATTTTTGGTATTTCTATCAAAATTCTATATCTTTTAGGTAGACATGATACATTGCTAGATGTCAATCATGTTTTGTGAGTTTGATCAAATTAAAGAGTTTAATTCGATCATTAATTAAAAGCTGTTCTAATTGATCAAAATGGTTCAGCTTGATTTAACCTAAATCGGCTGGGTTGTGTTCTAACCAAATTAGACTAAATTACATCTGGACTCACTGCTAGCTAGATGTGGAACCCAATGGGTCACACACAAAGAAAATTGATCGTGGGTTTAATTTGATTAAATCATGTTTGCAAGTTGAACATGCTAGCACATGTTGCAAACCCTAGCATTTAGATTCGAATCGAATTCGAATCGGGTTCCGATTTGGGCTAATTTAGAACCAATTTGAGCCAAATTGGATTTGGTCTTGAAGTGGGTTTGAAGTGTTTCGATTGGGCTTGCAGTTGGGTGCCAAAAACTAGGGAACCACATGTCTAAGAGTCTCTCTCTTGGCATGTGGATTTGAATCCATGCGCATGAGCCACATGGCGCATGGATGGAGTTGGCGCCACCTTTAGATAAGGTCTTTCCTATTTTTTCTCTGTAACTTTTATTCTATGAATGATTTTTAGATGTCTTAGGAGGTGCCTAAGAGTGCTTCTGAGTATTAAACTCTTCATAGAAAAATTAGGAGAAGTGGTAAGAATTTAAATCCATGCGCATGTGTCACATGGCGCATGGATGAGAGATGGTGCACCTTATCTTGATCTTTCCTATTTTTTCTTTGAGACTTTTATTCTATGAATGATTTTCAGATGTCTTAGGAGGTGCCTAAGAGTCCTTCTGAGTATTAAAGACATCGTAGAAAAATTAGGAGAAGGGATAAAGATTAAATCAATGCACCACCCCTTGGAAGCGCCCCTTGGAAATTTCAAATGGGGAGATAAGTTTTAACTTATCCACGCCCCTTAATCTCTTGCGCCATTCTTCAAGTTGGTGCCCTCTATCTTGGCCATTGGATGGGCTTCCTTCCAGATCCAAAGGCATGGGTTGATGGTGCCAATAAGAGAAGCTTTGTGACTTCTCATCTGAACACCGTAAGTTAAGATCGAAGAGTCCTTCTGAAATAAGGCGCCTCTTCAACCCAACATTGATGTACACATGGTATTTCTTAATTTATGGGGCATGAGAAATAGAAAGGAGGCATGAGATAAATTGTCAGAGGGTGTGAGATGTTTTGGTTTGCGCCTTTACGTGCAATATAAATAGAGGTGCACGTCGAGGAGTCTGTGCGCATTCAGAAATCTTCTTTCTTTCTTACAAGAGGCTCTGCTTGTCCAATTTTATTTATTCTTTCTCTCTAGCCTAGATAAGGTTCTGATAAAGGATAAGAAATCTTCCAAAAGGCTTAGAGAATTGGAATAAAAATTAAGGAGACAAGGAGCAAGAAAGGAAGGCAAGAAAAGGACAACAGTGTGACAGCAAAGCCAAGAAAGGAGGTTCTGCCCAAATTGCATTTAAATTCTGATAAATCAGAATTTAATTGTAGAGTATTTTTAAATAAGTGCTAGTCGGTTGGTCGAGTCCCCGTGTGGATCAACATTGGAGGGTGAGCACGTGGGCACCTGGTGGAAACCCAAACAGATTGCTGCCGGTAACTAAGCACAAATTAGGGTCTAGCGATAAGAGGTATGTTTCTATATCTTTTATTTTGATATTAATGCATATTATATGATTTAATTTCTGATAAGGTGATCTTGGAGTTTTGTTTTGACTTTTATGATTTCATTATAATTGCTTTGAAATCCGTGCTTTCGCCATTGTCACAAAACCTTTCAGTATGTACTTGTAATAAAATTAAATTTTAGAGATTTAAATCTTAATTAAAATCTAAATGATATTGCAAGAATTAAAAAAAAATATAGCAAGAGTTAAAAGTGCAAAAGAAAGTAACTGGGTACTAGGATCTACTAACTAGATCCTAGCTTCTATTTGTAATAAAAATAAAAATAAGTAAATTAGTTAGAATAAAATTACTTTTGCAATAATTAAAATCTGAATTCAAGTACAAAATATTAAGCAAAATTAATAAAAAATAAATAAAAATTAAATATAGAAAGTAAACTAGAAAGCTGTAACAAGGGTTGGAAGTTGATTCCCGCAGCCTCATCAGGAAGACAGTTGGTGGACTCTTCTTCCTTCATACTCCATGGAGCTTGCTCATATTCTCTTCTTCTTTTTCCTTAGATCTGATCTTAGAAAAGATGGAGACTTGATTGAAGTGATGGTGGAGGAAATAAGGCTCTCTTTAAGGCACCCCTTTCCTTGAAGCTACAACCCAAACCCTAAGCCCTTGTTGCCGCCCTCTCTCTCTTTCTTTGTGCTGTCCATAATTTTTTAGATACTGATACTTAGAACGTGGACTCTTTTAAAAAGGCCTAGGTTTTGGTGATTTTTTGGTATTTTCTTCTTAAATTTATGCCAGGTAGATCTCTCTTGATTTGGAAGGCTGTATCCCTTCAATTTGAGAAGTAGTCACATGAAGAATTGCCTTATTTTCTTTTGCCACCCAAGCTCCTCATGCTGAATCATTTTGGACTCTCATTTGCTATTATTTATTCCTTTCTAGGTTAGCTCCTTTCCACCCAAAATTGGTTTCCATATCAAGTTTTTTCTGCAAGAAAAACTAGGAAGAACCGGGGTGTATCGGGTGTTTCCTATTTTGTCCAACACTGTTACCAACTTTAATTTGATGTAGCCACCTCATCTAAAATCCAAATTGACTTCTATAAATTATATTCTTTTCTTGCTCATCTCTGATTTTTTAGGATTTAGTCTTGCTCAATTTGGGGTCTTATAGCCTATCTTTCAGGGGTCCTCATGCCAAAGGTGTCAAAATCAAGGGGGTCCAACCAAGAAAGAGATTAACTGCCTTTTTCTTGCTTTCTGTGCCTCCTAGCTCCTTTTCTAGCTGATAGCATCAACAAAATGAAGGTGTGGGGTTAGGGTTTCATAGGGTGGATGGTCGGCTAGGGTTCTGAGGCTCCAGGGTTTCAAAACGTCTCTGATGATTTGAATTTACCTGCCAAATAAGGAAGAAACATAAATTAAACTTCTCATAACTTTTTTAATGGGTATAAAACTTAATTTTTGGTACTTAGATTAATCAATCAATTTGATATTTATTTTTCATGAATATGAACTAATTTCATATTTTTCAAAACTATTTTCAAAAATACTTAATTTTGCAAGAAAGTCCAACTTAAGTATGAAATTAGGATTTCTTGAAGATGTTAGCACCATTAAATACATAAAATATATGTATAAATATTATTTATCATGCTTCAACAAGATCCTCTCTTACAAAAATAGGCCTAGGATTGAAAGCCAAGAAGTTTTCAAGTATCACTAACTAGATATTGAGTTTCGAAAGTAGATTTCATAGTTAGTCTACTCAAAAGCTTTTTTAGAGTATATCCAAAGATCTATAGTACTTGTACGTGTGATGACTAACTTAGCATATGGGTGCTAGCTTGTAAAAGGCGAATGTTTTTTCTCTTATCACCTATTTTAGTTAATTTTTTGTACTCCTCCAAATTAAGCTCATGAACTATAGTAGCTTTCATACTTGTTTTCTTCTTCTTTTCTTTTTCTTTTTCTATCTTAATTTTTTATAATGCTGAGCATCTTGGCCTTCCCTCCACCATTTGACGTGAACCTCCACACTTGACTAGGTGCAGAGATTCGGTTACTAAGCTTAAGGCAATTCATAGATACTCTGTATTTTGTACTTTTATTTTAGGTAGATAGCTCTTTCCTCAAATTTAAATTTTTAATTGGGGTGTATATCAATTACCTACTTTAAATAATAATCAAATTCTCAGTTGGCCTTACAATCAACCCCTACTTTGCCTCGTTAGTGTGAATGTGCAATTAAAAGTGCTCATAGCCTTTCGATGACCTAAGTAGGCTGCTAAGAGTCTGATCAACTAGTCTACTCCTTGGCTCGCTACATTCATTAGCAAATACTCTCTAATTCTATTATTTTTTTATAATCTATTTTGCTCAAAATTTTCTTTCTGATACATGGTTTATTCAATAATTTCAAAAGATTTTTCAACCATTTTTCAAAAATTTTCATTTTTTTTCACAATATCCAAGATATTTTTTAAAAAATTTTTGAAAAATTTTTTCTACCTCCAACTTAATTATCATTGTCCCTAATGGTATAAACAAGTTAAAGAAATATATTCAAACCATAAGAATAAAAGAAATGAAAAAGAAGATAGGGAGAGAAACAACGTGAGAGGAGGAGCTCATCTTCAATTTGAAGGCTGCAAAATTTTTTATGATTTATTTTTTTAATTTTTTTTTAATTTTTTTAATTTTTTATATATTAGATTGCTTTCCAGCAAGCGCTAAGTTTATCGTCTTCAACTAGACCATGTCGATTCTGTCACCTACCTCATGTCGAATATTGGATTAACAAATTTCAATAGTTTTGGATTGCCAATCTCAGAAAGATGGCCTACAATCTCTCTATTGATAAATTTTAGTATTTTATTGTCAATCTCCAGAAAGTAGTTTATGATCCAATTTTTTGTCAGTTTTATCTTTCTAAGAAGATAATTTACAAACCTATTCATAGACCCTTGTTTGTTAAGAATTTCTCCTATTTGTTTTTCTAAAATATTCATGAATTGAGTTTTTGGGTTAGAAGTTGAGTTCGATGCAATGCATACTGGAAGGGTATCATTTGATTCGAAACATGCATACTCAGGTGTGATCAAGGGCGATTTTAGTTCTAGAGGAGGTGGTGATTTTAAAGAGTAAGAACCGACTTCTAGGGCTGAAGGAAATCGAACTCTTAGTTTATATATCTCAGATAACTCATCCACTCTCTTCTTTCCTTTATCTTTTTTACAAATTAGAACTAGCATCAGTACTAGTTTCGAGCTTAGGTTCTTGTATGTGGTTAGTTTCAGTACTAACATCTTCTTTTAAATCCATATTTTGGCTAGCATCAGCACTAGCCTCTCTCACCTGATCTTGGGTAAGGATCCTTAAGAATCCTACCACTTCTAAGCTCAGAGATTACTTTGTCATTTTCAAATTAAGGATTCTTAGGTAGGACATTAGATTGATGACTAGGTCTAGATGGTTGGTTCACATTAGGTGGGTTATTCGTAGGATTAGCAACAGGTTGGCTTGGCAACTGACCTTATTCTTTCCTCATGGTGGACTTAGCTATCTGTCCTATTTGTGCTTCTAGCCTAATGATAGATTGCTGTTGGGTCATAATCAGTTGTTGGAGTTGATTGAACCTATCATCAGCTAGATTCATCTATTGAGGAGGTGGGTATGATAGCTGATTGTGATATGGTGACTGGATAGGCATATTAAGCTGACCTCTATTATAAGCATAATTTTAGAATTGGGGCCTATTTTGAAAGTTTTGCATAAGAAGAATTTGGGTCTGAGTCTAAATCTGTTGGAGTCTCCAAGAAAAACTATTGTTCCTCTAACCTGAGTTATATGTATTTAAGAATGGATCATTGATAGGCTTGGAGTAACCTTGAGCAGCTTGAACTTGTTCTAAGATAAAAGGTAAAAACTGTGCAGCCATGGGATATTTACTCACATGATAGGCTGGGCTAGCACAAATAGAACAGATCTCTTGATAATTGAGAGGTGATATGTATTGCATAGGAGATTGTTGATCTAAGGCTAGGACTTTATCTATAAAAAGATCGACTTTATCTAATTTTTGGGCTACCAAATTCAAATTGATCTTAAGACTAGAATCTGAATGTTTGATCCCATAGAATGATGGAAACATCAATGATTATAGGTGAAAGAAATAAAATATTCCTTCATCTGCCTAGGTGGTTCTCTAAGATTTTCAGCCATTTGATTATCGAGTTTAACATGGATCAGTAATTCAATTTCAAAATTAGGTTCAACTAGATCAAAAAAAAGAAATCTCCTACCATGCATGTACCAGTGTAAACCCTAATGTGTGTGGTTCATATTTTTTTTTAATCACAAGTAAGTTGACAAACAAGTAAACTTAGACACTTATGGATTTCTTAGACCTAACAATTCGATGTAGAGTGGCTTAGTCTAGATGTAAGTTGGGTCTGTTTTTACTTTTTTCAACTAGCCAGATAAGAGGTGGGTCGTGGGAGTCCCTCCATTGCTTGCCTTGGACACCAATTAGATTAGCCAGGTAAGCTAACGGAAATAATTAAATAACCATGAATTTACTTAGGCTTAGTCTTTTAATCTTTTACCTCAGACACCAATTTTAGGGATGAGTCTAAACTTACTTTGTACTTGACTTCACCATAATACTCAAATTGAACTCAATTGATCCTAGGGGTCAATGTCTACTAAATTTTAATTAGGCTTAGGTTAATGCGGGATACTGGTTGGTTGATTTTGGGCTAAGAAAGGGTGATGAAATTTTTATTTTATCTTGTTAATGGGTGTTGTCCTTAAATTATTTTGATATGAATTACATAATTAATTTCAAATAATGGGTTCTATGCAACTAAGTTAGATGCATGAAACTAATTAAACATGAAAGCTTATCTTGTCTCTGGTGATCACCAAAAAATAAATAACTAAATAAATCTAGATGATGAATACTTCTAAATAATTAAGTTTCTACTCTTATCATATAATTTTTATTGAGTTTAAGTCGGTGACTTTTAGGTTAATTTGAAAAGGAAGTAAGTAATGCTAAAAAGAAAAGAAATCTAGGGTTAGGATTGATCTCACCAAGCAAAATTGGAAGCTTTCTATTTTTTTTTTGATTTTTTTTATAAAAAAATAAAAAAAATTAGTAATCTATATTTATAAAAAAATAAAAATAAAAAAATATTAAAATTGGTGCCTTCCCTGGCAATGGTGCCAAAATTTTGATGTGCATGATGTCGTCATTAGGATATCATGCAATCAGTTTAATTCTAACTTCTAAAAAATTTTTTATAAATAGCAGTGAGTTGCATTGAATCTATAGAAAAGGCTATGAGTTGAGGTTTTAAAATTTTTAATTTTTGAAATAAAAAAAAGAAATATTGAATGGAGTTGGAATTGTAAATAAAAGACAGGAATGAAACAGTACAGAAAGATAAACTCGGTACTAAGATCTACTATTTAGATCTTGGCATCTACTTGTAATAAAATTAAATTTTAAAGATTTAAATCTTAATTAAAATTTAAATTTTATTGTAATAATTTAAAGAAAACACTGCAAGAATTAAAAGTGCAAAAGAAAGTAACTGGATACTAGGATCTATTAACTAGATCCTAGCTTCTACTAGTAATAAAAATAAAAATCAGCAAATTAAAGAGAATAAAATTATTTTTACATTAATTAAAATCTAAATTTAAGTATAAAATATTAAATAAAACTAATAAATAAATAAATAAAATTAGAATAAAAAAAGTAAACTAGAAAGTTGTAATAAGGGTTGGAAGTTGATTCGTGCAGCCTCATCGTGAAGACAGTTGGTGGACTCCTCTTCCTTTGTACTCCACAAAGCATACTTGCATCCTCTTCTTCTTTTTTCTTGGATCTGATCTTAGAAAATATGGAGACTTGATAGAAGTGATGGTGGAGGAAACAAAGCTCTCTTCAAGGCACCCCTTTCCTTGAAGCTACAACCCAAACCCTAAGCCCTTGTTGCTGCCCTCTCTCTCTTTCTTTATGTCACCCATAATTTTTTAGATATTGATACTTGGAACATAGACTCTTTTAAAAATGCCTAGGCTTTGGTGATTTTTTGGTATTTTTTTCTTGAATTTATGCCATGTAAATCTCTTTTGATTTGGAAAGTTGTATCTCTTTAATTTGGGAAGTAGTCACATGAAGAAGTGCTTTATTCACTTTTGCCACCCAAGCTTCTCATGCTGAATCTTTTTGGATTCTTATTTATTGTTATTTATTTTCTTCTAGATTAGCTCTTTTTCACCTAAAATTGGTTGCCATATCAGCTTTTTTCCCTAAGAAAAACTAGGAAGAATCTGGGTGTACCGGGTGTTTTCAATTTTATCCAACACTGTTACCAACTTTAATTTGATGTAGCCACCTCATCTAAAATCTAAATTGATATCTATAAATTACATTCTTTTTTTGCTCATCTCAAAATTTTGTAAGATTTGGTCTTGCTCAATTTGGAGTCCTATAGCTTATCTTTCAGGGGTCCTCATGCCAAAGGTGTTAGAATCAAGGGGTCCGACTAAGGAAGAGATTAACTGCCTTTTTCTTGCTTTCTATGCCTCTTAGCTCCTTTCCTGGCTGATAGCATCAACAAAATGAAGGTGTGGGGTTAGGGTTTCATGGGGAGGATGGCCGGCTAGGGTTCTGTGGCTCCAAGGTTTCAAAACATCTCTGACGATTTGAATTTATCTGCCAAATAAGGAAGAAACATAAATTAAACTTCTCATAACTTTTCTAATGAGTGTAAAACTTAATTGTGGTCCTTAGATTAATCAATCAATTCAACATCTATTTTTCATGAATATGTACTAATTTTATATTTTTCAAAACTATTTTCGAAAATACTTAATTTTACAAGAAAGTCCAACTTAAGTATGAAATTAGGGTTTTTTATGATGTTAGCACCATTAAATACATAAAATATATGAATAAATATATGATTTATTATAAAATATTTAGAATAAATATTTAATAAGTATAAATATCTAACTAAAAACTATTTTTTCTATAGATAACCATATCGAGTTCCAACCCTTTAGCCCATATTCTTGACACAAATAGGTTGACCGAAATGAACTACAAAGACTGGCTCCAAAATTTGAGAATCATTCTCAGTTTTGAGAAGCTAACCTATGTCCTAGATCAGGATGAGCTTATGTTACCAGCTCATCCATCCCCTGATCAATGAGCTACACTTGAAAAATGGGTGGATGAGGATAATAAGGCAAAGTGTTACATTCTAGCATCCATATCCAATGATCTTTAGCGATAGCATGAAGATATGAGGATTGTCAAGAAGATGCTGAATCATCAGTAAGAGTTGTATGGTAAGCAGAGTCGCACAGCTTGCTTTGAGGTCTCTTGAAGACTATTCAGAGTGAAAATACATGATCGATAGTCCGTCAATGATCATTGTATGATAATGATCAAGGACATCGAAAAGCTTCAGAAGCTCGGGATAAACATGAATAAAGAATTATAGGTGAATTTGATCCTCTAGTCTCTTTCTGATTCTTATGGATAGTTCATTATGAACTACCATATGAATAAGATTAATAACACTTTGCCTGAATTGTTGAACATGTTGGTAGTAGCTGAGGGTACCTTGAAAGGTTCAAGGAGTACAGTTCTAACTGTAGAGCAGGCTTTCTTTAAGAGAAAATCTTCTTTCAAGAAAAAGAAGAAGCCTATAAAGAAGCAAAAGAATGAGGCCAAGCCCAAAAAGCAGGTTTCGAAGAAGGCTAATGACTAGGAAAGATATTTCTATTGTAATATCAAAGGCCACTGGAGAAAGAACTGTCCGACATACTTAGCGACTGTGAAGAACAGGAAGAAGGATGAGCCTTCTAAACGTACATCTGACTTGCTCATAATTAAAACTAATCTAATAATTTCTTCTTCTTCTAGTTGGGTTTTAGATTCTGGTTTAAGTGCTCTTTTGTGCACTTTGATGCAGGATCTTGAAGAAGTTAGAGGGTTGAGGGAAGGCGAGATCACTCTCCAGATCGATAATGGAGCAAGGGTTGCTACTGTAGCCATCAGGACCTACCCTCTACGATTATCATTAGAAATTAGTTTAATTTTGAAAGTCTGCTATTATGTACTTGTAGTTAGTAGAAATTTAATTTTTATATCTGTGCTGGCACAGGATAACTATAATTTTTATTTCAATAAAGATATGTATGCAATTTATTTTGGAAATAAAGTTGTTGCACATATTTTATTGATTGACGGTCTTTATTATTTGCATATGGATGTGAGTGTTAACATTAATAAGTAAACTATGAATGCCATAGAGTCTAAGAGATGTAGAGATAGGATTAGCCAAAAGTATCTATGGCACCTTAGGCTAAGCCATATAGGAGAGGACAGACTCAACAAACTAGAGAAAGATTGTCTTCTCGAGCCATTGATTTTTGAGTCTTATCCAATTTGTGAGTCTTATCTTAAAAAAAAGATGACTAAGCTGCCCTTTATGGGATAAGAAGAAAGGGCCACTAAGATATTAGTCCTGGTACATACTAACATGTGTGATCCATTCGATGTACAAGTCAAGGATGGCTATGTCTACTTCATAACTTTTATCGATAATTATTCATAGTATAATTTTTTATATTTGATGCATCATAAGTTTAAAATCTTTAAAAAATTTATAGAATTCAAAAAATAATAGAAAAATAGATTGAAAAATTCATAAAGATTCTTCAATCAGATCGATGAGAAAAATACCTTAGTAGAAAATTTCGGACCTATCTCAAAGATGATGGCATAGTCTCACAGTGGATACCTCCAGGGATGCCTCAACTCAATAGAATATTTGAAAAGAGAAATCAGACCCTATTAGATATGGTTCGATCCAAGATGAGCTTCATAGATCTTTTTGTCTTTCTTTGGAGATATGCATTACTTTCTGCAATTCATTTTTTGAATTAGATTCTCTTTAAATCTGTTCCTACCACACTATATGAGTTATGACATAGTAAGAAGCTGACTCTTGGGTACCTCAAGATTTGAGGATGTCTGGCCCATGTCAAGTGACAGCTGGTGGACAAGTTAAAGGCTAGGTCACTTAGGGCTCACTTTATAGGATATCCTAAGAAAATCATAAGATACCACTTCTATCTTCCTGAGGATCACAATGTGATTGTGAGTCGTCATGTCATCTTTTTAGAAAAGAAGTTTATCCAAGATGGAGGTAGTGGCAGAAGGATTGAGCTCAAAAAAAAAATCTCTAAAGAGCATTGAGTCTAAAAACCTAAACCCAGTAGTGAGCCAGTAGATGTGGTACCTCCTCCACCTCATAAATCAAGTAAAATCTTCCATCTTTTTGAAAGGTACTTGGGTATTTTTATAGAAGATCTAGAGGAAGCATTTTTTATGAGAGATAGGGATATTAGGAATGATCTCAAGATCTATGATGAGACAATATTAGATATTGACTCTGAGAAATAGATGAAAGTAATGAAGTCAGAAATTGACTCCATGCATTCCAATCAGATTTGGTCCTTAGTAGATCTATCTAAAGGTATTGTACCTATTGGGTGTAAATAGATTTATAAAAAAAAAATTGGGTCGGATGGTAAGGTAGAGACCTATAAGGAAAGGCTGATTATAAAAGATTATAGTTAATTCAAAGGCATTGACTATCAAGAAATTTTTTTGTCCGTGGCCATGCTAAAATCCATTCATACTCTGCTTGCGATTGCAACTTTTCATGATTATAAAATTTAGTAGATGGATGTGAAAACTACCTTTCTAAATAAATATCTTGAGAAAGATATCTATATGGAGCAGTCTTTAGATTTCATATCAAGTGATAGTGATCACATGGTCTGTAGGCTGCAAAGGTCCATATATGGACTCAAGCAAGTATCTCGAAGTTGGAACACTCACTTTAATGATGTGATCAAATGTTTGATTTCATCAAAAATGAGGAAGAGCCGTGTGCATATAAAAAGATCTGTGAGAGCACTATCATATTTCTCATATTGTATGTAGATGAAATCTTCCAGATTGGAAATGATATTTCCATGCTGACATCGATCAAAGTATGGTTGTCAAAAAAATTTATCATGAAAGATCTAGGAGAAGCTTCCTACATTTTTGGTATAAAGGTCTATAGGAATAGAGCTAAGAGAATGATAGGACTCTTATAGCAAATGTACATATAGGAGGTGCTGAAAAGGTTTAGCAAGAAAAACTCTAAAATGGGTCTCTTGCCTCTCAGGCATGGTATTCATCTCTCTAAGAAGATGTGTCCTGACACACTTGAGGAGATCCAGTGCTTGAGCAAGAGATCCTTTATACGTCGGCAATAGGGAGCCTCATATATGCTATGTTATATATACGACCTGATATAGCCCTTGCCGTAAGTGTTATGAGCAGATATCAGATGAATCCAGATGAAGAATACTGGATTACTGTGAAAAATATCCTTAAGTACTTGAGAATAACTAAAGATTTGTTATTGATCTTTGGTGGAGGATCGAAGCTGAAAATTGAGGAATACATCGATTTAGAATTCATGACTGATGTTGATAATAGAAAGTCTACATTGGAGTGTATTTTTATGTGTAATGATGGTGCAGTTTGCTGAAAGAGTTTCAAGCAGCTGATCATTACATATTCGACCATAGAAGCTAAGTATATCATTTCCTCTAAAGCTGCTAAAGAAGCTTTTTGGTTTAAGAAGTTTGTTGTGGAGCTAGATGTGATGCCATCAAATGCCATTGCACTACACTGTGACAACAATGATTTCATAGTCCTAGCTAAGGAGCCCAGGTCTCACTAAAAGTCTAATCATATAGAGCGGTGGTTCCACATTATACGTGAATATCTTGAGAAGAAGTTCGTTAAGATGTAGAGAGTCGACTCCATGCAAAACGTGACAGATCCGCTGACCAAGTCTCTCAGCCAATAGAAGATCGAAGCTCACCTTGAGAAGATAGATCTTAGGTATATGACCAATTGGCTTTATATCAAGTGGGAGTTTGTTAGATGAGTGCCCAAGAAGCCAATTGTTGACTGACACATTTTATATTTCTAGGGCTTATCTTTATACTTATAATATTAATAAAGAATTTTTTATTTTGATCATATTTATGTGTCCATGATTTATCTTAGAAATTAATAAAGATGATTTTGTATATTCTCAAAAGTATTAAGAATTTGAGACATATATTATTAGTGATTAGTTTCTAAATACTTTTGATCAAAGAATCATCACGAAAGACAATGATCAATCTATTTAAGATCGATACACTATCATCTCTTTTATGGAATGATGAGTCTCAGGTTTGCAGTGTAGGGATACTGGGGTGAGAGTGCGGGTGGTTGTTAGAGAATAACTTATACTGAGTATGATCAATACGAGAAATTACTTGAATATCTACTCACTCATCAGTGGTTATCTTGATGCTATAATGGTGTGAGTGATCCTTTGATCTGTGGTGTCATCAGCTATTCACAGTGAGACTACTGAGTTTAACTGTATTTTTTCTTGGTCCCTAGCCATTCGGGTCCTTACTGTGTGTTGGTGCAAAAATCTGCTTGCGTCGGAGAAGCTAGAGTCGCGGTCGCCGCCGGGACCTGCAAAAGAAGTCTAAACTGGAGGTGGGGTTACTCCGGCAAGACCCTCCGACGCTCAAGTTAGTTCTCTGCCTCAACAAGAATGGAGAGCTCGAACGAAAATTTTAGCAGAGTTTCTAGGTAAAAATGAGAGCTTAGAGCATAACATATCTGGGGTCCCCCCTTTTATAGGCGGAGGGGGCAACAAACTGATAGCGATGCCTGTAACCGTCTGGCAGTGGGCCGCCCAGAGTCAGGGAAAGTTTGTTGCGGAGAGTAGTGGAGTGGACCCGTGGCTATCACCGGGGCGTGCCACGTGGAGCGGAGCAGCGTCCGTTGTCGTGACTTGCCAGAGAATGGAAGAATCGTGCGGTATCCGTCGCAGAAAGTGGAGCAAAATTGTGGCCATTATTACGGCCTGCCAGGGGGTGATGGAGTCATGCAGAATCCGTCGCAGGAGGTGGAGCAGAGTCGTGGCCGTTGCTGTAACCTGCCAGGGGGTCCAGGCCTATCGACCGGAGTTCGACTGGGGTGTCTGACGGAGAGAGGTGGCTAGCCACCCGTCTGAGAGGAGCTTGGAGTCTGGCTCTCGCAGGAGCCCGAACGGAGTCTTCTTTTAGTTGAAGTCGGAGATGAAGTCCAGCTCCCACAGGAGCTCGGATGGAGTTTTCCCATAGCTGGGGTCGGAGACGAGCAAAGTCTGGCTCCCACAGGAGTTCAGGCGAAGTCTACCTGTAATTGGAATCAGGGACAAAGTCTGGCTCCCGCAGGAGTCCAGACGAAGTATACCTGTAGCAGGAGTCGTTGGTGGAGTTTGGCCCCCGTAGGAGTCCGGGCGGAGCCTGCAGGTGAAGTCGTAGGCGAGGTCCGGCTCCCGTAGGAGTCCGGACGGAGTCTGCAGGTGAAGTTGTGGGCGAGGTCCGGCTCCCGTAGGAGTCCGGACGAAGTCCGCAGGTGAAGTCGTGGGTGGAGCCCAGCTCCCGTAGAAGTCCGGGCGAAGTTTGCCTGCAATCAGAATCAGGGATGAAGTCCGGCTCCCATAGGAGTCTGGACGAAGTTGACCTGCAGTAGGAGTCGTCGGTGGAGTCTGGCTCCCGTAGGAGTCCAGGCGGAGCCTGCAGGTGAAGTCGTGGGCGAGGTCCGGCTCCCGTAGGAGTCCGGACGAAGTCCGCAAGTGAAGTCGTGGGTGGAGCCCGGTCCGGGTGGAGTTTGCCTGTAATTAGAATCAGGGATGTAGTCCGGCTCCCGTAGGAGTCTGGACGAAGTTTACCTGCAGCAGGAGTCGTCGGTGGAGTCCGGCTCCCGTAGGAGTCCGGACGGAGCCTGCAGGTGAAGTCGTGGGCGAGATCCGGCTCCCGTAGGAGTCCAGACGGAGTCTGCAGGTGAAGTCGTGGGCGAGGTCCGGCTCCTGTAGGAGTCCAGACGAAGTCCGCAGGTGAAGTCATGGGCGGAGCCCAGCTCCCATAGAAGTCCGGGCGGAGTTTGCCTGTAATTAAAATCAAGGATGAAGTCCAGCTCCCGTAGGAGTCTGGATGAAGTTTACCTGCAGCAGGAGTCGTCGGTGGCGTCCGGCTCCCGTAGGAGTCCAGACGGAGCCTGCAGGTGAAGTCGTGGGCGAGGTCCGGCTCCCGTAGGAGTCCGAACAGAGTCTGTAGGTGAAGTCGTGGGCGAGGTCCGGCTCCCGTAGGAGTCCGAACGAAGTCCGCAGGTGAAGTCGTGGGCGGAGCCCGGCTCCCGTAGAAGTTCGGGCAGAGTTTGCCTGCAATCAGAATCAGGGACGAAGTCTAGCTCCCGTAGGAGTCTGGACGAGTTTACCTGCAGCAGGAGTCATCGGCGGAGTCCGGCTCCCGTAGGAGTCCGGGCGGAGCCTGCAGGTGAAGTCATGGGCGAGGTCCGGCTCTCGTAGGAGTCCGGACGAAGTCCGCAGGTGAAGTCGTGGGCGGAGCCCGGCTCCCGTAGAAGTCCGAGCGGAGTTTGCCTGCAATTAGAATCAGGGATGAAGTCTGGCTCCCGTAGGAGTCTGGACGAAGTTTACCTACAGCAGGAGTCGTCGGCGGAGTTCGACTCCCGTAGGAGTCTGGGCGGAGCCTGCAGGTGAAGTCATGGGCGAGGTCCGGCTCTCGTAGGAGTCCGAACGAAGTTTGCCTGCAATTAGAATCAGGGATGAAGTCCGTCTCCCGTAGGAGTCTGGACGTCGTGGAGAATCCGGTCGACGCTGGTGGGGTCCTGTCCGTCGGCAAAACTTGGGAGTGTGGCGGAGGCTCGGCCGCCCAGGATGTTTGAAGAGATGTTGCCGGAGGTCGAAAGTCAGTTGGATCCCCGGAGGGTCACTTCCATCATGAACTTTGGCTGGGGGATATTTTATACCCAACACCAGTCCCCCTACTTTCGAGTTCGAATTTTGAATGAAGGAAGTACAGAAAAATTTTCACAGCCAAAGTTATCCTCTTGAATCCTGTGCACGATCGCCCCCGGATATTTTGTCATTAAATGCGTGCGTGCTGGAGTCTTTTCGAATCGGGGCGATTCGAATGGACCCTTCAAAATTCCCACCGGTATGCTGGCCCAGGTACGGTGCAGTAATGGCTCCGTCAGCTGTCAGCCACTTTTAGCCGCCCGTCGTGGTGAGTGGGACACGTGTCGAGCGCGGGTTGGCCTGGGGGATTCGCGATCATCATGGCACCGGATCCCAGGGTCTATTTAAACCCATCTTTCCTCCTGAAAGCTCTATCGGCATCCTCTTTTTCTCCGAGAGTCTTGACCCTCCTTGGCGTCTTCTTTGCCCTAGGCATCCTTCGAGTCATCCCTGTCCTCGCCCCTCTGCATCCTTCAGAGTGATCTAGGTCAGTCCCAGAACCTTCGCTTTTCTTCTTGCCATTTAGGGGCCTTTTCTCCTCCATTTTCCTCTATTGCATTCCTCTGAGTTGGTCTCCCGCAACCTCTCATCCTTTGTCCCATCCGTTTTCTTCAGGATCTTTAGGGTCTTCATTTGAAGTCATTCGAAATATCCTCCGGCACCTCCGCCTCTAGCGGTTCCGGGAGTTCTTCCGCCTCAGCCCCCCAGGAGCCCCACCCTGTAGACGAACCCGCTCCTGGGGCTGGACTTCGGCCGATCTTTGCGTCGGGCGCCATTCCCTGCTCCCTGACCCTGGATGAACTCCTACTGATAAGGGTTCAGTATGGAGTTCCTCCGGAGTACGACCTGGAGCTTTCTGACCCCTCCGACTGGGCTAGCACTCCTCCATCCGATCGTTTTTGCCTGTATTAAGAGGCATTCCGTGCCGGACTCTGGCTTCCGCTCCCGTCCTTCATCGTCGCCCTTTTCTGCTTCTTAGATATCTCTTTAGCTTCAGTTGCTCCGAATTCTTTTAGGTTTTTGATAGGGTTCCCCTCCCTTTGCCACGTAGTCGAGGTTCAGCCATCCCTCTCTCTGTTTAGGCACTTCTATACCTTCAAGCATCACCCTTCGGTGAAGGACTGGTGGTATTTCTTTCCTCAGTTTGGCAAGAAGGGGTTGCTGAAAGGGGCTCCCTCTTCAATCCACAACTGGAAGGGGAAATACCTCTTCGTCCACTGCCCAACTTTGAGGCTGGGCCTGCCCCCTTGGGGCTCTCTGAGGGACTTTGTCCGTCGGGCTCCCAGTCTGGGGGAGGATGACCTTCAGGCCACTCGGAAGCTTCTTGACTATTCCGCTCCTTCCCTTCCCAACCTTCTGAGGGAGCAATTTTTGTTCAACATCGGCCTGAGCCCCCAGGATCCTGCGAGTACTCCATCTATTCTTTCCTCTTCTTTTCTTCCGTCCTTCTTCTTTTCCTTTCTTTCTCTTCTCTCTTCTTTTCTTTTCTTTCTTTTTTTTTGTTTTTGTTTTTTTTTTTTGGCATGTCACTTCTTTCCTTTTCACCCCATTACTGATTTCTATTTTTTTTTTCTTTTTTTTTTTTAGGAATGGACGTCGAAGCAGCACGGATGCTCGCCAGGGGCCTCAAGACCCATAAAAGTAAAGGTGCCGCGGCCTCCGGATCAGCAAAGAAGGCCAGGGTGGAGGAGACGAGCTCGATCGTACCTATCCAGGTGGCTCTCGCGATCGACATTTCTTTGGACGCCGAACCAACGGCCCCCCGTGTAGGAACCAGATCTAGGGTTTCAGGGTTAGATCTTGAAACTTTTTCAAGATCATACAGTGGAAGACTAAAATAAATCAAAATTTATTTGCTAAAACCAGAGAATCCCTAGATCTAACATCCTATTACATGATTATTACATAGCATTAAATCAAAAATTAAAATATATAAATATAGCATGAACTACATGTTGATCATATCAACATGTTTCTATACCACATCTAATGTATGTATTAAACAATAGATCAGATCTATTACCTTGCAAGTTAGATGCTCTAACCTCAATGATCCGGGCTTAAGGATGATGTTGCAAGCTGCACATGCGTCCGGCCTCTAGGAGTCATCCACACGAGCCCACGAATCTCGATCAGAAGTCCTGCTTCAGGAAATCAGCACAGTATGCTAGTACTGCGCTGATCCTTCTTTGATGGTTGATCAGGTGCCTCCTTCTTCTTGATTTGGACTCTTTCAAAGATGGAAAGTAAAAGGAGGAGTTTTATATCTGAGACACTCTCAGAAAACTCAAGATGGAGGGAGGATAGATATGAAAACAAAAAACCCTAGAAGAAGACCCTCTTCTTATTCACGTTTTTCTCTCTAGACACCCTAACTTGTATCTTTTATATCTCCACGACCCAAAGGTCTTTCTCTCTGATTCTTGGATGGCACAAAGGTCTCTCAAATCTCTATCTTCTCCTAAAATTTTACAAAGAAACTCATTTTATACAGAGAGATATGATAGAGTCCTTGTCTAGGTCAAATACCTAGTCAAGGCTTATTCAAACATGGCAAGTTAAGGGGTGCCCAACTCTTGAGCACCTCCTCCATATTTTCATACATGGATCAATATCAAAGGATACACAATATGTACCCTAAAATCCATGAAAATTTCAAAAAAAATTTGGATAAATTCGGTGCAAAATTGAAAGAGTTTTGGATTTCTAAAACTCTATCTCATAGAATTCGAAATCCAAACTTATTCCTTTTTGATTTGATCCAAACCACCTTCCATATAAGAAAGAAGAGAGGAAACCTTTTGTGAACATGGGAGAGACCTGGGAGAGGGCTTTTGTCACACAAAATAAGTGGAGATTGGCATTGAATAAGAGAGAGGGCGTGGGGAAGGCTTATGTGGCGCAAGGTGGAATCCTAGTCTTACTAGGATTCTATCTTATGACTTGTTTTAATTTGGTTTTCCAGACTAAATCAAACCAAAATTAGATCAACCTAATTAAAATAGGTCTTAACCCAATTAAGAACCTAATTTAATTAGATTAAATTAAATTTAAATCTGATTTAATTTTTTAATCAAATTAGAAATTAGATTGATCCAAGTCTTAGTTGAACTAGGACTAGTTTCTTCTTGCACTTGGCTTATCCAATAAACCAATTGGACTTGATTCAATCAAGCCCAAATCAAATATAATTAAATCATATTTAATTAGACTTAATCTCAGCCCATTGGCTTAATCAAATTAAGTCAATTAGCAATCGAATTGCTAATCGATCCTCCTGCAATACTTGCACTGGGTTAAATGTCAATCGTATTGATCATTTAACCCTAGAACGATTCTTAATCATTGATCAACCATCCGATCGAATCACGAACTCTAATGTGTGTGACCTCATAAGTCCGAACCTAAGTCGGTAGCACAGAAATAAATTTTTGTACCAATCGAAGTGATCATCTAGCAATGGTACTCGACGATCGGATAGGTCGAATGTATAGAACAACATCCTTAGAACCCATGCGGATATAGTTTTCATATAATTCATCTCCTTGACCAAAATGATCATAGGACACCCCAGAGTTCAACTGTCAACTCTGATCAGGTTGTCCACATTGTATTTCAAAATATCAAATCCATCTGATGGATTATCCTGGCCAAGGTTTTGCTAAATTGAAATACAGCGACTCATTCTTCTCCAACTCTTGGAGTGGTCAATCCTATCTCGATCACACTCTGACTTTGCAAGTACTTGACTATGCCCAGAATCCTTCCGTCTCTGAATTAGAAATTCAGTTAGTCCAGTACCAAAGCACAGTGAGTTGCTTGCAAGTCACTGAGGTGATCTCAAGTCTAAGGGACACTTATACCTATATCCCATCAGAGACATTCTCGACAGTAAAATACTCTGGAGTTGGTCACATTCAATGATGATGTACCCTTACATCTCACCTGTATGCCATACCAGTGTCTCCACACTCCTTGGTTAAGAGGATAACCAACCCATATGGCCTACAGCGACCTATGCTCGATAGAAGCTGTCATCCTTATTAACAGCCTATCATTTGGTCGTGAACAGTTTTAAGGACTAATCGATAAATCCTCTCTTTATCAAACTTAAATAGTCCTAAGGACTTCATCATAACAACGGAGTTCATTAGAAGATGAAAGCTTATGATGAAGATGCCAAATATATTTTATTTATTAACAAATCAATTACAGTACTTGGTTGCTCAACCGTCAATAGCTTGACGATTGGCTTTTTGGGACACATTTCCCAACAACTCCCACTTATCCTAAAGCCACTTGGCATAGTATCTAATACCCATCTTCGACTTATGGTTGTCGAACTCCTTTATCGCCAGGGCTTTAGTGAAGGGGTCAGCTAGGTTCTCCTTTCCGTCGATCTTTTGAAGGTCGACATCACCTCGATCCACGATCTCTCAGATCAGGTGGAAGCGGTGCAAGATGTGCTTCATCCGCTGATATGTTTTGGGTTCCTTCACCTGAGCTATGGCACCAGTGCTGTCGCAGTAGAGCAGGACTGGACCATCGAGGGAGGGTGCTACTCCGAGCTCGTTGATGAATTTCCTCAACCACACAACTTCCTTCGTGGCATCCGATGCTGCGATGTACTCCGCTTCACAAACAGAGTCTGCCACAATATGCTGCTTGAAACTCTTCCAGCAGATGGCTCCACCATTCAGAGTAAAGATATAACCCGACACGCTCCTGCTGTCATCATGGTCAGATTGGAAGCTGGAGTCTGTGAACCCCACAAGTTTCAGATCTGACTCACCATAAACCAACCATTGGTCCTTAGTATTTCTCAAATACTTAAGGATGGCTTTAACTACTTTTCAGTGATTTTCTTCAGGATCATATTGGTATCTACTCACTACTCCTAGTGAGTATGCCACATCTGGTCTTGTACATGTCATGGCATACATGATAGATCCCACGGCTGAAGCATATGGGACTCTACTCATACGCTCTCTCTCTTCAGGAGTTGTCGGACAATCCTTCTTAGAGAGAGAAATTCCTTGGCCTATCGGTAGATAGCCCTTCTTAGAATTCTCCATGCTGAACCTCTTCAGCATAGTGTCTATGTACATGGATTGGGATAACCCAAGCATCCTTTTATATCTATCCCTATAGATCTTCATCCCTAGGATGTAGGATGCTTCACCCAAGTCCTTCATGAAAAACTGTGATGACCACCAAACTTTTATTCCCTGTAGTGCGGGGATGTCATTCTCGATTAAAAGAATGTCATCCATGTACAAGACAAGAAATACCACAATTGGACCATTTGCCCATTTATAGATGCATGGCTCTTCTCCATTCTTAATGAAGCCATACGTTTTGATCACCTTATCAAAACGCATGTTCCAACTTCGAGAAGCTTGCTTCAGTCCATAAATGGATCTCTGAAGCTTGCACACCTTGGACTCATCTGTGGATGTAAACCCCTCAGGTTGTATCATATACACCTCTTCGGTCAGCTCTCCATTCAGGAAAGCTGTCTTTACATCCATCTGCCAGATCTCATAATCCAGATGGGCAGCTATTGCAAGCATTATCCGAATGGATTTAAGCATTGCCACAGAAAAAAACGTCTCATCATAGTCAATACCATAACGTTGACGATACCCCTTAGCGACCAGATGGGCTTTATAGGTCTCCACCTTTCCGTCTGCGCCCCTCTTCCTTTTGAAGATCCATTTACACCCAATGGGTTTAACCCCTTCAGGTGGGTCAACACAATGTCCATACATCATTGACCTTCATGGACTCCATTTCGGATTTCATGGCTTCAAGCCATTTCTCGAAATCAAGTCTCTGCATTGCATCCATATAGGTGATCGGATCCTCATTATTCTCATCAAGTTCGATGGGATCATCATCCCGGACCAAGAAATCGTAGTATCTGTCCGGCTGATGCGGTACTCTACCGAATCGCCTTAATGGTGCAGGTACATTGGGCTCCGAATATGATCTAATCATATCAGACTCAGGTTTAGCTATTGGTGTCGGTCCTTCTACCAGTTGAACTTCATCAAGTTCAACCTTAGAGGCAATGGTTCCTTCACCAAGGAACTCCTTTTCTAAAAAGATTGCCTTAAGGCTGACGAACACCTTTTGTTCATCAGCATGGTAGAAAAAATATCCTTTTGTCTCTTTGACGTACCCTATGAATGAGCATTTGTCAGACCTAGGTCCAAGTTTGTCTGTGACTAATCATTCTTATAGACCGGGCACCCCCAGACCTAAGGTGTGAAAGTGCTGGCTTACGTTCCGTCCATATCTCATATGGAGTCTTAATTACAGACTTACTTGGAATCCTATTTAACAGATAACAGGCTGATTCGAGTGCATATCTCTAGAAGGATATCGGCAAGCTAGCAAAACCCATCATGGATCGGACCATGTCTAACAGAGTCTGATTCTTCCTTTCAGACATACCATTATGTTGTGGTGTTCCTGGAGGAGTCCATTGGGAGAGAATCCCATTCTCTCCTAGATATGTGAGAAACTCACTAGAAAGGTATTCTCCTTCTCGATCAGATCGAAGAGTTTTAATACTCTTCCTAGTTTGTTTTTCTACTTCACTTCAGAATTATTTGAACATTTCAAATGAATCCAACTTATGTTTCATCAGATAGACATATCCATATCGGGATAGGTCATCCATGAAAGTTATGAAGTAGAAATATCCATCTCTAGCACTGGTGCTCATGGGCCCGCATACATCAGTATGTATTAGGCCCAAGAGCTCAGTAGCTCTCTCACCTTTTCCAGTAAAAGGTGACTTGGTCATTTTACCAAGAAGACAGGACTCACAGGTTGGAAGTGATTCACAATCACTGACTTTGAAGATTCCCTCTTGAGTCAACCTGTTTATTCTGTTCTTGTTTATATGACCTAGCCTACAGTGCCATAAGTAGATATCTGACACACTATCTAATCTAGAGTGCTTGCCAGTTGAATAGACTCTTATCAGGCTTGATCTTTTTGG
Organism: Elaeis guineensis; assembly: GCF_000442705.2. Lineage (NCBI taxonomy): Eukaryota > Viridiplantae > Streptophyta > Magnoliopsida > Arecales > Arecaceae > Elaeis > Elaeis guineensis. The sequence goes on along the minus strand of NC_026006.2, from coordinate 15,888,939 downwards.
TCTGGCTCTGCACAGATGTCCCAGCCTGAACTTGCACCTTCTTGACTTTCTTCTTCTTGTTCTTCTTCCCTTTCTTAAAAGGTCGAGAACCAGAAGACGAACCTCCCACTAAGTTCACCGACTCCTTGTGAAGTTGGTGATCCTTCTCAAAGTTTTGAAGCAACCCCAGTAACCCGTGGTAGTTCTCTTCAAGCTTTGTCATTCTATAATGAGTGAGGAATGGGAGATAAGACTTGGGTAGCGAGTTCAGTATTGCATCTTTCTCAAGCTACTCATGCAAGGGAAAGTCGAGCTTGCTCAATCGTTCCATCAGCTCGATCATGTACAATACATGATGAGTGATAGAGGCATCATCCTGCATTTTGGCGTTGAAGATGGCACAACTAGTCTTGTACCTCTCTACGTCATCGGGTGTGCCAATGGCATCCTCCAACACTTGAAGCATGTCCTTTGGCTGAGCTATCTCGAATCTGCGACTGAACTCATCGCTCATAATAGCCAGCATGATACAGTGCACCATGGTCCGATCACTGAGCCACTTCTGGTAAGTATCTCTGACTGTTCCACGTGCATTGACAGTTGGCTCCTCAGGTGCAGGATCCATTATCACATATAGGATCCGTTCATGCTCCAGGACTATCTTCAACTTTTGGTACCAGCTACCGAAGTTGGGTCCCACCAACTTATCATTGTCCAACAATGATCGGAGCGATAGGGAAGTGGCCATATTTGCATAAAGGAGAACCATAACCTAATTAGTAATTGATTCATTAAACCTAAAGATTTGGATTTTAATCCAAAGGTTTCTCCCACTATTTTATTCGAATTGGTAGCCTCTACCTCCAATTCGAGGAATTACCCTAATTCCTTAGTGGGTACTAGAATCCACTTAGACTGCACACAAGCCCAACTTTGGTTGGCCAACCCATGTACATCTAAGGGTAGGTTCATAACCAATTATTTCTCTAAATAATTTTTAGTAATTTTAATTTTGCCCCAGAAACCTAATCAGTAGGCTTTGGCCTCCACTGTAAGGATCCAGTTAGGTCCAACCATTAACATGATCATACTTGGTGTATCTAACCAACGAATGATTAAGCCCAACTTTGGTTGGCTCACCTAACCACCATTAGAGAGACACTTCCAAGTCGTCATATGATGAGTGATAATTCCATTAGTCAACAAGCACCAGGCCTTCGGGTCTGCAATGATTATTGAGTTAATGGACTCATTATCAAACATCTTAATGGGAGGCAATGACTCAGTTATCTCCATAACTTTATCATTTTAAGGACCTAATAATTTTAGAGAATTTAAATAATATAGAGGATGAGGTCAGATGAACCAGCTTATCATGATCCTCCCACTGGCTTCACCAAGTCAGCTTAAAGGAGACCATTAAAAGGGCTGGTCTAGGAGCACCTAAATTAGTCACACTGATTTACCTAGCTGACATGGATCAGCTCAAATAGTCAAGTGATCCGATCAAAATATAATTTCACCAAGAGGTCAGGTAAGTTCGATCAGTGGGAGGGTCTGCCAAAGCTTGCCTTAGACACCATCAGAAATGGCCAGGTAAGCGGGCTCCCAATTAAAAATCACCGGTCTGGTTTACCTTAGACACCAACTAGTTTAATTAATTTCGATTAGATCAACCTAACAGTTCGTGCTAGACCACTTAGCCAAGAATCAAGTCCATTTGGTTCTCGTTAAAGATATGGACTTGACCAACTACAACTATTGTAATTGATCTAGAGAATCTTTGACCTAATCTAAGACAACAATTGATTAGATTTAGTCAATTCTCTAATTAAGTCCATCTTTAATCTAACCATAGGTCTAACCCAATTAATGGACCTAATTCCCACTAACCCATTAACCCAATGTGTTATGATTTGTGTCTTAGGTTCTTCAATTCACAATCCTAGAACCTAATCAAACAACTTCTTAATTCTTAATTAAGTTTTGGACTGAGGGTTGGGTTTGGCTTTTCAAAAAAAAAATTTCATATCTGTAAAACAATTTTACAATATGATTCTACCAACCATATTGCATGTTTGATTCATAATCAAGATACAACTGAAATAAACATGAAACTACTTTAGATCTAATCTAAACAGGTTCATGTAATTGAAACAGTTTGAACTTTAAACAATTTCTTTGCACAAAAATTATTAACAAAGAGATTTTATTTTAGATTTAAATATCTTTTAAATCTAATAAATCATAAATTTAATCTAGATCATATCTAACAAATTTATGATTAAAGATAGATCTACACAATCTTTGCACTGTAAGGGGTAAACCTTACAGTAGGACAACCTTGCAGTTTATGATTGATCTAAAATTTTAATTTTAGATTTAATAATCAGATTATAAATTAGATCTAATCTAAGAAATAATCTAAGCATGTATAAATAATCATGTAATAAAGAACCTAGGCTCTGATACCAATTGTAGGAACCAGATCTAGGGTTTCAGGGTTAGATCTTGAAACTTTTTCAAGATCATACAGCGGAAGACTAAAATAAATTAAAATTTATTTTTTAAAATCAGAGAATCTCTAGATCTAAGATCCTATTACATGATTATTACATAGCATTAAATCAGAAATTAAAATATATAAATATAGCATGAACTACATGTTGATCATATCAACATGTTTCTATACCACATCTAATGTATGTATTAAACAATAGATCAGATCTATTACCTTGCAAGTTAGACGCTCTAACCTCGCTGATCCAGGCTTAAGGATGATGTTGCAAGCCGCACACGCGTCCGACCTCTAGGAGTCATCCACACGAGCCCACGAATCTCGATCAGAAGTCCTACTTCAAGAAATCAGCACAGTATGCTAGTACTGCGCTGATCCTTCTTTGATGGTTGATCAGGTGCCTCCTTCTTCTTGATTTGGACTCTTCCAAAGATGGAAAGTAAAAGGAGGAGTTTCAGATCTGAGACGCTCTCAGAAAACTCAAGATGGAGGGAGGATAGATATGAAAACAAAAAACCCTAGAAGAAGACCCTCTTCTTCTTCACATTTTTCTCTCTAGACACCCTAACTTGCATCTTTTATATCTCCATGATCCAAAGGTCTTTCTCTCTGATTTTTGGATGGCACAAAGGTCTCTTAAATCTATATCTTCTCCTAAAATTCACAAAGAATCTCATTTTATACAGAGAGATATGATAGAGTGCTTGTCTAGGTCAAATACCTAGTCAAGGCTTATCCAAACATGGCAAGTTAAGGGGTGCCCAACTCTTGAGCACCTCCTCCATATTTTTATGCATAGATCACTAGCAAAGGGTGCACAATATGTATCCTAAAATTCATAAAAATTTCAAAAAAAATTTGGATAAATTCGGTGCAAAATTGAAAGAGTTTTGGATTTCTAAAACTCTATCTCATAGAATTCGAAATCCAAACTTATTCTTTTTTGATTTGATCCAAACCACCTTCCATGTAAGAAAGAAGAGAGAAAACCTTTTGTGAACGTGAGAGAGACCTGGGAGAGGGCTTTTGTCGCACAAAATAAGTGGAGATTGGCGTTGAATAAGAGAGAGGGCGTGGGGAAGGCTTATGTGGCGCAAGGTGGAATCCTAGTCTTACTAGGATTCTATCTTATGACTTGTTTTAATTTTGTTTTCCAAACCAAATCAAACCAAAATTAGATCAACCTAATTAAAATAGGTCTTAACCCAATTAAGAACCTAATTTAATCAGATTAAATTAAATTTAAATCTGATTTAATTTTCTAATCAAATTAGAAATTAGATTGATCCAAGTCCTAGTTGAACTAGGACTAATTTTTTCTTGCACTTGACTTATCCAATAAACCAATTGGACTTGATCCAATCAAGCCCAAACTAAATCTAATTAAATTATATTTAATTAGACTTAATCTCAGCCCATTGGCTTAATCAAATTAAGCCAATTAGCAATCGAATTACTAATCGATCCTCCTGCAATACTTGCACTGGGTTAAATGTCAATCGTATTAATCATTTAACCCTAGAACGATTCTTAATCACTGATCAACCATCCGATCGGATCATGAACTCTAATGTGTGTGACCTCATAGGTCCGAACCTAAGTCGGTAGCATAGAAATAAATTTTTGTACCAATCAAAGTGATCATCTAGCAATGGTACCCGACGATCGGATAGGTCGAATGTATAAAACAACATCCTTAGAACCCATGCGGATATAGTTTTCATATAATTCATCCCCTTGACCAAAATGATCATAGGACACCCCAGAGTTCAACTATCAACTCTGATCAGGTTGTCCACATTGTATTTCAAAATATCAAATCCATCTGATGGATTACCCTGGCTAAGGTTTTGCTAAATTGAAATACAGCGACTCTTTCTTCTCCAACTCTTGGAGTGGTCAATCCCATCTCGATCACACTCTGACTTTGCAAGTACTTGACTGTGCCTAGAAGCCTTCCTTCTCTGAATTAGAAATTCAGTTAGTCCAGTACCAAAGCACAGTGAGTTGCTTGCAAGTCACTGAGGTGATCTCAAGTCTAAGGGACACTTATACCTATATCCCATCAGAGACATTCTCAACAGGAGAATGCTCTGGAGTTGGTCATGTTCAATGATGATGTACCCTTACATCTCACCTGTATGCCATACCAGTGTCTCCACACTCCTTGGTTAAGAGGATAACCAACCCATATGGCCTACAGCGACCTATGCTCGATAGAAGCTGTCGTCCTTATTAACAGCCTACCATTTGGTCATGAACAGTTTTAAGGACTAATCTATAAATCCTCTCTTTATCAAACTTAAATAGTCCTAAGGACTTCATCATAACAACGGAGTTCATTAGAAGATGAAAGCTTATGATGAAGATGCCAAATATATTTTATTTATTAACAAATTAATTACAATACTTGGTTGCTCAACCATCAACAGCTTGACGATTGGCTTTTTGGGACACATTTCCCAACACTCCGGGCATCTTCAAGGAGTCCGCCGACTGGGGCTCCCATTTCGGGGGTCCATTCCATGGAGGCGCCCGGAGCCGAGAGAGGGATGAGGAGGAAGTCGGTGGCCCGCAGGGGGAGTAGCCGCCGAGCCATCGTTGAAGAGTCCCTTGGTTCCGAAGAAGAGCCAGAGAATCCCTTCAATGACAGGGACTTGATCAAGCGGTTGATCGACGACTGCATTCTGCCTGAAGTCATCGAGAGGATTGACCGCGCTGATCCTGAGCAGTGAGTTTGGGACTCCCTGGGGTCCTTTCTCGAGGTAAACAAGTCTCCATTCAATTGGCTTTCCGACCTTTGTTCTGATTCCCTAGTCGCCCTTGCAGATTGGGCACCAGCTCCTTGCCAACATCGAGGCGATGAACCGGGCGAGGAGGGATGCCATCTAGGCAAACGAGCATCGCCGGGCTGAAGTCGCTCACCTCAAAGAAAAGGCTGCTGAAGTAGTTGCCCTCCAAGAGGCCCTGGAGAGAGAAAAGTAGGCCCGGGGGGAAGAGAAAAAGGCCTCGGAGGGGACGGTGAGAAAGGCGGAGACCGAGGTTGCCAATTTGGCGGAGCAGATTTCGGTCCTGGTCTCAGAGGCCAGGGGTCTTGCGGTGGAGGAGTTCAAGGCCTCCGCAGAGATGAGGGACCTGAACACCCGATTTGGCCTAGAAGAATTCATCAAGGGGTTCGAGCTCTGCTAGGAGAAGGTGGTCAGAAAATTTTTCGAGCTCGATCTCAGCTTCTTGGGCGAGGAGTCTGAAGATAAGGCCGGTCCCTCTCCTGCTGCTACTGCTGTCGCAGCCTCCCTTCCAGGGACACCGAGCTCCCCAACTCCTACCGCAGAGGTCTGAGACCTCCGACCTTGTATTATTATTATTTTTTTTTGCAATTTTTCCTTTTTCTTTTGTCTTTAAGAAACACTTTATCAACAAAGTTGAATTTCTCACCGTGGATGGCTTCTTCCTTCTTCTTTTTTGTTTTTCTTTCTGCAATGAGACGCGTCTTGATGCCTTGGTCTCCCGATGGCAGCATCCTGTCGAAGCACTTCTCCTGCCCCAGGGAATTCCGCTGAAGTCCATAATCCAGCGGCTGAAGAAGGAAGTTCTTCATTTGACAAAAGGAGCGAAGAAGATGGAAGGCGAGCTTCGCAGGTTAAGGGAGGGTTACTCTGAAGCCACCTCAGAGGCCACCCACTTTCGAAATCTTCATGTGAAGGGGATCATGGAGTACAGCTGGAGGAAGGCAGACTTCGCGAAGGAGCTTGAGGAACACAAGAAGAGCGCCAGCGATCGAATTTGGGCTCAGGATGCCAAGATCAGTTCTCTCAGGGTGGAACTATCAGCTGCGCAGGAGAGGATTGGTCAGCTGGAGGGAAGTTCGTCCTGGCTCTTGGCCCGGGCCGACGACGATCGGGAGTGGTCGAAGAAGGTCTCCGACCTTCAGCAGTAGCTTCAGGATGCCGAGGTGAGCTATGACGTGCATAGGGTCGGCTGGCGCAGGCAGGTGGATGAATATAAAGGGAGGCTCAGGGTGACGACCGATGAAGTCGCCCGTCTTCAAGGGCAGCTGGCTAACAGGGCTCAGCTTTCTTCTTCTCAGGATTCCAATGAGCTCCAGTCCCTAAGAAGAACTGCCGAAGGGCTTTCTGTCGCCCTTGGGGAGAGGACGGCTGAGCTACAGTAATTGAAGATCCAGCTGGCATGCGAGCAGCAGGCCGTCAAGGATGCGGAGGCAAAATCCGAGGTCCTGAGAAAAAGGCATCGAGAGGTGGAGAACGAAAGCCAGCGACTCCGTCGGGTGCTCCAGGATGCGCTGCTGAAAAAGAGAGAGCTAGAAGAGGAAGTTGAAAATCTGAGGCAGTCCTGGATAAGGGATGAAGCAGATAACTCGAGATCAGAAGGAGCAGGGCTTCCCTAGGGCCCTTTTTGGCCTCCCGTCTTTCCACGCATACATTTTCTCTTTTGTTGTTTTATCTTGCTTTTATCATTTTGCTCTTCTTTCTTTAGCCTGCCGGGCTTTGTAGTGTATATTTTGTGAATGAAATGAAAAGGAGATTTTGTGTTACCTCGTCCACGTGTTGTATTAAGTTGTTGTCTGCCAAATCCCTTTTGTCTTTAAGACTAATCCGACGTCGATGTCGTTTGGAGGTGCCCAATCATCGCCATGTCGATTTGCTCTCCTTGTCGTCCGTGGCCGTAGGCTCGAGTTTGGCAGTCCGGACTCTACATTACCTCGAAGGTGTCATTATTTTCTTGGCCCGTGTTAAGAGCCTTCTTAGAGATCGGGGATGTTTGGTAGGAACTTCCCATCTTTACCAGGATGAGGTTCCTTAGATCTTTGGTGTGGTTTGTTTTTCGTCTGCTGCCGGCGTAATTCATCACTTTCCTTTTCAATTCTCCTCCTCTTTTCGAGTGAGGGTCCTCCCCTTGCTTTTTAAGGGGTCGCGTAGAAGTGTAGAGGTGCCATTGAGGGAACTTTTCCCCTTATCTAATTTCGTTGGGTGGCCGGGTCCTTGTCATTATTAGGATGAGGTTCCCCCTCTGTCCTTGACATGGTCGATCTCGATTCGGGTTAGGATGAGGTTCCCATCCTGTTCCCAATGGGGCTGTGGGGGCACATAAGGGTCGTCGCAAGGGCCTCTCCCCCCACCCGATTTAAAAGAACCGGGCCTTCGACTTTGCTCATGTTAGGGCGAGGTTCTCCTCTTGTCCCTAACATGGCTGTGGGGGCAGATGTGGGTGCTGTTTGGTCTCTCCCCCCATCCGATCTAAGAGAAATCGGGCCTTCGACTTTGCTCACGTTAGGGCGAGGTTCTCCTCCTGTCCCCAACATGGCTGCGGGGGTGCGTAAGGGCGTTGAAGGGCCTCTCCCTCCATCCGGTCTAAAAGGAACTGGGCTTTGGACTTTGCTCACGTTAGGGCGAGGTTCTCCTCTTGTCCCTAACATGGCTGTGGGGCACGTAAGGGCGTTGAAGGGCCTCTCCCCCCATCCAGTCTAAAAGGAACCGAGCCTTCGACTTTGCTCACGTTAAGGCAAGGTTCTCCTCCTGTCCCTAACATGGCTGCGGGGGTGCGTAAGGGTGTTGAAAGGCCTCTCCCCCCATCCGGTCTAAGAGAATCGGGCCTTTGACTTTGCTCATGTTAGGGCGAGGTTCTCCTCCTATCCCTAACATGGCTGTGGGGGCACTCAAGGGCCGTTATATGGGCCTCTCTCCTGGTCCGACCTTAAAATAATCGGACTTTTGTTTTGCTCATGTTAGGATGAGGTTCTCCTTCTGTTCCTAACATGACCTTGTTTCAATTGTTTGAAGGGGTCGCCCCCAATCTTAACAGGTCCATGCCGAAAGGGAAAGACATGTGAAGTCGAAAGGAATTTTGATTCAAAGCAAAGTCGTGAGTAGAACATTTATAGGTTTTCCGAGTTCCATGGTCGTGGAAGGACTGCTCCTCCTTGAGGGCCTCCGGTGATGGAGTCGATGGTCCCGATGGGAGGCCGATCCCCGGGCCGCTCCTCCCTCCTTGGCGGTTCAGGTTGCGGCAGGGCCCTTGGCCGATCTTCTCTACCCTCAGGTCGGCACCGAAGGAACCTGTCGAGTCAACCTCGCCGGATGAGCTCCTCGATCTCATCTTGGAGCAGGATGCATTTCTCCGTGTCATGGCCGTGGTCGCGGTGGTAGAGACAGAACTTGTTGGGGTTGCGCTTCCCAGGGTGTGTGTGCATCCTCTCTGGCCTAGGGAGCTGCTCCCTGACCTCCCTCAGTACCTGGGTCTTCGAGGCATTGAGGGGGGCGTAGTTGCGGAATCTTCCCGATGGAGAACCCCGTCGAACCCCGCGATCCGGACTTCTCTGCCTACGTACCCGGGGAGGAGTATGGACATGCTTGTGCCCAGGAGGGGATCGAGAATGCGGTCGAGCTTCTCTTGGCCTCTTTTCGACTGCGGGCTTACTCGAGTCTCCCGCCTGCCGCTCTCTCGCAGTCTCCTCATCCTTCATTTTGAAGGCTTCCTCCGCTCGGGCGTACCCTTCAACCCGAGCCAACAAATCAGCAAAATCCCTGGGGTACTTCTTCTCTAGAGAGAACAAAAGGTCATTCTTCTGAAGGCCACCCTTCAGAGCGGTCATTGCTACCGATTGGTCCAAATTTCGGACCTCTAGCACTGCGACATTGAAACGGTTGATGTAGGCCCGGATGGACTCCCCCTCCCTCTGCTTGATATTAATGAGGGACTCCGAACCCTTTCGGGGGCACCGGCTGCTGACAAAATGGGCCACAAATTGGTGGCTCATCTGATCGAAGGAAAAGATGGTACCCGGCTTCAGCACCGAGTACCAGTTTCTCGCTGCTCCCTTCAAGGTGGATGGGAAGGCTCGGCATAGAATGGCGTCGGGTGCGCCATGAAGCAGCATCATCATCCGGAAGGCCTCCAGATGATCAACTGGGTCCGAAGTGCCGTCGTAGCTTTCAAACTGGGGGAGTTTGATGTTTGGCGGGATCGATTCCTGCATGATCGTTTGAGAAAAGGGAGGGTCAATGCAAATATCCTCACCATAAGCGGGGGGGAGCGTGACGGAGTTCTTCGATCCGTCGGTTCATCTCCTGGAGTCTCCGATCTAGGAAATCCTCTCGACTTCGAGTCTCGAGGGTCCTCTGGTAGAATGGAGGCAGGGATCTTCCAGGGGTAGAGTCGTGATCCGATTGAGGGCTCTCCACCCTCGGGTTCATCTTCCCAGGGAAGATGGGGCGGCTGGCCCACGTGGCCCGCCCCACCACCAGATTCTGGTGTTCTGGTGACACTCTTTTCGGGCGCACTGATGCCTGCAGCTGCTGCTGCTGCTGCATGGCCTGCACAGCCTTAGTGAGGCCTCTGACCTACTGTGCCAGCAGATCAAATTGCTCCATGCCGACCGCTATCATTGGAGGAGGCTGAGAAACTGGAGGTGAGATCAGAGCCTGAGATCTGGCCACGGAGGTCGTGGATCGTCGCGTGGATGCCTTACGGGGAGGCATCGAGCAAAGACCAAGTGGAGGAGGGAGGAGGGGGCACCGAAAAAGATGCCTGGGGGCAATCCCGTTGAGCGCTCCTTTAAGAACAAGGGTACTGCGAAGGTTCAGGCCCCTTCCTCTAACGCCAATCCTCTTGGTGCAAAAATCTGCTAGCACCAGAGAAGCTGGAGTCGCGGTCGCCGCCGGGACCTGCAAAAGAAGTCTAAACCGAAGGTGGGGTTGCTCCGGCAAGACCCTCCGACGCTCAAGTCAGTTCTCTGTCTCAACAAGAATGGAGTGCTCGAACAAAAATTTTAGCAGAGTTTCTAGGTAAAAATGAGAGCTTAGAGCATAACGTATCTGGGGTCCCCCCTTTTATAGGTGGAGGGGGCAACAAACTGATAGCGATGCCTGAAACCGTCTGACAGTGGGCCACCCAGAGTCAGGAGAAGTTTATTGCGGAGAGTAGTGGAGTGGACCCATGGCTATCATCGGGGCGTGCCACGTGGAGTCCGCCACGGGGAGCGGAGCGGCGTCCATTGTCGTGACTTGCCAGAGAATGGAAGAATCGCACGGTATCCATCGCAGGAAGTGAAGCAGGATCATGGCCATTATTACGGCCTGCCAGGGGGTGATGGAGTCGCACGAAATCCATCGCAGGAGGTGGAGCAGAGTCGTGACTGTTGCTGCGGCCTGCCAGGGGGTGATGGAGTCGCACGAAATCCATCGCAGGAGGTGGAGCAGAGTCGTGGCCGTTGCTGTGGCCTGCCAGGGGGTCCAGGCCTATCGGCCGGAGTTTGGCTGGGGTGTATGACGGAGAGAGGTGGCTAGCTACCCATCTGAGAGGAGCTTGGAGTCCAGCTCTCGCAGGAGCCCGGATGGAGTCTTCTTTCAGTTGAAGTTGGGGACGAAGTCCGGCTCCCACAGGAGCTCGGATGGAGTTTTCCCAAAATTGGGGCCGGAGATGAGCGAAGTCTGGCTCCCACAGGAGTTCGGGCGAAGACTACCGCAATTGGAATCAGGGATAAAGTTCGGCTCCCGCAAGAGTCCGGACGAAGTTTATCTGTAGCAGGAGTCATCGATGGAGTCCGACTCCCGTAGGAGTCCGGGCGGAGCCTACAGGTGAAGTCGTGGGTGAGGTCTGGCTCCCGTAGGAGTCCGGATGGAGTCTGCAGGTGAAGTCGTGGGAGAGGTCCGGCTCCCGTAGGAGTCCGGACAAAGTCCGCAGGTGAAGTCGTGGGCGGAGCCCGGCTCCCATAGAAGTCCGGGCAGAGTTTGCCTGCAATCAGAATCAGGGATGAAGTCTGGCTCCCGTAGGAGTCTGGATGAAGTTTACCTGTAGCAGGAGTCATCGACGGAGTCTGGCTCCCGTAGGAGTCCGGGCGGAGCCTACAGGTGAAGTCGTGGGTGAGGTCCGACTCCCGTAGGAGTCTGGATGAAGTCCGCAAGTGAAGTCATGGGCGGAGCCCGGCTCCCGTAGAAGTCCGAGCGGAGCCTACAGGTGAAGTTGTGGGCGAGGTCCGGCTCCCGTAAGAGTCTGGACGGAGTCTGCAGGTGAAGTCGTGGGTGAGGTCCAGCTCCTGTAGGAGTCCGGACGAAGTCCGCGGTGAAGTTGTGGGCGGAGCCCGGCTTCCGTAGAAGTCCGGGCGGAGTTTGCTTGCAATTAGAATCAGGGACAAAGTCCGGCTCCCGTAGGAGTCTGGACGAAGTTTACCTGCAGCAGGAGTCGTCGGCGGAGTCCGACTCCCGTAGGAGTCTGGGCGGAGCCTGCAGGTGAAGTCGTGGGCGAGGTCCGGCTCCCGTAGGAGTCCGGACGGAGTCTGCAGGTTAAGTCGTGGGCGAGGTCCGGCTCTCGTAGGAGTCCGGACGAAGTCTGTAGGTGAAGTCATGGGCAGAGCCCGGCTCCTGTAGAAGTCCGGGCGGAGTTTGCCTGCAATCAGAATCAGGGACGAAGTCTGGCTCCCGTAGGAGTCTGGACGAAGTTTACCTGCAGCAGGAGTCGTCGGCAGAGTCTGGCTCCCGTAGGAGTCCGGGCGGAGCCTGCAGGTGAAGTCGTGGGCGAGGTCCGGCTCCCGTAGGAGTCCGGACGAAGTCCGCCGGTGAAGTCGTGGGCGGAACCCGGCTCCCGTAGAAGTTCGGGCGGAGTTTGCCTGCAATTAGAATCAGGGATGAAGTCCGGCTCCCGTAGGAGTCTGGATGAAGTTTACCTGCAGTAGGAGTCATCGGTGGAGTCCGACTCCCGTAGGAGTCCAGGCGGAGCTTGCAGGTGAAGTCGTGGGCGAGGTCCGGCTTTCGTAGGAGTCCGGACGAAGTTTGCCTGCAATTAGAATCAGGGACGAAGTCTGGCTCCCGTAGGAGTCTGGACGTCGTGGAGAATCCGGTCGACGCTGGCGGGGTCCTGTCCGTCGGCAAAACTTGGGAGTGTAGCGGAGGCTCGGCCGCCCGGGAGGTTTGAAGAGATGTTGCCGGAGGTCGAAAGTCAGTTGGATCCCCGGAGGGTCACTCCCATCATGAACTTCGGCTGGGGGGTATTTTATACCCAACACTATGTATGTTGGCTTCAGTAGGTTCAGGTTCACTATTAGGAGTAGGATGCATCTAGAAGGAATCTATCGATCTTGATAGAAAAAGAGAAGTCCTATGCAATTTACGAGATCGAGTTCAGAAAGTATTTAGTCAAAGCAAATATGAATACTGAAAAAAACTTTTCATGAGATTCACAAGTGAACTCGAGTCGAGCCAATCTAACAGATGACTGACGATGGGATCTGATGAGTTTTTCATAATCTCCATCAAGTCAGAACTTATGATAGAAAGATTGAATCATACGATAACTATACCTAAGGATTCACACTTTCATTCTACTGGGTTTCTATTACATACTGCTAGATATCACTAGTGGATTATGGGACTCATCGTGCATCGTCTTGATAATCGATGACCCTTAAAGGATAGAGTTGAAATTATTCCAACCCATCGAAAAGAGTTTCAATGATATTGTGATGGAGATCATAATATATCTCACTATCAGATAGAATAGAATCTATGGGGTCGCATATTAAGAGATTTAATCTTGAATTAACCAATTGAACTTGTGAAGTTCTAATTGGATTAGGATTTAGTGAAATCTTTTGGGTTTAAGAGAACCATGCTAGCATATGGTTAAATCCAATTCTTCTCTGAACTTCGATTCCTTATTAGATAAGAATTGGATCAAGTTCATAGCCTTAAATCTAATCTAAATCTATTTTGATTTTGATTTAGCTGGACATCTATTTATGGGTCCAAAAGAATTGGATCAAGCCAATTAGTTGGCAAACAAATCTCCTTATCTTTTCCCTGGACTTTTTTTTTATGACGAGGATTAATTGGAAAGAAAGAGGAGGTGCATGCCTCCCTTTGTAGAAAGACCAAGGGTGTATATTCTTAGAGTGGGTGAATGAAGGAAAAAGGGGTCCACCCCTCTTTTGTTTGGGCATGGAAGGAGAGAGAGGGAGGGGCCACGCCCCCTCTCTTGTGCACTTAAAACCCTAAGGGGGCACCAAGAGTTAGCACCCCAACTACCTGCCTTAAACATCATGTGGCACCTCTTCATCTTGCCTTATAAAATGAGGGTGCCACATCTACTTGACTTTTGAGGCAAGGATCTTTCCAATTGGGTCTGGTTTTCTTGGAAAGAAAATCAAATAAAAAGGCAAGTGACCTTATGAGATAAGGACTAACCTTTTTAGTCTGATTGGATAATGATTTGGAATCGAGAAAAATCCCATTTAAGAAGGTAGTCTCCTAGGGTTTTAAAAATTGAGTTTTTATGATTTTAGATATCTCTCTTCTTCTCCATGCCATCTCCCCTTCTTCCTCTCTTTCCAACATCTAAGTATTGGGCATCCCATCTTCTCACATGCCCAAAGGTGAGGGTGATTGCTTATACATTAAGAACAAAGAGAAAAGTTGCTGTTCAAGTGTTAAGTTCGTGGTCAAAGATCAAAGGTTGATCAAAGGTTCAAAAGGTTGAGATCCTACTCAAAGAAGAAGGATCTATAATGAGAAGAAAGGTTCAAGGTTGATCTCGATGAATATCTATAGATACCGAACATGTGTGTGGCTCAAGAACCTTCAGATCCAAGATCATCGATTGCAGTGTATTTCAACCCATGTAAGGTATTGAGATCTGATCTCAATTTTAATTTTTAATTTTTAGATTATATACATGTCTTAGATCCAGGGCTCAGGTAGATGTAGGTTAGATCTATAGCATGTGAGGTTAAAGAGTTTAACCAAGATCCACTTCCACTACTATTTTAAAATATTTTGAAATCTGTGCATGCTAGTCTATCCGATTTTCTAACACTTGCCTCAATCTTTGTTGCATGAATCTAAGTTGATAGTATTTCATCCTGACTATTGGTCTCGATTTCGAACTCAATATATAGTTGGGGTAATAGTCAGCTGCCTTGGAGGGTGGTTCAAGGGCTTGTGCTACCAAGGGATGAAAAGCAACTACAAAAGTGGTCATCGAGAGTGCCATCTCTTTATCTTGCCATGGACCTTCATGCACCAAGGTCCTTCTATGGCCGATAGACCTCACCTCTTTTGGCCTACAAGTAGTCTATGAAGTGAAGGAAATATACGATAGTGTAGTACATGCAATTTTAAAATTTTATACAGTAAAAATAATAGATTAAATGATTTAATCCTAATCACATATATAAGATCCTATTTTAGACTACCACATCATGATCTTTGATATGAAAATATATACTTTAGATCTAAAAATAAAAATCGCATCGATCTCATCGATACTGAAATTCTAGATCTAACTATTAAATCTACCATAGGAATCAAAATAAGTTAGAGATCGTTACCAAACAAATTTGATCTTGATCTTCTCTCATCCAATAGTTAGAGAAGGTGTTCTTCATATCACTCACAATCACACGGAGTCATCTGGCCTCTACAGGAAGATCCACACGAAGACAGACATAGATCAAGGACTTGGAGGTGCTAACCTGCAAGCAATTTCGATAGCTAATTTGTTCCTCCTTCTTCAAGTACCTTGGACACTTCAAAGTAAGAGAAGATCAAGAGGAGGAATAGAGGAGAAGGAGAAGAGGCTCTAAAAATAAAAAACACCAAGGGAATGATCATGGGACATCCAAGAGAAAGGACCCCTTATTATATACTAGGAATTAGGGTTTTCCAAGGAAGGGCACCAAGAGTCAACACCAGAATCTCCTTTTGGTGTCCCAAAAAATTCCAAAAAAACCATTAGAATGTGGAGAAAGATTCTAGAGTCTCACAAACCTAATAATTCTCCAAGAAAAATAAGAAAAAAATAAATATGGCACCAATAATATTTCATATACAAAAAATTCCTTTCCTAGTTTACCTCTTATCTCTAATTCGGATCGCATTCGAATTAGGCAAGAGATAATATTATGACTCATCAGCTATAGCTGCCTACTCTTATTAGATCCTTTATCATGACACCAAAAATCATAACCCAAATCCAATTAGGCATGGAGAAATTGGTATGGATCCAGGTGTGGCACAAAAGATAAGGATAGAGTCTTAGTTGACAAGGACTCTTTATTTTCAATTCTGATTCTAATCCAAATCAAATTTGGATTGAACCCACTGATAGAAATAAATTGAATCCAATTAGAAACTTAAATATCTCATCAAATTCTTAATCTAATTAAAAATTAATCGAGTCAAAATCTTGATTGAATTAGGATCAAATTTTTCTTGTAATCGGGTTCGATCATATGAAACCCAATCAGAGTCGAACTGAATCTAATTCAATTAGACTTGATCCAAAGCTCTTTGCTCAATCAAATTGAGTTTATTAGTAATCTAATTACTAATTAATTCTTTAAAAATAGTAGAGTTCCAGTTCTAATGGGACTCTCCCCAAAAGTCTTAGTCCGAGTAAGACTCTTCACTAGAGCCACAATCCAATTGGACTCTTCAGACATCAAATCTGACCAGATCTTCTAATACGTGTGATCCCATGGATTTGATCCTAAATTAGTAGTATAGGAATAACTTCTTATACTAATCAATATAACCATCTAGCAATGATGATCCGACGACTGGATAGGTCGAAGTATTGCAAAGCAACCTTCTAGAATCTACTGATGTATGGTTATCGTATAATTCATCTGTTTGACCCAAATGCTCAAGACGATCTAGGGTTTAACTTTCAACTCTAATTTAGTCGACCACATTGTATCTCAACCTTTCAAATCTATCTTATGGATTACTCTGGTCAAAGTTTTACAGAATTGAAATACACTGACGTATATCTCCTATTAATTCAGAGGGGTCAATTCCATTTTGACTCACACACTAACTTGATAAGTACTTGACTGCACCTAATAACCTTCCATCATTGAGTTAGAAACTTTAATAATCTAGTACTAAAGTACAGTGAGTTGCTTATAAGTCACCATTGTGGTCTCAAGTCGAAGGGACACTTATACCCATGCTCTTTACGAGCTACTCTTGACAGCAGAGTGCTCGGCACATGATCACGTTCGATGCAAATGTACTTTTACATTCTATTTGCATGCCATAATAGTATCTCCATACTTCTTGATTAAGTGGATAACCAACTCATATGGCATGCAATGACCTATACTCGATAATGCTATCATCCTATTAATAGCATATCATTTGATCACGAATATTTTTAAGGACTTAACGACAAATCCTCCTTTGTCGATTAATTATAGTCCTAAAGACTTCATTACAACACAGGAGTTCAAAGATAGATAATTTATAATAAAAAATATTAAATAACTTTTATTAATAAAAATTTATATATAATTTACAAGATGAGCACAATCATCTAACGATTGGTTTTGGGATACATTTTCCAATAACACCCACTTGGACTAAAGCCAATCGGTATAGTATTGAATATCCATCTTTGATTTGTGGTCATCAAACTCTTTGATTCTGAGAGTTTTAGTAAATGGGTCAGCCAGATTCTCCTTCTCATTGATCTTTTGAAGGTCGACGTCACCTCGATCCATGATGTCCCAGATAAAGTGATAGCGGCGTAGAATATGTTTGGTGCGCTGATGTGATCTCGACTCCTTGGCTTGAGCAATCACTCCAGTATTATCACAGTATAACAATATAGAGCCATCAACGGAGGGTGCCACTCCGAGCTCATCGATGAACTTTTATAACTATATAGCTTCCTTCGCAGCATCAGATGCTGCGATATACTATACTTCGCAAACAGAGTCTGCCACAGTGTGCTGTTTGAAATTTTTTCAGCAGATCGCTCTACTATTTAGGATAAAAATATAATCCAACACACTTTTACTATCATCATGGTCTAACTGAAAGCTGGAGTCAGTGAACCCCTCCAGTTTCAAGTCAGTTTCACCATACACAAGCCACTGGTCCTTAATATTTCTTAAATACTTAAGAACGATCTTTATGACCTTCCAGTGATTTTCTCCTAGATTAAACTGGTATCTGCTTACTACCTCTAGTGAGTATGCCACGTCTGGCTTCGTATATGTCATGGCATACATAATAGAACACACTGCCAAAGCATATAAAACTCTACTCATACACTCTCTCTCTTGAAGAGTTATCGGACAATCCCCTTTTGAAGGAGAAATTTTTTGGCCTATCGAAAGATAGTCTTTCTTGAAATTCTCCATGCTGAACCATTTCAGCATGGTATCTATGTACATGAATTGGGAGAGTCCAAGCTGTCCCTTAGATCTATCCCTATAGATCTTCAACCCTAGGATGTAGGCTGCTTCCTCCAGATCCTTCATAGAGAATTATGACAACAGCCACACTTTTATTCCTTGTAATACAGGGATATTATTTTTTATTAAGAGAATATCATCTACATACAACACAAAAAATATAATTATGGAATCATTTGCACACTTATATATGCAGGATTCTTCTTCATTCCTAACGAAGCCATATGTTTTGATCACCTTATCAAAATGTATGTTCCAACTCTAAGATGTTTGCTTCAATCCATAAATGGACCTTTGAAGCTTGCACACTTTAGACTCATCTGTGGATATGAACCCTTTAGGTTGTGTTGGGTATAAAATACCCGCGGCCAAAATTCCCATCAGAAAGGCTCCGCCCAGGCTCCTACGGGAGCCGGGCTCCACCGACGGCATCAGCACAGCTCCGCTCGGACTCCTACGGGAGTCGGGCTCCACCGCCATCAGCAAGTGCAGCTTCGCCCGGACTCCTACGGGAGCCGGGCTCCACCGCCATCAGCAAGCGCTGCTCCGCCCGGACTCCTACGGGAGCCGGGCTCCGCCGCCAACATCAAAACAGCTCCGCCCGGGAGCCGGGCTCCGCTCTCAATATCAATCGCTGGTAAGCTCAATCCGGACTCCTATCGGAGACGGACTTCACCCTTGACTTTGTTTGCAGCACGGCTCCACCCGGACTCCTACGGGAGCCGGGCTCCACCTTTGACATCAGAACGGCTCCGCCCGGACTCCTACGGGAGCCGGGCTCCACCTCCGACATCAGAACGGCTCCGCCCGGACTCCTACGGAGGCCGGGCTCCACCTCCGACATCAGAACGGCTCCGCCCGGACTCCTACGGGAGCCGGGCTCTACCTCTGACATCAGAACGGCTCCGCCCAGACTCCTACGGGAGCCGGGCTCCACCTCCGACATCAGAACGGCTCCGCCCGGACTCCTACGGAGGTCGGGCTCCACCTTCGACATCAGAGCGGTTCCACCCGGGCTCCTACGGAGGCCAGACTCCAACCGCGGCCGAACCTCAATCGACAGATCCGCACCCCCTCGGCAGGTTGCGACAACAATCATGATCCTGTTCCAGGTCCTACAGCGGATTCTACGCGGCTCCAACAGCGGACCCATTA
The DNA here is from genome assembly GCF_000442705.2 of Elaeis guineensis. Classification (NCBI taxonomy): domain Eukaryota; kingdom Viridiplantae; phylum Streptophyta; class Magnoliopsida; order Arecales; family Arecaceae; genus Elaeis; species Elaeis guineensis. Next base: position 15,870,076 of record NC_026006.2, on the reverse strand, counting down.
CTCCCTGACAGGCTGTAGCAAACGGCCACGATTCTGTCCCGCTCCCTGTGGCAGGTGCTGCACGATCCCACTACTCACTGACAGCTAGCGGCAACGGACGCCGCCCCACTATCCGCAACAGGCCATACGTGGCAGACTATGACAACAGCCACGAGTCTACCCCACCACTCTCCGCAATTAATTTCCCTGACCGTGGGCGGCCCACTACCAGACGGTTGCAGGTGTCACCATCAATCCGTTGCCCCCTCTGCTTATAAAAGGGGATCCAGATACGTTATTCTCTAAGCTCATTTTTCCTATCTCAAAACTCTGCTAAATTCTCCGTTCGAGCACTCCATTCTTGTTGAGGCAGAGAACTGACTTGAGCGTCGGAGGTCTTGTCGGAGCAACCCCACCTCCGGTTTAGACTTCCCTTGCATGTCCCGACGGCGACCGCGGCCCCCTCAACTCCAGCTTCTCCGGCGCAGGCGGATTTTTGCACCAACAGGATTGGCGCTAGAGGAAGGGGGCGAATCTTCACAGCACCCTTGTTCTTAAAGGAGCACTCAACGGATCCACTTCCGGCCATCCTTTCTGGCACCCAAGCCTCCTTTCCCTGTCCGATGCCTTCTCGCAGGGTTTCTGCACAACTACCTCTGGCTATGACCGCCGATAAAGGGCGGTCGGGTGACCAGTCTCCGCGGGATTCCGTTAATGTCATCTCGAGGGAATCCCAGCAGGAGGCGTTCGGCAAATCAGCTGCACCCCCCAAGCGGCAAAAAGTCGAGGAACCCATAGCCTTCACTGAAGAAGACTCCCAGGGAGTCCAATTCCCTCACAACGACGCGGTCGTAGTTTCCTTGAACATAGCAAATTATGATGTCCGTCGCGTTCTCGTCGACAACGGAAGTTCGGCTGACATCTTGTTCTACAATGCCTTTTCAAGGATGACCACTCTTGGCGGTCATCTGAGGCCGATGTGCTCCCCCTTGATAGGGTTTACTGGTGACGCCGTTCCTACGGAAGGAACGATAGCTCTAACTGTGACCGCGGGTCAGCATCCAAAGCAGTCCAGGGCTCTGGTGAATTTCCTGGTGGTAAAGGCGCCATCTGCCTACAATGCAATTCTTGGTCATCCCGGCCTCAATGCCCTCAAAGCCGTTGTTTCAACCTATCATTTGAAGTTAAAGTTCCCCACTGACAAAGGGATTGGAGAAGTTCGGGGAGACCAGGCGCTGGCCAGGCACTGCTACAATATTGCCCTACAAAGGAGCGATCGAGCGGACCTTTGTCCAGTCGACGGGTTGGATGCGCGCGACGACCTCACTGAAGAGAGGGGCAGCCCAATCGAGGACCTAATACCAATTCCTTTGAATGATGGGAATGCGGAGCACGTGGTGTTGATTGGCTCCAACCTGGAGGAGGAGGTGCGGACGCATCTCGTGGACTTTCTCCGAAGAAATGCGGACGTTTTCGCATGGGTCCCGGCGGATATGCCGGGGATCAAAACAGAGGTCATGGAGCATCATCTGGCGGTCGACCCTAAACATCGGCCAACAAAAGAAAAAATCCGGAGTCATGCCCCAGAGAGGCAGAAGGCGATAGCCGAGGAAGTGGATAAACTTCTCAAGGCCGGATTCATCAAGGAGGTCAATTATCCAGAGTGGATCTCCAATGTTGTCTTGGTCAAGAAAGCAAACGGCAAGTGGAGGATATGTATCGACTTCAAAAAGCTGAATAAAGCTTGCCCAAAGGACAGCTACCCCCTGCCCAGGATCGACCAACTGGTGGACGCTACCTCGGGCCACGAGCTTCTCACTTTTATGGACGCATTCTCCGGCTATAACCAGATTAGGATGGCATCGGAAGATGAAGAAAAGACTGCTTTTATCACTAGTCGCGGCCTTTACTGCTATAGGGTTATGCCGTTCGGCCTCAAGAACGCAGGCGCAACCTATCAGCGGCTGGTAAATAAAATCTTCAAAGAACAAATCGGCCGAAACATGGAGGTGTACGTGGACGATATGCTCGTGAAAAGTAGATCTTCCGGAAATCATGTTGCCGACCTCGAGGAAGCTTTTGGCGCTCTTCGAGAATACAGAATGAAGCTGAACCCGACCAAATGTGCTTTTGGGGTAACCTCAGGAAAGTTCCTGGGCTTCATGGTGTCGGGGCGTGGGATTGAGGCCAATCCGGAGAAAATTCGCGCCATCCAGGAGATGGCCGCCCCGCGGTCAATCAAGGAGGTTCAGTGCCTCACTGGGAGGATCGCGGCTCTTAATCGCTTTATCGCGAGGTCGGCTGAGCGATGTTTACCCTTCTTCCAAACCCTCAAACAGCCGAAGAATTTCTGTTGGACCCCTGAATGTCAACAGGCATTCGAGGAATTAAAGAGCTACCTTAGCTCACCTCCACTACTGGCAAAGCCCGAACCTGGGGAGGAGTTATTTTTGTACCTGGCAGTCTCTCCCACATCCCTCGCGGCAGTTCTTGTCAAAGAAGAAATAAAAATCCAGCGGCCGGTCTACTACATTAGCCGCATGCTAAGGGACGCCGAGACCAGGTATACTAAATTAGAGAAACTGACCTACGCTTTGTTGATTGCAGCTCGGAGACTCCGACCTTACTTTCAAGGGCACACGGTGACGTTGCTCACCGACCAACCAATCAAAGCGGTTTTGCACCGAGCTGATATTTCTGAGAGAATGGCGAAATGGGCAATCGAGCTCACAGAATTCGACATCAACTACCAGCCTAGGCCGGCAGTAAAGGCCCAGGTATTGGCGGATTTCATAGTAGAATGCACCGTCCCTGAGGAGGCCGAACTTGAGCAAAGCAAAATTGACGACCTGAAGACTCAACCGGACTCCTCCGACGAAGAAGCCAGTTCCTTCGATGGCTTTTGGACCCTCCACGTGGACGGATCTTCCAACATGGCGGGCGCTGGTGCAGGCCTGATCTTGACCAGCCCGGAGGGAGTCGTCGTGGAGTACGCTCTGCATTTCGGATTCCCCGCAACAAACAATGGAGCAGAATATGAAGCTCTAATCACAGGATTGAGGGTCGCTAAGGAACTTGGAATAAACCAACTCCGGGTGCACAGCGATTCCCAACTTATAGTGGGACAAGTCAGCGGGAGCTTTGAAGCGCGGGAGGACAGTATGGCCAAATATCTTGAGAAGGTGAAGGAATTCACCCCCGCCTTCAACAATTTCGACATCAAGCAAATTCCAAGATCGGAGAATGCCAGAGCCGATTTTCTCTCCAAGCTAGCAACATCGGCTCCGGCCGAATTGCCCAAAGGCGTCCTCTTTGAGGTTTTAAAGCACCCAAGTACGGAAGAACCGCAGCTCGTAATGGATATTGACCACGAGCCCAGCTGGGTCGACCCGCTGATGACCTATCTTAGAGATGGGATTCTCCCCCAAGACGCGAAAGAGGCCCGAAAACTCCGAAATCAGGCATCCCGGTACATCCTCTATGAGGGCAAATTGTACAAGAGATCGTACTCCTTGCCTCTCTTGAGATGTCTCCGACCCTCAGAGGCCGACTATGCTTTATGGGAAGTGCACGAGGGAGTTTGCGGAAGCCATTTGGGTGCCAGATCTCTATCCCACAAACTACTCCGCCAAGGGTACTACTGGCCAACAATGCATCATGATTCAATCGAATATGTCAAAAAATGCGATCGATGCCAAAGGTACGCCAACGTCCAGAGACAACCTGCTACCGAACTCACACCCCTGAGTGCCCCATGGCCTTTTGCGCAATGGGGAATGGATATTCTTGGCCCCTTTTTCATGGCGTCCGGTCAAAGGAAATTCCTCCTTGTAGCAATCGACTACTTCACCAAATGGGTCGAGGCCGAGCCACTAGCCAAAATCACAGAAGCGAAAGTGCAGGACTTCGTCTGAAAATCAATAGTGTGCAGGTTCGGTTTACCTCGAACACTGATCACTGATAATGGACGGCAATTCACGGGAGCCAGATTTGCTGAATTCTGTGAAGACCTAAACATCTCCCACAAGTTCACATCAGTGGCCCATCCCCAGGCAAACGGCGAAGCCGAGGTAACGAACAGAACCCTTTTGCAGAAAATCAAGACAAGGCTTGAAAAAGCGAAAGGAACTTGGGCGGACGAGCTTTACCATGTGCTATGGGCGTACCGAACTACCCGGAGGTTGCCTACAGGAGAGAGTCCCTTTGCTCTAGCCTTTGGTACAGAAGCCGTCATCCCGATCGAACTTAAACTCCCGTCGGCACGAGTCGTGGCATTCGACGAACCCCAGAATGCACAAAATCTCAGGGCCAACCTCGACCTACTGGAAGAAAGGCGGGAGATCGCTCAGGTCCGAATGGCGGCCTACAGACAGAAGGTTGCCCGATATTATAACGCCCGAGTCAAGAACAGGACATTTAGAGCGGGGGATCTTGTACTCCGACGAGCTGCTGTCTCACAGCCGCAGGCCCAGGGGAAGCTAGCCCCAAATTGGGAAGGACCTTATGAGATCAAAGAAGTAGTCCGACCTGGGACTTATTATCTTAAGGAGCTCGGAGGGGCCGACCTCCCGCGACCATGGAACTCAGAAAACTTACGGGTATACTACCAGTGATTTCATCCTAATCGAAAAATGTGTGCCCACTTGTCTAGGGACAATTCAAGCAGACGGTATCAAAAACGAGAACGCAATCTTACAAAAGTCGAAGGCCCGGTTCCTTTAGACCGGATGGGGGGAGAGGCCTCACAACGCCCATATGTGCCCCCACAGCCCTGTTAGGGACAGGAGGAGAACCTCGCCCTAACTTGGGCAAAGTCGAAGGCCCGGTTCCTTTAGACCGGATGGGGGGAGAGGCCTCACAATGCCCATATGTGCCCCCACAGCCCTGTTAGGGACAGGAGGAGAACCTCGCCCTAACTTGAGCAAAGTCGAAGGCCCGGTTCCTTTAGACCGGATGGGGGGAAAGGCCTCACAACGCCCATATGTGCCCCCACAGCCCTGTTAGGGACAGGAGGAGAACCTCGCCCTAACTTGAGCAAAGTCGAAGGCCCGGTTCCTTTAGACCGGATGGGGGGAGAGGCCTCACAACGCCCATATGTGCCCCCACAGCCCTGTTAGGGACAGGAGGAGAACCTCGCCCTAACTTGAGCAAAGTCGAAGGCCCGGTTCCTTTAGACCGGATGGGGGGAGAGGCCTCACAACGCCCATATGTGCCCCCACAGCCCTGTTAGGGACAGGAGGAGAACCTCGCCCTAACTTGAGCAAAGTCGAAGGCCCGGTTCCTTTAGACCGGATGGGGGGAGAGGCCTCACAACGCCCATATGTGCCCCCACAGCCCTGTTAGGGACAGGAGGAGAACCTCGCCCTAACTTGAGCAAAGTCGAAGGCCCGGTTCCTTTAGACCGGATGGGGGGAGAGGCCTCGCAGCGCCCATACGTGCCCCCGCAGCCCTGTCAGGAACAATAGGAGAACCTCATCCTGACATGAGCAGGGAGTAAGGCCCAGACTCCTACGGGAGCCGGGTTCCGCCACCAAAAGGTTTCGCCCGGACTCCTACGGGAGCCGGGTTCCGCCACCAAAAGGTTTCGCCCGGACTCCTACGGGAGCCGGGTTCCACCGCCAAAAGGTTTCGCCCGGACTCCTACGGGAGCCGGGTTCCGCCGCCAAAAGGTTTCGCCCGGACTCCTACGGGAGCCAGGTTCCGCCGCCAAAAGGTTTCGCCCGGACTCCTACGGGAGCCGGGTTCCGCCACCAAAAGGTTTCGCCCGGACTCCTACGGGAGCCGGGTTCCGCCACGAAAAGACTTCGCCCGGACTCCTACGGGAGCCGGGCTCCACCTTCGACATCAGAGCGGCTCCGCCCGGACTTCTACGGAAGCTGGACTTTACTTATGACTTTGATTACGGAAAGACTTTGCCCTACTTCTTATGAAAACTATGCTGCTTCAGCTTCCAGGAGCTTCTTCGAACCTAGCCCCAACTCCAGCGGAGAAAGATCCCAGCAAACCTAACAAGTGGATATCTCCTAACGGCAGGAAAAATCGAAAAGAAGCCCGGCGAAGGACGACCCCACATGAACTGAAAAAGTCACCGACGGTCTTAGAACGGCATGACACAGGCAAAAAGAAGGAAAGAAGTTCGGCAGACAATTACTTGACACGAGAGGTAAACAAGGTACTGAAATCACTATTTTATTTGATAGAAGCACACGTTACAGGACCCGGCGGGTCAGGGAAAAGAGAAAAAGAAAATACATGTCTCGCAAAGCACGGTTCGGGCAGGATGAACCGGAGGCCGATCCAAGCTGCAAATTCCTCTTCCCATCTCTGTTCTTCTCAGTCGCATTCTCCAGTGCGTGTAACATCTCTCGCCCCATCTCTCTTCATTCTGTCCCCAAAGTTCCGACCTTAGCAAGAAAGGGGTGGGATTGACCTCCGAAGGCGGTGGGGGTAACAACAGCAGTAACGAAGACCTGTTTCAAGAAGAGCCGTAGCCATGACGGCCGCCACCTAGGACGCTCCGGCAAGGTCGGCATGCGCTACTTCCACCATCTCCGCAACAAGTTCTACCGCCCCACCGTCGACCGTCTCTGGTCCCTTGGCCCCGACGGCGTCAAGGATCCCGTCATGACTTGTGACCTCTATTCTGCCCTCTTGACCGGTATTGCCCCGCCTTACTGCTCCAAAATTCGCGGGCAGGATAGCTTCTACAACAGCCCCCGATATTAAACCCCTGTTGTTGAAGGAATTCTTCCTTGGGCCCCCTCTGAGATGACAGAGATTCTCACCGACCGTCGTCCTCCTCCTCACCTTCCTCTGAGCCCTAACAATCCCCTCAAGAACAGCCTCCAGAGTTGAGGACATGGTGTGGAAGCCCTCAGAGATGGATTGATGGGCAAAAGGCGGCGAGAATTGGTGCGGGGGGAGCAAGACTCTCAGGGGAAAAGAAGAACGCCAAGATGAGACCGTGAATGGATCGAAGGGTTTAAATAGCCGGCGGATCCTGGCGCAGTTATGACGGCGAGAATTCCTGGGCCAGATGGTGTGTGCCGCGTGTCGCGCTTATCCGCTTCGTTGCTATCGAGGGTTGACCGCTCACAGATTCCCACAGAGCGACGCCTGGGATCGCGTTTCAACGGGGGTTTCGAAAAGACTTTTCAAGTCACATTTGCCAAAAAAAAAAAAAAAAAAAAAAATGGATTCTGACACGCGCACATTAAGTGGGGGCAGCTGCGCACAGGGATCGAGGGGGCAATTTCGGCTCCGCATCTCTCTCTCTGTGTACTTCCTTCGCTTGAAATTCAAACTTGGAAGTAGGGGGACTAGTGTTGGGTATAAAATACCCGCGGCCGAAATTCCCATCAGAAAGGCTCCGCCCGGGCTCCTACGGGAGCCGGGCTCCACCGACGGCATCAGCACAGCTCCGCCCGGACTCCTACGGGAGCCGGGCTCCACCGCCATCAGCAAGTGTAGCTTCGCCCGGACTCCTACGGGAGCCGGGCTCCACCGCCATCAGCAAGCGCTGCTCCGCCCGGACTCCTACGGGAGCCGGGCTCCGCCGCCAACATCAAAACAGCTCCGCCCGGGAGCCGGGCTCCGCTCTCAATATCAATCGCTGGTAAGCTCAATCCGGACTCCTATCGGAGACGGACTTCACCCTTGACTTTGTTTGCAGCACGGCTCCACCCGGACTCCTACAGGAGCCGGGCTCCACCTCCGACATCAGAACGGCTCCGCCCGGACTCCTACGGGAGCCGGGCTCCACCTCCGACATCAGAACGGCTCCGCTCGGACTCCTACGGAGGCCAGGCTCCACCTCCGACATCAGAACGGCTCCGCCCGGACTCCTACGGGAGCCGGGCTCTACCTCCGACATCAGAACGGCTCCGCCCGGACTCCTACGGGAGCCGGGCTCCGCCTCCGACATCAGAACGGCTCCGCCCGGACTCCTACGGAGGTCGGGCTCCACCTTCGACATCAGAGCGGTTCCGCCCGGGCTCCTACGGAGGCCGGACTCCAACCGCGGCCGAACCTCAATCGACAGATCCGCACCCCCTCGGCAGGTCGCGACAACAATCATGATCCTGTTCCAGGTCCTACAGCGGATTCTACGCGGCTCCAACAGCGGACCCATTACTCCCTGACAGGCTGTAGCAAACGGCCACGATTCTGTCCCGCTCCCTGCGGCAGGTGCTGCACGATCCCACTACTCACTGACAGCTAGCGGCAACGGACGCTGCCCCACTATCCGCAACAGGCCATACGTGGCAGACTATGACAACAGCCACGAGTCTACCCCACCACTCTCCGCAATTAATTTCCCTGACCGTGGGCGGCCCACTACCAGACGGTTGCAGGTGTCACCATCAATCCGTTGCCCCCTCTGCCTATAAAAGGGGATCCAGATACGTTATTCTCTAAGCTCATTTTTCCTATCTCAAAACTCTGCTAAATTCTCCGTTCGAGCACTCCATTCTTGTTGAGGCAGAGAACTGACTTGAGCATCGGAGGGTCTTGTCGGAGCAACCCCACCTCCCGTTTAGACTTCCCTTGCAGGTCCCGGCGGCGACCGCGGCCCCCTCAACTCCAGCTTCTTCGACGCAGGC